>NC_048584.1:46042546-46349836 GCF_013265735.2 Oncorhynchus mykiss
TACTGGGGTCTCACCACCATCATTCTAATGGGTTAGGTTATACTGGTCTCTCACCACCATCATTCTAATGGGTTAGGTTATACTGGTCTCTCACCACCATCATTCTAATGGGTTAGGTTATACTGGGGTCTCACCACCATCATTCTAATTGGTTAGGTTATACTGGGCTCTCACCACCATCATTCTAATGGATTAGGTTATACTGGGCTCTAACCATCATTTTCTAATTGGTTAGGTTATACTGCGCTCTCACCTCCATCATTCTAATGGGTTAGGTTATACTGGTCTCTAACCATCATTCTAATGGGTTAGGTTATACTGGTCTCTCACCACCATCATTCTGATGGGTTAGGTTATACTGGTCTCTCACCACCATCATTCTAATGGGTTAGGTTATACTGGTCTCGCACCACTATCATTCTAAAGTGTAAGGTTATACTGGTCTCTCACCACCATCATTCTAATGTGTTAGGTTATACGGGTCTCTAACCATCATTCTAATGAGTTAGGTTATACTGGGCTCTAACCATCATTCTAATAGGTTAGGTTATACTGGTCTCTCACCACCATCATTCTAATGGCTTAGGTTATACTGGGGTCTCACCACCATCATTCTAATGGGTTAGGTTATACTGGGCTCTCACCACCATCATTCTCATGGATTATGTTATACTGGGGTCTCACCACCATCATTCTAATGGGTTAGGTTATACTGGTCTCAAACCACCATCATTTTAATGGGTTAGGTTATACTGGTCTCTCACCACCATCATTCTAATGGGTTAGGTTATACTGGTCTCTCACCACCATCATTCTAATGGCTTACGTTATACTGGGGTCTCACCACCATCATTCTAATGGGTTAGGTTATACTGGGCTCTCACCACCATCATTCTAATGGATTATGTTATACTGGGGTCTCACCACCATCATTCTAATGGGTTAGGTTATACTGGGCTCTCACCACCATCATTCTAATGGATTATGTTATACTGGGCTCTAACCATCATCATTCTAATTGGTTAGGTTATACTGCGCTCTCACCTCCATCATTCTAATGGGTTAGGTTATACTGGTCTCTAACCATCATTCTAATGGGTTAGGATGTACTGGTCTCTCACCACCATCATTCTAATGGGTTAGGTTATACTGGTCTCTCACCACCATCATTCTAATGGGTTAGGTTATATTGGTCTCTCACCACCATCAATCTAATGGCGTAGGTTATACTGGTCTCTCACCACCATCATTCTAATGGGTTAGGTTATATTGGTCTCACCACCATCATTCTAATGGGTTAGGTTATACTGGTCTCTCACCACCATCATTTTAATGGGTTAGGTTATACTGGTCTCTCACCACCATCATTCTAATGGGTTAGGTTATACTGGTCTCTCACCACCATCATTCTAATGGGTTAGGTTATAATGGGCTCTCCCCACCATCATTCTAATGGGTTAGGATATACTGGGCTCTCACCACCATCATTCTAATGGGTTAGGTTATACTGGTCTCTCACCACCATCATTCTAATGGGTTAGGTTATACTGGTCTCGCACCACTATCATTCTAAAGTGTAAGGTTATACTGGGCTCTAACCATCATTCTAATGGGTTAGGTTATACTGGTCTCTAACCATCATTCTAATGAGTTAGGTTATACTGGTCTCTCACCACCATCATTCTAATGGGTTAGGTTATACTGGGGTCTCAACACCATCATTCTAATGGGTCAGGTTATACTGGGCTCTCACCACCATCATTCTAATGGATTAGGTTATACTGGGCTCTAACCATCATCATTCTAATTGGTTAGGTTATACTGCGCTCTCACCTCCATCATTCTAATGGGTTAGGTTATACTGGTCTCTCACCACCATCATTCTAATGGGTTAGGTTATACTGGTCTCTCACCACCATCATTCTAATGGGTTAGGTTATATTGGTCTCTCACCACCATCAATCTAATGGCTTAGGTTTTACTGGTCTCTCACCACCATCATTCTAATGGGTTAGGTTATATTGGTCTCACCACCATCATTCTAATGGGTTAGGTTATACTGGGGTCTCACCACCATCATTCTAATGGGTTAGGTTATACTGGGGTCTCACCACCATCATTCTAATGGATTAGGTTATACTGGGCTCTAACCATCATTTTCTAATTGGTTAGGTTATACTGCGCTCTCACCTCCATCATTCTAATGGGTTAGGTTATACTGGTCTCTAACCATCATTCTAATGGGTTAGGTTATACTGGTCTCTCACCACCATCATTCTGATGGGTTAGGTTATACTGGTCTCTCACCACCATCATTCTAATGGGTTAGGTTATAATGGTCTCGCACCACTATCATTCTAAAGTGTAAGGTTATACTGGGCTCTAACCATCATTCTAATGGGTTAGGTTATACTGGACTCTCACCACCATCATTCTAATTGGTTAGGTTATACTGGTCTCTCACCACCATCATTCTAATGTGTTAGGTTATACGGGTCTCTAACCATCATTCTAATGAGTTAGGTTATACTGGGCTCTAACCATCATTCTAATAGGTTAGGTTATACTGGTCTCTCACCACCATCATTCTAATGGCTTAGGTTATACTGGGGTCTCACCACCATCATTCTAATGGGTTAGGTTATACTGGGCTCTCACCACCATCATTCTCATGGATTATGTTATACTGGGGTCTCACCACCATCATTCTAATGGGTTAGGTTATACTGGGCTCTCACCACCATCATTCTAATGGATTATGTTATACTGGGCTCTAACCATCATCATTCTAATTGGTTAGGTTATACTGCGCTCTCACCTCCATCATTCTAATGGGTTAGGTTATACTGGTCTCTAACCATCATTCTAATGGGTTAGGTTGTACTGGTCTCTCACCACCATCATTCTAATGGGTTAGGTTATACTGGTCTCTCACCACCATCATTCTAATGGGTTAGGTTATATTGGTCTCACCACCATCATTCTAATGGTTTAGGTTATACTGGTCTCTCACCACCATCATTCTAATGGGTTAGGTTATACTGGTCTCTCACCACCATCATTCTAATGGGTTAGGTTATACTGGTCTCTCACCACCATCATTCTAATGGGTTAGGTTATAATGGGCTCTCACCACCATCATTCTAATGGGTTAGGTTATACTGGTCTCTCACCACCATCATTCTAATGGGTTAGGTTATACTGGTCTCTCACCACCATCATTCTAATGGGTTAGGTTATACTGGTCTCTCACCACCATCATTCTAATGGGTTAGGTTATACTGGTCTCGCACCACTATCATTCTAAAGTGTAAGGTTATACTGGGCTCTAACCATCATTCTAATGGGTTAGGTTATACTGGTCTCTAACCATCATTCTAATGAGTTAGGTTATACTGGGCTCTAATCATCATTCTAATGGGTTTGGTTATACTGGGCACTCACCACCATCATTCTAATGGATTAGGTTATGCTGGGCTCTAACCATCATCATTATAATTGGTTAGGTTATACTGCGCTCTCACCTCCATCTTAGGTTATACTGGTCTCTAACCATCATTCTAATGGGTTAGGTTATACTGGTCTCTCTCCACCATCATTCTAATGGGTTAGGTTATACTGGTCTCTCACCACCATCATTCTAATGGGTTAGGTTATACTGGTCTCTCACCACCATCATTCTAATGGGTTAGGTTATACTGGGGTCTCAACACCATCATTCTAATGGGTTAAGTTATACTGGGCTCTCACCACCATCATTCTAAGAGGTTAGGTTATACTGGGCTCTAACAATCATTCTAATGGGTTAGGTTACACTGGTCTCTCAACACCATCATTCTAATGGGTTAGGTTCTACTGGTCTCTCACCACCATCATTCTAATGGGTTAGGTTATACTGGGCTCAAACCATCATTCTAATGGGTTAGGTTATACTGGTCTCTCACCACCATCATTCTAATGGGTTAGTGTCTTATCTGTCGGAAATATATTGTTTTGTCTCTGTGAATGGTTTGTCCTGTAAATTTCGGTGTTCCTCAAGGTTCCGTTTTAGGACCACTTGTTTTCACTATATATTTTACCTCTTGGGGATGTCATTCGAAAACATAATGTTAACTTTCACTGCTATGCGGATGACACACAGCTGTACATTTCAATGAAACATGGTGAAGCCCCAAATTGCCCTTGCTAGAAGCATGTGTTTCAGACATAAGGAAGTGGATGGCTGCAAACGTTCTACTTTTAAATTCGGACAAAACAGAGATGCTTGTTCTAGGTCCCAAGAAACTAAGAGATCTTCTGTTGAATCTTCAATTAATCTTAATGGTTGTACAGTCGTCTTAAATAAAACTGTGAAGGACCTCGGCGTTACTCTGGACCCTGATCTCTCTTTTGAAGAACATATCAAGACCATTTCAAGGACAGCTTTTTTCCATCTACGTAACATTGCAAAAATCAGAAACTTTCTGTCCAAAAATGATGCAGAAAAATTAATCCATGCTTTTGTCACTTCTAGGTTAGACTACTGCAATGCTCTACTTTCCGGCTACCCGGATAAAGCACTAAATAAACTTCAGTTAGTGCTAAATACGGCTGCTAGAATCCTGACTAGAACCCCAAAAAAATATCATATTACTCTAGTGCTAGCCTCCCTACACTGGCTTCCTGTCAAAGCAAGGGCTGATTTCAAGGTTTTACTGCTAACCTACAAAGCATTACATGGGCTTGCTCCTACCTATCTCTCTGATTTGGTCCTGCTGTACATACCTACACGTACGCTACGGTCACAAGACGCAGGCCTCCCAATTGTCCCTAGAATATTCTAATGGGTTAGGTTCTCCCATCTCCACAGAGAAGCGCTGGAGCTCTTTCATTGACCATCGGGATCCATTCTCCCCCGATTGCTCAGTTTAGCCAGGTGGCCAGCTCCAAGAAGAGTCTTGGTGGTTCCAAACTTCTTCCATTTAAGACTGATGGAGGCCACTGTGTTCTTTGGAACCTTCAATGCTGCAGACGCTTTTTGGTACCCTTCCCCAGATCTGTGCCTCGACACAATCCTGTCTCAGAGCTCTATGGACAATTCCTTTGACCTCATGGCTTGATTTTTGCTTTGCATGCACTGTCAACTATGGGACCTCATATAGCCAGGGGTGTGCCTTTCCAAATCATGTCCAATCAATTGAATTTACCACAGGTGGTTGTAGAAACATCTCAAGGATGGTCATTGGCAACAGGATGCACCTGAGCTCAATTTAGAGTCTCATAACAAAGGGTCTGAATACTTATGTAAGGTATTTCAGTTTTTTATTTTTAATACATTTGCAAAAATGTCAAACTGTTTTCGCTTTGTCATTATAGTTATTGTGGATAGATTTGAGGAAATACATTCATTTAATCCATTCTAAAATAAGGCTGTAAAATAACAAATCAAGTCAAGGGGTCTGAATACCTTCAGAATGCACTATTTGTATACTGTAGCTAAGAAAGTAATACTACGTGTATGGTGTGTAGTAAGCTGTTATTAGCCCATGTTCCTCACCCTAATAATTTGGTCTCTTTCCGCCTCATAATTTAGCCTACAGTTCTGACTTGGTGGTGCACATGTAGCCTATTTTAGAAAAATGTAATCATTGAATATTGTAAGAGCTTTCATTGTCTGCTTATTCATTGTCCCCTTTATTTATCCTACGGTACAGACTTGGTGTACAGGGAGAATACTGTAAGAATAGCCCATGTTCGGAATTCTGTCGCTGTACATTTCAAAAGTGTATGTCAAGATGGCGCCAACAGAGGACTGCCTCGCTTCTAATCCTTAGGACATTTTGCAGTATTTCGCTTTTTTATGTATTATTTCTTACATTGTTTGCCCAGAAAACCTAATGTGTTATTACATACAGCTGGGAAGAACTATTGGATATCAGAGCGACATCAACTTCCCAGCACTATGAACAGGAATACAACTTTCCCGAATCAGATCTTTGTCCGAACCACCCAGGGAATTTTAACTGATTCCAGACGAGGACATATTCAATCTCTCACTGTCTGCTGTCCCTATATGCTTCAAGATGGCCACCATTTTTCCTGTTCCCAAGAAGGCAAAGATAACTGAACTAATCAAGGATCATATCACCTCCGCCTTACCTGTCACCCTAGACCCACTTCAATTTGCTTACCACCACAGACGATGCAATCACCATCACACTGCCCTGTCACATCTGGGCAAGAGGCACACCTATGTAAGAATGCTGTTCATTGACTACAGCTCAGCATTCAACACCATAGTACCCTCCAAGCTCATCATTAAGCTTGAGGCCCTGGGTCTCAACCCCGCCGTATGCAACTGGGTCCTGGACTTCCTGACTGGCCGCCCCCATGTGGTGAAGGTAAGAAACATCTCAAATTCCCTGATCCTCAACACAGGGGCCCGACAAGGGTGCATGCTCAGCCCCCTCCTGTACTCCCTGTTCACCCCGGACTGCGTGACAATGCACGCCTCCAACTCAATCATCAAGTTTGCAGACGACACAACACTAGTAGGCTTGATTACCAACAATGACGAGACGGCCTACAGGGAGGTGGTGAGGGCTCTCAAATCAAATCAAATCAAATTTTATTTGTCACATACACATGGTTAGCAGATGTTAATGCGAGTGTAGCGAAATGCTTGTGCTTCTAGTTCCGACAATGCAGTAATAACAAGTAATCTAACTAACAATTCCAAAACTACTGTCTTGTACACAGTGTAAGGGGATAAAGAATATGTACATAAGGATATATTTTTTATTTTATTTTATTTTTTATTTCACCTTTATTTAACCAGGTAGGCTAGTTGAGAACAAGTTCTCATTTACAATTGCGACCTGGCCAAGATAAAGCAAAGCAGTTCGACAGATACAACAACACAGAGTTACACATGGAGTAAAACAAACATACAGTCAATAATAAAGTATAAACAAGTCTATATACAATGTGAGCAAATGAGGTGAGAAGGGAGGTAAAGGCAAAAAAGGCCATGGTGGCAAGGTAAATACAATATAGCAAGTAAAACACTGGAATGGTAGTTTTGCAATGGAAGAATGTGCAAAGTAGAAATAAAAAATAATGGGGTGCAAAGGAGCAAAATAAATAAATTAATTAAATACAGTTGGGAAAGAGGTAGTTGATAGGGCTAAATTATAGGTGGGCTATGTACAGGTGCAGTAATCTGTGAGCTGCTCTGACAGTTGGTGCTTAAAGCTAGTGAGGGAGATAAGTGTTTCCAGTTTCAGAGATTTTTGTAGTTCGTTCCAGTCATTGGCAGCAGAGAACTGGAAAGAGAGGCGGCCAAAGAAAGAATTGGTTTTGGGGGTGACTAGAGAGCTATACCTGCTGGAGCGTGTGCTACAGGTGGGAGATGCTATGGTGACCAGCGAGCTGAGATAAGGGGGGACTTTACCTAGCAGGGTCTTGTAGATGACATGGAGCCAGTGGGTTTGGCGACGAGTATGAAGCGAGGGCCAGCCAACGAGAGCGTACAGGTCGCAATGGTGGGTAGTATATGGGGCTTTGGTGACAAAACGGATTGCACTGTGATAGACTGCATCCAATTTGTTGAGTAGGGTATTGGAGGCTATTTTGTAAATTACATCGCCAAAGTCGAGGATTGGTAGGATGGTCAGTTTTACAAGGGTATGTTTGGCAGCATGAGTGAAGGATGCTTTGTTGCGAAATAGGAAGCCAATTCTAGATTTAACTTTGGATTGGAGATGTTTGATATGGGTCTGGAAGGAGAGTTTACAGTCTAACCAGACACCTAAGTATTTGTAGTTGTCCACGTATTCTAAGTCAGAGCCGTCCAGAGTAGTGATGTTGGACAGGCGGGTAGGTGCAGGTAGCGATCGGTTGAAGAGCATGCATTTAGTTTTACTTGTATTTAAGAGCAATTGGAGGCCACGGAAGGAGTGAGGATATGAATGAGTGATGGTACAGAGCAGCATAGGCAAGATACAGTAGATGGTATCGAGTACAGTATGTACAAATGAGATGAGTATGTAAACAAAGTGGCATAGTTTAAAGTGGCTAGTGATACATGTATTACATAAGGATACAGTCGATGATATAGAGTACAGTATATACGTATGCATATGAGATGAATAATGTAGGGTAAGTAACATTATATAAGGTAGCATTGTTTAAAGTGGCTAGTGATATATTTACATCATTTCCCATCAATTCCCATTATTAAAGTGGCTGGAGTTGAGTCAGTGTCAGTGTGTTGGCAGCAGCCACTCAGTGTTAGTGGTGGCTGTTTAACAGTCTGATGGCCTTGAGATAGAAGCTGTTTTTCAGTCTCTCGGTCCCAGCTTTGATGCACCTGTACTGACCTCGCCTTCTGGATGATAGCGGGGTGAACAGGCAGTGGCTCGGGTGGTTGATGTCCTTGATGATCTTTATGGCCTTCCTGTGACATCGGGTGGTGTAGGTGTCCTGGAGGGCAGGTAGTTTGCCCCCGGTGATGCGTTGTGCAGACCTCACTACCCTCTGGAGAGCCTTACGGTTGAGGGCGGTGCAGTTGCCATACCAGGCGGTGATACAGCCCGCCAGGATGCTCTTGATTGTGCATCTGTAGAAGTTTGTGAGTGCTTTTGGTGACAAGCCGAATTTCTTCAGCCTCCTGAGGTTGAAGAGGCGCTGCTGCGCCTTCTTCATGATGCTGTCTGTGTGAGTGGACCAATTCAGTTTGTCTGTGATGTGTATGCCGAGGAACTTAAAACTTGCTACCCTCTCCACTACTGTTCCATCGATGTGGATAGGGGGGTGTTCCCTCTGCTGTTTCCTGAAGTCCACAATCATCTCCTTAGTTTTGTTGACGTTGAGTGTGAGGTTATTTTCCTGACACCACACTCCGAGGGCCCTCACCTCCTCCCTGTAGGCCGTCTCGTCGTTGTTGGTAATGAAGCCTACCACTGTTGTGTCGTCCGCAAACTTGATGATTGAGTTGGAGGCGTGCGTGGCCACGCAGTCGTGAGTGAACAGGGAGTACAGGAGAGGGCTCAGAACGCACCCTTGTGGGGCCCCAGTGTTGAGGATCAGCGGGGAGGAGATGTTGTTGCCTACCCTCACCACCTGGGGGCGGCCCGTCAGGAAGTCCAGTACCCAGTTGCACAGGGCGGGGTCGAGACCCAGGGCCTCGAGCTTGATGACGAGCTTGGAGGGTACTATGGTGTTGAATGCCGAGCTGTAGTCGATGAACAGCATTCTCACATAGGTATTCCTCTTGTCCAGATGGGTTAGGGCAGTGTGCAGTGTGGTTGAGATTGCATCGTCTGTGGACCTATTTGGGCGGTAAGCAAATTGGAGTGGGTCTAGGGTGTCAGGTAGGGTGGAGGTGATATGGTCCTTGACTAGTCTCTCAAAGCACTTCATGATGACGGATGTGAGTGCTACGGGGCGGTAGTCGTTTAGCTCAGTTACCTTAGCTTTCTTGGGAACAGGAACAATGGTGGCCCTCTTGAAGCATGTGGGAACAGCAGACTGGTATAGGGATTGATTGAATATGTCCGTAAACACACCGGCCAGCTGGTCTGCGCATGCTCTGAGGGCGCGGCTGGGGATGCCGTCTGGGCCTGCAGCCTTGCGAGGGTTAACACGTTTAAATGTCTTACTCACCTCGGCTGCAGTGAAGGAGAGACCGCATGTTTTCGTTGCAGGCCGTGTCAGTGGCACTGTATTGTCCTCAAAGCGGGCAAAAAAGTTATTTAGTCTGCCTGGGAGCAAGACATCCTGGTCCGTGACTGGGCTGGATTTCTTCCTGTAGTCCGTGATTGACTGTAGACCCTGCCACATGCCTCTTGTGTCTGAGCCGTTGAATTGAGATTCTACTTTGTCTCTGTACTGGCGCTTAGCTTGTTTGATAGCCTTGCGGAGGGAATAGCTGCACTGTTTGTATTCGGTCATGTTACCAGACACCTTGCCCTGATTAAAAGCAGTGGTTCGCGCTTTCAGTTTCACACGAATGCTGCCATCAATCCACGGTTTCTGGTTAGGAAATGTTTTAATCGTTGCTATGGGAACGACATCTTCAACGCACGTTCTAATGAACTCGCACACCGACTCAGCGTATTCGTCAATGTTGTTATCTGACGCAATACGAAACATCTCCCAGTCCACGTGATGGAAGCAGTCTTGCAGTGTGGAGTCAGCTTGGTCGGACCAGCGTTGGACAGACTTGAGCGTGGGAGCCTCTTGTTTTAGTTTCTGTCTGTAGGCAGGGATCAACAAAATGGAGTCGTGGTCAGCTTTTCCGAAAGGGGGGCGGGGCAGGGCCTTATATGCGTCGCGGAAGTTAGAGTAACAATGATCCAAGGTCTTTCCACCCCTGGTTGCGCAATCGATATGCTGATAAAATTTGGGGAGTCTTGTTTTCAGATTAGCCTTGTTAAAATCCCCAGCTACAATGAATGCAGCCTCCGGATAAATCGTTTCCAGTTTGCAGAGAGTTAAATAAAGTTCGTTCAGAGCCATCGATGTGTCTGCTTGGGGGGGATATATACGGCTGTGATTATAATGGAAGAGAATTCTCTTGGTAGATAATGCGGTCTACATTTGATTGTGAGGAATTCTAAATCAGGTGAACAGAAGGATTTGAGTTCCTGTATGTTTCTTTCATCACACCATGTCACGTTGGCCATGAGGCATACGCCCCCGCCCCTCTTCTTACCAGAAAGATGTTTGTTTCTGTCAGCTCGATGCGTGGAGAAACCCGTTGGCTGCACCGCTTCTGATAGAGTCTCTCCAGTGAGCCATGTTTCAGTGAAGCAAAGGACGTTACAGTCTCTGATGTCCCTCTGGAATGCTACCCTTGCTCGGATTTCATCAACCTTGTTGTCAAGAGACTGGACATTGGCAAGAAGAATGCTAGGGAGTGGTGCACGGTGTGCCCGTCTCCGGAGTCTGACCAGAAGACCGTCTCGTTTCCCTCTCTTTCGGAGTCGTTTTTTTGGGTCGCTGCATAGGATCCCCTCCGTTGTCCTGTTTGTAAGGCAGAACACAGGATCCGCGTCGCGAAAAACATATTCTTGGTCGTACTGATGGTGAGTTGACGCTGATCTCATATTCAGTAGTTCTTCTCGACTGTATGTAATGAAACCTAAGATGACCTGGGGTACTAATGTAAGAAATAACACGTAAAAAAACAAAAAACTGCATAGTTTCCTAGGAACGCGAAGCGAGGCGGCCATCTCTGTCGGCGCCGGAACACAGCTGTAATCACTCTTAGAGACTTACCCAGAAAGACTCACAGCTGTAATCGCTGCCAAAGGGGATTCTAACAAGTATTGACTCAGGGAGGTTGAATACGTTTTCACTTTGTCATTCTGGGGTGTGTAAATGGGTAAGACACGCCATATAGAGCTTCACTGAAAGTCCTTCGCTCACACTAAATCCCCCCGACGTGAACAAAGTTTATATGCTAAATTCCCCCAACGTGAACTAAGTTCAAATGTTAAATTCCCCCGACGGGAATAAAGCTACATATGCTAAATTCCTCTGACCTGAATAAAATTACCTTGTTATCGACAGCTACCATCCACAATGGCAAGAGAGGAGAGCTAGTACTGCAATAATGGAGGTACATAAAGATGGCGTATTGGTCGTATTGTATTGCTCTTCAATCATCTTTTAATAACTTGGTCGTATTATATTGTTCTCCATTCATATTTTCTGTGTATTGTCATTAGCATAGTATACATGATCCTTATTTTAGCTACAATAAAAACATATACAAGTAGATTGTGCTTATTTATTGGCACATTGAACCACATTGCGTGCTGTAGTTAAACAACTCAGTGGATAGTGCTAAAACGATACCATTTCTGAATTCTGCCATCTTTATGTACATTTTCCATTAAGCATTTTTTGCGTTCACCCCCCCCAGATTTTTATTTGGATTTCATGTAATGGACATACACAAAATAGTCCAAATCAGTGTATATATATATATACACTGCTCAAAAAAATAAAGGGAAGACTAAAATAACACATCCTAGATCTGAATGAATGATATTCTTATTTAAAACGTTTTTCTTTACATAGTTGAATGTGCTGACAACAAAATCACACAAAAATTATCAATGGAAATCAAATTTATCAACCCATGGAGGTCTGGATTTGGAGTCACACTCAAAATTAAAGTGGAAAACCACACTACAGGCTGATCCAACTTTGATGTAATGTCCTTAAAACAAGTCAAAATGAGGCTCAGTCGTGTGTGTGGCCTCCACGTGCCTGTATGACCTCCCTACAACGCCTGGGCATGCTCCTGATGAGGTGGCGGATGGTCTCCTGAGGGATCTCCTCCCAGACCTGGACTAAAGCATCCGCCACCTCCTGGACAGTCTGTGGTGCAATGTGGTGTTGGTGGATGGAGCGAGACATGATGTCCCAGATGTGCTCAATTGGATTCAGGTCTGGGGAACGGGCGGGCCAGTCCATAGCATCAATGCCTTCCTCTTGCAGGAACTGCTGACACACTCCAGCCACATGAGGTCTAGCATTGTCTTGCATTAGGAGGAACCCAGGGCCAACCGCACCAGCATATGGTCTCACAAGGGGTCTGAGGATCTCATCTCGGTACCTAATGGCAGTCAGGCTACCTCTGGCGAGTACATGGAGGGCGGTGCGGCCCCCCAAAGAAATGCCACCCCACACCATAACTGACCCTCCGCTAAACCGGTCATGCTGGAGGATGTTGCAGGGACTTTTAAAATTTTTATTTGCATTTTATTTGCAGGGACTGGGAAACCGGTCAGAATTGAAGGAATGATGGATGGCGCTAAATACAGGGAAATTATTGAGGGAAACTTGCTTCAGTCTTCCAAAGATTTGAGACTGGGACAGAGGTCCACCTTCCAGCAGAACAATTACCCTAAGCATACTGCTGAAGCAACATTTGAGTGGTTTAAGGCGAAACATTTAAATGTCTTGGAATGGCCAAAGCCCAGACCACAATACATTTGAGAATCTGTCGAATGACTTAAAGATTGCTGTACACCAGAGAAACCCATCCAACTTGAAGGAGCTGGAGCCGTATTGCCTTGAAGAATGGGCAAAAATCCCAGTGGCTAGATGTGCCAAGCTTATAGAGACATACTCCAAGAGACTTGCAGCTGTAATTTCTGCAAAAGGTGGATCTACAATGTATTGACTTTGGGGGGTGAATAGTTATGCACGCTCAAGTTTTCTGTTTTTTTGCCTTATTTCTGTTTGTTTCACAATAAAAAATATGTTGCATCTTCAAAGTGGTAGGCATGTGTGTAAATCAAATGATACAAACCCCTCAAAAATCAATTTTAATTCCAGGTTGTAAGGCAACAAAATAGGAAAAATGCCAAGGGGGGTGAATACTTTGGCAAGCCACTGTTCTTGGCTATATTCAGCGTAGCACTCGCAGCCTGGTTTCTCTCTAGGTTTCTACATCTGCATTGCTCTTTGGGGCTGGGTATATGTCAATCAAATCACATTTTATTTGTCACATACACATAGTTAGCAGATGTTAATGCGAGTGTAGCGAAATGCTTGTGCTTCTAGTTCTCTACACCTTCTCTATAGCTTCTCTACACCTTCTTTCCATATTTCTTTACCCTTTAGTGTACTTAACTGTATTTATACTTGGGATATCACTTTTCAACAGGAAACGTTTTTAATAAATCTCTGAAGGATGTGTTTAAACTATACTGGCTTTGTCACGTTTATATACACAAACTACAACTATACACTATTTGATATAAAGGGACCACAGACCACTTGGGTTGCATTTCCTTTCATTCATGTTGATCCTGCAAGGATATTAATATAAAGCTTGCAATTAATTTATACATTTTATTTTTCAAATAAGTAATTCCAGTGATTTGTACAGCTGCACATCTACACACCCAAACCTCTACACAATATGTGCATTTAGTAACACACCCATAATCTATACACAGGATGCTTCCCAAATAGCACCGGATTCCATATATAGTGCACTGCTTTGGGACCAGGGCCAATGGGCCCTTGTTGATGGGCCCTTGTCGATGGGCCCTGGTCGATGGGCCCTGGTCGATGGGCCCTTGTCGATGGGCCCTGGTCGATGGGCCCTGGTCGATGGGCCCTTGTCGATGGGCCCTGGTCGATGGGCCCTGTTCAAAAGTAGTGCGCTATGTGGCGAATAGGGTTCCATTTGGAATGAAGACATTAAAAAGAGGAAACATTTTCGATCACAAGATTTCTCAGTTATAAATATAAATAAATCCATGTAAAGTTCACGTTTGAGACATGAAATCCATGGCACCGTATTCCTTACATAGTGTACTATTTTTGACCAGGGCCCATCGACCAGGGCCTATTGGTCTCTGGTCGAAAGTAAAGCACTATGTAGGGATAAGAGTGCCATTAGGGACACAGACCATGTTTAATGTTCAGATTAGGCACCACCCTGGAACTGAGATCTGTGGGATTAGAGACCCTGAGAAACGCCTCAGGTCACTAAAACAGAAAACACTCAGCATAGTTCTATAAAAAACAAAGTCTGAGTTGAATCTAATATCTGGTTTCAGTGATAGGAACGGTGTAACCTGAGTACCAGTCTCTGCCATCATGCCACTGACAGTGTGTGGCATAGAGTGACGTGATGACACAAACAGATTTATGCAGGCTAGGAAATGTGTATGATACCTACTATAAACCCCTACTACTGTAAAATACAGATAACTACATTTAACTACAATAGGGTTGCAAAATACTGCTTACTGTCCCCAAAGTCCCAGATTGTCCAGAAATCTTGGGTGGTTGAATCTGGATTTCCTGACAACTTTTTTCTTGATTCCATGAATTATCCAACTGGGACTTTGGGGAAAGTTTACATAACGTGATGTTGAAGCAGATGCAACATCAACCAGGATCATATAACATGTAAACAGACCCTTAATACTGAGAGAGAAGTAGCAATAATCACACATTACAGAAACGGTTTAAACCTAATATCTCCAATCAGTAGAACTACACACCATGATGTTGTCATGTTCAGTGCTGTGCCACAGGAAAATCAAAGGAATAATAAATACAACTAATAATAACAATAATAATAATAATAACTTAAAAATAAAAAAATGCAAATACTAAATAAGTAACTATCATCATGAAAAGGATACATTTGACATGTTTTTAATAATAGAATTTAAGGTCTGTGGGTTGAGATTGTCTTAGAGAAAAGACCTCCTACCAGGGTTGGGGTCAATTCCATTTCAATTCCAGTCAACTAAGGAAGTACACTGACATTTTAATTCCAGTTCTCTTCATTGCTTTTCAATTAGCAAAATGTGGAATTGGAATTTGGTTTACTTTGTGAATTGACTGGAATTGATCCCAACCCTGCCTCCCACAGACGTTGATACTGATGATTAACACACTAAATGACTGTACACTCTGGCAGAAGCACAAATGGCACCCTGTTCCCTAAATAGTGCACTAATTTTGACCAGAGCCTTATGGGAACGATATCACAGGGATGTTATAGCCTGAAATAGAATAAACACTGTTCCTACAGAAACTGTCTCAGTGGCTGATCAAAGGCAGTGCACTATATTGGCAATAGGGTTCCATTTGGGACACAAACTAAAATACATCCACCCTGTAGGAGACGGAGGAGGCTGTAGGGTTGCAAAATTCCCTTAACTTTCCTCAAATTCCCAGGTTTTCCAGAAATCCCGGTTAGAAGATTCCCCAAATCAGCAGGAAATCCAGAATCCTCCCACCAGGATTTATGGAGGAACTAAGAGGTGAGGTCATTTTACAATCCTAGACTCGAATGGAGCAAAGCAGAGTGACAAGCAGGCCTCTGGGTGGGTTAGTTGGCTGTATGGTATAAGGCCTTTCACAACAATGTATTAATCCACTTAAGGACAGGCAGGCAAAATACATTTAAAATGATACAGGCTCAGGAAATACATTTTGATCTTATACGTACAATAAAATAAAGAAATAAACAACATAAGACATTAAAGGGGACCCTGGGGACACCAATAGAGAAGACATTAAAGAGGACCTAATACTAAGCCCTGGGGGACACCAGTAGAGAAGACATTAAAGAGGACCTAGTACCAAGCCCTGGGGGACACCAGTAGAGAATTATAGAGGGTCTAGTATCGATCCCTGGTGGACACCAGTAGAGAGACATTTTATAGGGCCTAGTATTGAGCCCTGGGGGACGCCAGCAGAGAGACATTATAGAGGACCTAGTAACTCACCATCTCCCCGCCCTCCCCATCTCCTATCCATCTCCCCCTCCCTTCCCATCTTCTTTCTCCCTCCCTCCCCATTTCCTCTCCCTCCCCATCTTCTTTCCCTTTCCCCTCCCTCCCCATCTCCTCTCCCTCCCCTCCCTCCCCATCTCCTCTCCCTCCCCTCTACTTCCCCATCTCCTCTCCCTCCCCATCTCCTCTCCCTCCCCATCTCCTCACTTTTCCCTCCCTCCCTCCCCATCTCCTCTCCCTCTCCTCTACTTCCCCATCTCCTCTCCCTCTCCTCTACTTCCCCATCTCCTCTCCCTCCCCTCTACTTCCCCATCTCCTCTCCCTCTCCTCTACCTCCCCATCTCCTCTCCCTCTCCTCTACCTCCCCATCTCCTCTCCCTCTCCTCTACTTCCCCATCTCCTCTCCCTCTCCTCTACCTCCCCATCTCCTCTCCCTCCCCTCTACTTCCCCATCTCCTCTCCCTCCCCATCTCCTCACTTTTCCCTCCCTCCCTCCCCATCTCCTCTCCCTCTCCCCTCCCTCCCCATCTCCTCTCCCTCCCCATATTCTTTCCCTTTCCCTCTCCCCCCTCCTCCCCCATCTCACCTCCCTCCTTCCTGATGGGAATGTGAAATGAATAGTGGGGACTAACATGCTATATGGTATGTTGGTTTGATCCTATATAAAATACTGGGCTTTAGAATGTTTTTTTTTATTTTTATTCCCACGGTTTGTGTTTGTTTCCTGAGGCTTGTAAAAAAAATAAGCTAGTGTAAACAAAAACAAAAGACATGTTAATAAAAATATAATCTCATCATGTTATCATAAAGTACTAATGAAGGCTTCTCTCTAACAACGAAGGCGCTATAACAAACCAACCAATGAAACGACACTGGAGACTAACACGCAGACGCGGTCACCGGGTTGCCAGATGGAAAGGTATGTAAACCCTCCCCAATGCAGCCACCTGGGACAGAGCTGCCCAACAACACAGTGTCCACCTGGCAACCTCAACCCAACTCAACAGTAGCCAGGTTGATGTTAAGCGGTAGTAACGTGGGTAAGTTAGTTTGCTGTTAAAGAGGACTACTGCCGCTTTACTTCCGGACACTGGGCTTTGAATGGGCTTCAAGATTGAATTTACTTCTACCAGATGCCTTTTATGAAGATTCTTTGTAATGAAGAAAATGTATGTATGTTTTTTGCGCTTGAAGACCATTAAAAAAAACTACAAAAGTTGAAAAACTACAAGGCTGAAAGGGCATTCACTTCCTGGTTACTTTCACAGCGTTTTGTTAGCTTCAGGTACGGTGAAGACAGAAGAGGAGACGGCAGGCGTTATTCCACACCTGAACCAGGGTCCGGCCTAAGGCTGGTCTGCCCCCTACTGGGCATCAGAGGATGGTGCAGAATAACTTCTTCTCCCTAAAGGGGTTCTCCGAGGCGGGCACAGGCACGATGAGGGGGTCGTCACGTATGTGGGCGTCACAATACACCATCAGATCCGCTGCTGCTTTGGAGACCTGGGAGACAGGAACAGGGGAGAAAGACAGGTATGATTAGGTAGGATAAGGCAGAGGAGAGGGGAGGGGGAGGAGGAGAGGAGGAGAAGGAGAGGAGAGGGAAGGAGGAGGAGAGGAGAGGAGAGAAGAGAGGGGAGGAGGAGAAGAGAGGGGAGGGGAGGAGGAGAAGAGAGGGGAGGAGGAGAAGATAGGGGAGGGAAGGAGGGGAGGAGGAGAAGAGAGGGGAGGGGAGGAGGAGAAGAGAGGGGAGGAGGAGAAGAGAGGGGAGGGAAGGAGGGGAGGAGGAGAAGAGAGGGGAGGAGGAGAAGAGAGGGGAGGAGGAGAAGAGAGGGGAGGGGAGGGGAGAAGAGAGGGGAGGAGGTGAGGGGAGAAGGGTCCCATGCTGTCTCCAGTGCATTCAGAAAGTATTCAGACCCCTTGACTTGGATAACATTTTGTTGCATTACAGCATTCTAAAATGTATTAAAATTCAATTTGTCCTCATCAATATACACACAACACCCCATAATGACAAAAAAAAAACAGGTTTATTTGACATTTTTGCAAATGTAATATCGCATTTCAATAAGTATTCAGACCATTTACTCAGTACTTTGTTGAAGCACCTTTGGCAGCGATTACAACCTCGAGTCTTCTTGGGAATGATGCTACAAGCCTTGTACACCCTTATTTGGGGAGTTTATCCCATTCTTCTCTGCAGATCCTCAAGTTCTGTCAGGTTGGATGGGGAGCGTCACTGTACAGCCATTTTCAGGTCTCTCCAGAGATGTTCGATCGGGTTCAAGTCCGGGCTCTGGCTGAGCCACTCAAAGACATTCTGAGAGTTGTCCCGAAGCCACTCCTGCGTTGTCTTGGCTGTATGCTTAGGGTTATTGTCCTGTTGGAAGGTGAACCTTTGCCCCAGTCTGAGGTCCTGAGCACCATGGAGCAGGTTTTCATCAAGGATCTCTCTGTACTTTGCCTCAATCCTGACTACTCTCCCAGTCCCTGCCACTGAAAATCATCCCCACAGCATGATGCTGCTACAACCATGCTTCACCGTAGGGATGGTGCCAGGTTTCCTCCAGATGTGACGCTTGGCAATCAGGCCAAATAGTTCAATCTTGGATTCACCAGACCAGATAATCTTGTTTCTGATGGTCTGAGAGTCTTTAGCTGCCTTTTGGAAAACTCCAAGCGGCCTGTCATGTGACTTTTACTGAGGAGTGGCTTCCGTCTGGCCACTCTACTAAGTCCTGATTGGTGGAGTTCTGTAGAGATGGTTGTCCTTCTGGAAGGTTCTCCCATCTCCATAGAGGAACTCTGGAGCTCTGTCTGAGAGACTATCAGGTTCTTTGTCACCTCCCTTCACCTCTGAGGCCCTTCACCTCTGATTGCTCAGTTTGGCCGGGCAGCCAGCTCTAGGAAGAGTCTTGGTGGTTCCAAACTTCTTCGATTAAAGAATGATGGAGGCCACTGTTCGTGGGGACCTTCAATGCTGCAGAATTTTTTGGGCAACCTTCCCCAGATCTGTGCCTCGGTACAATCCTGTCTCGGAGCTCTACGGACAATTTCTTGTAGCTCATGGCTTGGTTTTTGCTCTGACATGCACTGTCAACTGTGAGACCTTATATACAGTGGGGAGAACAAGTATTTGATACACTGCCGATTTTGCACGTCTTCCTACTTACAAAGCATCTAGAGGTCTGTAATTTTTATGATAGGTACACTTCAACTGTGAGAGAAGGAATCTAATCCAGAAAATCACATTGTATGATTTTTCTGTAATTAATTTGCATTTTATTGAATGACATAAGTATTTGATACATCAGAAAAGCAGAACTTAATATGTGGTACAGAAACCTTTGTTTGCAATTACAGATGTCATACGTTTCCTGTAGTTCTTGACCAGGTTTTCACACACTGCTGCAGGGATTTTGGCCCACTCCTCCAAACAGACCTTCTCCAGCTCCTTCAGGTTTCGGGGCTGTCACTGGACAATACGGACTTTCAGCTCCTTCCAAAGATTTTCTATTGGGTTCAGGTCTGGAGACTGGCTAGGCCACTCCAGGACCTTGAGATGCTTCTTACGGAGCCACTCCTTAGTTGCCCTAGCTGTGTGTTTCGGGTCGTTGTCATGCTGGAAGACCCAGCCACGACCCATCTTCAATGCTCTTACTGAGGAAGGGAGGTTGTTGGCCAAGATCTCGCGATACATGGCCCCATCCATCCTCCCCTCAATATGGCGCAGTCTTTCTGTCCCCTTTGCAGAAAAGAATACCCAAAGAATTATGTTTCCACCTCCATGCTTCACGGTTGGGATGGTGTTCTTGGGGTTGTACTCATCCTTCTTCTTCATCCAAACACGGCGAGTGGAGTTTAGACCAAAAAGCTCTATTTTTGTCTCATCAGACCACATGACCTTCTCCAATTCCTCCTCTGGATCATCCAGATGGCAAACTTCAGACGGGCCTGGACATGCGCTGGCTTGAGCAGGGGGACCCTGCGTGCGCTGCAGGATTTTAATCCATGACGGCGTAGTGTGTTACTAATGGTTTTCTTTGAGACTGTGGTCCCAGCTCTCTTCAGGTCATTGACCAGGTCCTGCAGTGTAGTTCTGAGCTGATCCCTCACCTTCCTCATGATCATTGATGCTCCACAAGGTGAGATCTTGCATGGAGCCCCAGACCGAGGGTGATTGACCGTCATCTTGAACTTCTTCCATCTTCTAATAATTGCGTCAGTTGTTGCCTTCTCACCAAGCTGCTTGCCTATTGTCCTGTAGCCCATCCCAGCCTTGTGCAGGTCTACAATTGTATTCCTGATGTCCTTACACAGCTCTCTGGTCTTGGCCATTGTGGAGAGGTTGGAGTCTGTTTGATTGAGTGTGTGGACAGGTGTCTTTCATACAGGTAACAATTTCAAACAGGTGCAGTTAGTACAGGTAATGAGTGGAGAACAGGAGGGCTTCTTAAAGAAAAACGAACAGGTCTGTGAGAGCCGGAATTCTTACTGGTTGGTAAGGTGATCAAATACCTATGTCATGCAATAAAATGCAAATTAATTACTTAAAAATCATACAATGTGATTTTCTGGATTTTTGTTTTAGATTCCGTCTCTCACAGTTGAAGTGTACCTATGATAAAATGACAGATCTCTACATGCTTTGTAAGTAGGAAAACCTGCAAAATCGGCAGTGTAGCAAATACTTGTTCTCCCTACTGTAGATAGGTGTGTGCCTTTCCAAATCATGTCCAATCAATTGAATTTACCACAGGTGGTCTCCTATCAAGTTGATGAAACATCTCAAGGATGATCAATGGAAACGGGATGCACCTGAGCTCAATGTTGAGTTCCTTTGCGAAGGGTCTGAATTCATATGTAAATAAGGTATTTCTATTTTAACTTTTTTTTAAACATTTGCAAACATTAAAAAAAACTGTTTTCACTTTGAGAATATTTTTTTTTATATACATTTTAGAATAAGGCTGTAATGTAAAATATGGAGAAAGTCAAGGGATCTCAATACTTTCTGAATGCACTGTAGGAGAGGACAGGAGGGTTCCAGACTATCTGTAATTACAGTAGAGCCTCGTGAGGAGAGGAGGCTTCCAGACTATCTGTAATAACAGTAGAGCCTCGTGAGGACAGGAGGGTTCCAGACTATCTGTAATTACAGTAGAGCCTCGTGAGGACAGGAGGGTTCCAGACTATCTGTAATTACAGTAGAGCCTCGTGATGGAGGGTTCCAGACTGTCTATCTGTAATTACAGTAGAGCCTCGTGATGGAGGGTTCGACTGTCTATTTGTAATTACAGTAGAGCCTCGTGGTAGAGGGTTCCAGATTATCTGTCTGTAATTACAGTAGAGCCTTGTGATGGAGGGTTCCAGACTGTCTATTTGTAATTGCAGTAGAGCCTCGTGATGGAGGGTTCCAGACTATCTGTAATTACAGTAGAGCCTCGTGATAGAGGGTTCCAGACTATCTGTCTGTAATTACAGTAGAGCCTCGTGATGGAGGGTTCCAGACTGTCTATCTGTAATTATGGTAGAGCCTCGTGATGGAGGGTTTGACTCTCTATCTGTAATTACAGTAGAGCCTCGTGATGGAGGGTTCCAGACTATCTGTCTGTAATTACAGTAGAGCCTCGTGATGGAGGGTTCCAGACTGTTTATCTGTAATTACAGTAGAGCCTTGTGATGGAGGGTTCCAGACTATCTGCAATTACAGTAGAGCCTTGTGAGGAGAGGAGGGTTCCAGACTGTCTATCTGTAATTACAGTAGAGCCTGGTGATGGAGTGTTCCAGACTGTCTATCTGTAATTACAGTAGAGCCTTGTGAGGAGAGGAGGGTTCCAGACTGTCTATCTGTAGTTACAGTAGAGGCTCATGATGGAGGGTTCCAGACTATCTGTAATTACAGTAGAGCCTTGTGAGGAGAGGAGGGTTCCAGACTGTCTATCTGTAATTACAGTAGAGGCTCATGATGGAGGGTTCCAGACTATCTGTAATTACAGTAGAGGCTCATGATGGAGGGTTCCAGACTATCTGTAATTACAGTAGAACCTTTTGATGGAGGGGAGGATAGAAGAGCGAAGGAGAGCTCTGCTCATTAGCACAGATCAAATCAAATCAAAACATTATTCTGTGTGATGAGGCAATTAATGAGACCAGTGATCCCTCAATAAGATGCACAGAGACTGAATATGCTGTGTAGAGGAGGGAAGTCAGGAACCAATATACTCAGTAAGTTAGGAAAGCTAAGGCTAGCTTTTTCAAACATACATTTGCATTCTGTAGCACCAATTCCAAAATGTTTTGGGACACTGTAAAGTCCATGGAGAATAAGAGCACTTCCTCCCAGCTGCCCACTGTACTGAGGCTAGGAAACACCTTCACCACCGTTAAATCTACGATAATCGATCAATAAGCATTCTTCTACGGCTTGCCATGCTTTCCACCTGGCTACCCCTACCCCGGCCAACATCTCAGCACCCCCTGCAGCAACTTGTCCAAGAGACCCCCCCCCCCCCCCCCCCCCCCCCCACACACACATTTCTCCTTCACCCAAACCCAAACAGCTGATGTTCTGAAAGAGCTGCAAAGTCTGGATCCCTACAAATCAGCCGGGCTAGTCAATCTGGACCCTCACTTTCTACAATTATCTGCCAAAATTGTTGCAACCCTTATTACTAAACTGTTCAACCTCTCTTTCGTATCGTCTGAGATCCCCATAGATTGGAAAGCTGCCGCGGTCATCCCTCGCTTCACAGGGGGAGACCCTCTAGACCCAAACTGCTACAGACCTATATCTATCCTACCCTGTCTTTCTAAGGTCTTCGAAAGCCAAGTTAACAAACAGATCACCGACCATTTCGAATCCCACCGTACCTTCTCCACTATGCAATCTGGTGTCTGAGCTGGTCATGGGTGCACCTCAGCCACGCTCAAGGTCCTTAACGATATCATAACCGCCATCGATAAAAGACAGTACTGTGCAGCCATCTTCATCGACCTGGCCAAGGCTTTCGACTCTGTCAATCATCGCATTCTCATCGGCAGACTCAATAGCCTTGGTTTCTCAAATGATTGCCTCGCCTGGTTCACCAACTTCTTCTCAGATAGCGTTCAGTGTGTCAAATCGGAGGGCCTGTTGTCTGGACCTCTGGCAGTCTCTATGGGGGTGCCACAGGGTTCAGTTCTCAGACCGACTCTTTTCTCTGTATATATCAATGACGTCGCTCTTGCTGCTGGTGTTTCTCTGATCCACCTCTACACAGACGACACCATTCTGTATGCATCTGGCCCTTCTTTGGACACTGTTCTAACAAACCTCCAAACGAGCTTCAATGCCATACAACACTCCTTCCGAGGCCTCCAACTGCTTTTAAATGCTAGTAAAACTAAGTGCATGCTCTTCAGCCGATTGCTGCCCGCACCCTCCCGCCCGACTAGCATCACTACTCTGGACGGTTCTGAATTAGAATATGTGGACAACTACAAATACCTAGGTGTCTGGTTAGACTGTAAACTCTCCTTCCAGACTCACATTAAGCATCTCCAATCCAAAATTAAATCTAGAATTGGCTTCCTATTTTGCAACAAAGCATCCTTCACTCACACTGCCAAACATACCCTCGTAAAACTGATTATCCTACCGATCCTCGACTTGGGCGATGTCATTTACAAAATAGCCTCCAACACTCTACTCAGCAAACTGGATGTAGTCTATCACAGTGCCATCTGTTTTGTCACCAAAGCCCCATATACTACCCACCACTACGACCTGTATGCTCTCATTGGCTGGCCCTCACTACATATTCGTCGCCAAACCCACTGGCTCCAGGTCATCTATAAGTCTTTGCTAGGTAAAGCCCCGCCTTATCTCAGCTCACTGGTCACCATAGCAGCACCCACCCGTAGCACACGTTCCAGCAGGTATATTTCACTGGTCATTCCCAAAGTCAACACCTCCTTTGGTCGCCTTTCCTTCCAGTTCTCTGCTGCCAATGACTGGAACGAATTGCAAAAATTACTGAAGCTGGAGTCTTATATCTCCCTCTCTAACTTGAAGCATCAGCTGTCAGAGCAGCTTACCGATCACTGCACCTGTACACAGCCCACCTTTGCACCCCAGTATCTCTACTTGCACATCATCATTTGCACATCTACCACTCCAGTGTTAATGCTAAATGTTAATTATTTCGCCTCTATGGCATATTTATTGCCTTACCTCCCTACTCTTCTACATTTGCACACACTGTACATATATTTTTCTCTTGTATTATTGACAAACAACATGTTTGTTTATGTGTAACTCTGTGTTGTTGTCTTTGTCACACTGCTTTGCTTTATCTTGGCCAGGTCACAGTTGTAAATGAGAACTTGTTCTCAACACCTGGTTAAATAAAGGTGAAATAAAAAAAGAATAAAACAGAGATCTGTGATCCCAACTGCTTCTCTCTCTCTTTCCTTTTACAGACACAACATCCCACCATCTGGGAGGGGAGGATTTATCCACTGAGAAATATTGGGAGTCATCAAGGCAAAGCGTGGCTACTTTGAAGAATCTCAAATATAAAATGTATGTTTCTTTTTTTGGTTACTACATGATTCCGTATGTGTTATTTCATCGTTTTGATGTCTTCACTATTATTCTACAATGTAGAAAATAGTCAAAATAAAGAAAAACCCTTGAATGACTACTATAACTGTATATTTTCGATTCTTAAAAGTTGCCACCCTTTGCCTTGATGACAGCTTTGCACACTCTTGGCATTCTCTCAACCAGCCAGTTTCATCATAGCTCTTGATGGTCTTTGTGACTGCAATTGAAGAAAATGTTAAAGTTCTTGAACTTTTCCGGATTGACTGACCTTCATGTCTTAAAGTAATGATGGACTGTCATTTCTCTTTGCTTATTTGAGCTGTTCTTGCCATAATATGGACTTGGTCTTTTACCAAATAGGGCTATCTTTTGTATACCACCCCTATCTTGTCACAACACAACTGATTGTGTCAAACGCATTAAGAAGGAATGAAATTCAACAAATTAACTTTGAACAAGGCACACCTGTTAATTGAAATGCATTCCAGGTGACTACCTCATGAAACTGGTTGAGAGAATGCCAAGAGTGTGCAAAGATGTCATTAAGGCAAATATAAAATCTATTTTGATTTGTTTAACACTTTTTTGGTTACTACATGATTCCATATGTTTTTTCATAGTTTTGATGTCTTCACTATTATTCTACAATGTAGACAATAGTAAACATAAAGAAAAACCCTTGAATGAGTAGGTGTACAAAAATAAAGAGAGAGCCCTCCGCAGATCCTGTCTCAACTGAATAACTTGTTGAATCTATAAACCTAGATTTATCTCCCCATGGTCAATTTTAAGAGCAGCCACTTTTTGAATGAAAGTCAAGCTCTGCTTTGAACAATTATCATCCATTAAATAATCTAAACACGCCCCCAAAAAATAGGTTTCCATATATAAATACACTGGCACAGACCTAAGACGTCACGGCACTATGCTGATCTGTTATCATCAGCATTATTCTACTGGTCAATCTGGCACTCACCTGGTGTATGTCCCAAATGACACCCTATTCCCTATATAGTGGACTACATAATGACACCCTATTCCCTATATAGTGGACTACATAATGGCACCCTATTCCCTATATAGCACACAACATAATGACACCCTATTCCCTATATAGTGCACTACTTCTGCCAATGGGCCCTGGTCAAAAGTAGTGCACTATCAAGGGAATAGGGTGTCTTTATGTAGTACACTATCAAGGGAATAGGGTGTCATTATGTAGTACACTATCAAGGGAATAGGGTGTCATTATGTAGTACACTATCAAGGGAATAGGGTGCCATTTGGGATAAACTTCACCAAACCTGGAGGATCACTCTGATCTAACACACACACAGACACACACAGACACCCACAGACACACACACACACACACACAAACACACACACACACACACACACACACACACACACACACACACACACACACACACACACCCACCCCTACAGTACCTTACCTTTATCCTGTCCATACAAGACTCCATCTTGAGTTGTTCCACAGCTTTCCTGGCGTGGGAGATGCTGTTGTTGTTGACCACACTGTCCTTCATGACGATGACCTGGCAGTACAAAGACACATGGAGTCAAGAGGCTGGGTGAGTGCTGTTGGCGACGTCGTCCTTCATGATGATGATCTAGGGGTTGAGTAGAAGAAATCTAGAAAGAAAGAAATATGATTGATGAAGCCAGAACCAGGAGGTTATATTGTCTTAAGAGTTGAATATCTTTTAATCTGCAGTTGAAGAAGCACAAACAAGACATGGAGCGAAGAGGTCTGACGAACATCTCTACATCAGCCCTGAGGGGCATTCGAACCTGTACATCAGCCCTGAGGGGCATTCCAATCTCTACATCAGCCCAGAGGGGCATTCCAACCGCCTTTACATCAGCCCTGAGGGGCATTCCAACCTGTAAATCAGCCCTGAGGGGCATTACAACCATCTCTACATCAGCCCTGAGGGGCATTCCAACCTCTATATCAGCCCTGAGGGGCATTCCAACCTGTACATCAGCACTGAGGGGCATTCCAATCTCTACATCAGCCCTGAGGGGCATTCCAATCATCTCTACATCAGCCCTGATGGGCATTCCAACCTGTACATCAGCCCTGAGGGGCATTCCAACCACCTCTACATCAGCCCTGAGGGGCATTACAACCACTTCTACATCAGCCCTGAGGGGCATTACAACCATCTCTACATCAGCCCTGAGGGTCATTCCAACCTGTACAACAGCCCTGAGGGGCATTCCAACCTATACATCAGCCCTGAGGGGCATTCCAATCATCTCTACATCAGCCCTGTGGTTTTAGGGTTAGACTGTGGAGTTAGGGTTAGACTGGGTTAGACTGTGGTGTTAGGGTTAGACAAAGTTAGACTGTGGTGTTTGGGTTAGACTGTGGCGTTAGGGTTACACTGGGTTAGACTGTGGTTTTAGGGTTAGACTGGGTTAGACTGTGGAGTTAGGGTTAGACTGGGTTAGACTGTGGTGTTAGGGTTAGACTGTGGAGTTAGGGTTAGATAAACCTGTACATCAGCCCTGAGGGTCATTCCAACCTATACATCAGCCCTGAGGGGCATTCCAATCATCTCTACATCAGCCCTGAGGGGCATTCCAATCATCTCTACATCAGCCCTGATGGGCATTCCAACCTGTACATCAGCCCTGAGGGGAATTACAACCATCTCTACATCAGCCCTGAGGGTCATTCCAACCTGTACATCAGCCCTGAAGGTCATTCCAACCAGTACATCAGCTCTGACAGGCATTCCAACCTATACATCAGCCCTGAGGGGCATTCCAACCACCTCTACATCAGCCCTGAGGGGCACTCCAACCACCTCGACATCAGCCCTGAGGGGCATTACAACCTCTACATCAGCCCTGAGGGGCACTCCAACCACCTCTACATCAGCCCTGAGGGGCATTACAACCTCGACATCAGCCCGAGGGGCATTCCAACCATCTCACCATCAGCCCAGAGGGCTTTCCATCCTCCTCTGTCTAACCCAGTCTAAAAATAAAACCACAGTCTAACCCTAACACCACAGTCTAACCTTAAACTCCACAGTCTAACCCTAACACCAAAGTCTAACCCAGTCTAACCCTAACTCCACAGTCTAACCCAGTCTAACCAAGTCTAACCCAGTCTAACCCTTACTCCACAGTCTAACCCAGTCTAACCCTAACGCCACAGTCTAACCCTAACTCCATTCTAACTCAGTCTAACCCTAACTCCACAGTCTAAAACAGTCTAACCCTAACACCACAGTCTAACACTGTCTAACCCTAACACCACAGTCAAACCCAGTCTAATCCTAACGCCACAGTCTAACCCTAACTCCACAGTCAAACCCAGTCTAACCCTAACGCACCAGTCTAACCCTTACTCCACAGTCTAACCCTAACTCCACAGTCTAACCCAGTCTAACACTAACACCACAGTCTAACCCTAACTCCACAGTCTAACCCAGTCTAACCCTAACACCAGTCTAACCCAGTCTAACCCCAACTCCACAGTCTAACCCAGTCTAACCATAACACCACAGTCAAACCCAGTCTAATCCTAACGCCACAGTCTAACCCTAACTCCACAGTCAAACCCAGTCTAACCCAGTCTAACCGTAACGCCCCAGTCTAACCCTTACTCCACAGTCTAAACCAGTCTAACCCTAACACCAGAGTCTAACCCAGTCTAACACTAACACCACAGTTTAACCCTAACTCCACAGTCTAAAACAGTCTAACCCTAACTCCACAGTTTAACCCAGTCTAACCCTAACTCCACAGTCTAACCCAGTCTAACCAAGTCTAACCCAGTCTAACCCTTACTCCACAGTCTAACCCTAACTCCACAGTCTAACCCTAACTCCATTCTAACTCAGTCTAACCCTAACTCCACAGTCTAAAACAGTCTAACCCTAACACCACAGTCTAACACTGTCTAACCCTAACACCACAGTCAAACCCAGTCTAATCCTAACGCCACAGTCTAACCCTAACTCCACAGTCAAACCCAGTCTAACCCTAACGCACCAGTCTAACCCTTACTCCACAGTCTAACCCTAACTCCACAGTCTAACCCAGTCTAACACTAACACCACAGTCTAACCCTAACTCCACAGTCTAACCCAGTCTAACCCTAACACCAGTCTAACCTAGTCTAACCCCAACTCCACAGTCTAACCCAGTCTAACCATAACACCACAGTCAAACCCAGTCTAATCCTAACGCCACAGTCTAACCCTAACTCCACAGTCAAACCCAGTCTAACCCAGTCTAACCGTAACGCCCCAGTCTAACCCTTACTCCACAGTCTAAACCAGTCTAACCCTAACACCAGAGTCTAACCCAGTCTAACACTAACACCACAGTTTAACCCTAACTCCACAGTCTAAAACAGTCTAACCCTAACTCCACAGTTTAACCCAGTCTAACCCTAACTCCACAGTCTAACCCAGTCTAACCAAGTCTAACCCAGTCTAACCCTTACTCCACAGTCTAACCCTAACTCCACAGTCTAAAACAGTCTAACCCTAACACCACAGTCTAACACTGTCTAACCCTAACACCACAGTCAAACCAAGTCTAATCCTAACGCCACAGTCTAACCCTAACTCCACAGTCAAACCCAGTCTAACCCAGTCTAACCGTAACGCCCCAGTCTAACCCTTACTCCACAGTCTAACCCTAACTCCACAGTCTAACCCAGTCTAACACTAACACCACAGTCTAACCCTAACTCCACAGTCTAACCCAGTCTAACCCTAACACCAGTCTAACCCAGTCTAACCATAACACCACAGTCAAACCCAGTCTAATCCTAATGCCACAGTCTAACACTAACTCCACAGTCAAACCCAGTCTAACCCAGTCTAACCCTAACGCCCCAGTCTAACCCTTACTCCACAGTCTAACCCTAACTCCACAGTCTAACCCAGTCTAACACTAACACCACAGTCTAACCCTAACTCCACAGTCTAACCCAAACACCACAGTCTAACCCAGTCTAACCCTAACTCCACAGTCTAACCCTAACTCCACAGTCTAACCCAGTCTAACCCTAACGCCACAGTCTAACCCTAACTCCACAGTTTAACCCAGTCTAACCAAGTCTAACCCAGTCTAACCCTTACTCCACAATCTAACCCTAACTCCACAGTCTAACCCAGTCTAACCCTAACTCCCCAGTCTAACCCAGTCTAACCCTAACGCCACAGTCTAACCCAGTCTAACCCTAACTCCACAGTCTAACCCAGTCTAACCCAGTCTAACCCTAACTCCACAGTCTTACCCAGTGTAACCCTAACTCCACAGTCTAACCCAGTCTAACCCTAACTCCACAGTCTAACCCAGTCTAACCCTAACTCCACAGTATAACCCAGTCTAACCCTAACTCCACAGTCTAACCCAGTCTAACCCTAACTCCACAGTCTAACCCAGTCTAACCAAGTCTAACCCAGTCTAACCCTTACTCCACAGTCTAACCCTAACTCCACAGTCTAACCCAGTCTAACCCTAACGCCACAGTCTAACCCTAACTCCATTCTAACCCAGTCTAACCCTAACTCCACAGTCTAAAACTGTCTAACCCTAACACCACAGTCTAACACTGTCTAACCCTAACACCACAGTCAAACCCAGTCTAATCCTAACGCCACAGTCTAACCCTAACTCCACAGTCAAACCCAGTCTAACCCTAACGCCCCAGTCTAACCCTTACTCCACAGTCTAACCCTAACTCCACAGTCTAACCCAGTCTAACACTAACACCACAGTCTAACCCTAACTCCACAGTCCAACCCAGTCTAACCCTAACACCAGTCTAACCCAGTCTAACCCTAACTCCACAGTCTAACCCAGTCTAACCCTAACTCCACAGTCTAACCCAGTCTAACCATAACTCCACAGTCTAACCCAGTCTAACCCTAACTCCACAGTCTAACCTTAACACCATTCTAACCCTAACTCCACAGTCTAACCCAGTCTAATCCTAACATCACAGTCAAACCCTAACTCCACAGTCTAAACCAGTCTAACCCTAACTAACCCTAACACCACAGTCTAACCCTAACTAACCCTAACACCACAGTCTAACCCAGTCTAACCCTAAAAACCCTAACTCCACAGTCTAACACAGTCTAACCCTAACACCACAGTCTAACCCTAACTCCACAGTTTAACCCTAACACCACAGTCTAACCCAGTCTAACCCTAACTCCACATTCTAAACCAGTCTAACCCTAAAACCATAGTCTAACCCAGTCTAACCCTAACGCAATAGGCTAAACCAAACACCACAGTCTAACACTGTCAAACCCTAACACCACAGTCTAACCCTAACACCACAGTCTAACCCAGTCTAACCCTAACTCCACAGTCTAACCCAGTCTAACCCTAACACCACAGTCTAACCCAGACTAACCCTAACGCCACAGTCTAACCCAGCCTAATCCTTACTCCACAGTCCAACCATAACTCCACAGTCTAACCCAGTCTAACCCTAACTCCACAGTCTAACCCAGTCTAACCCTAACGCCACAGTCTAACCCAGTCTAACCCTAACTCCACAGTCTAACCCTAACTCCACAGTCTAACCCAGTCTAACCCAGTCTAACCCTCACTCCACAGTCTAACCCGAACTCCACAGTCTAACCCAGTCTAACCCTAACTCCACAGTCTAACCCAGTCTAACCCTAACTCCACAGTATAACGCAGTCTAACCCTAACTCCAGTCTAATCCAGTCTAACCCTAACCCAGTCTAACCCTAACACACCAGTCTAACCCAGTCCAACCCTAACACCAGTCTAACCCAGTCTAACCCTAACTTCACAGTCTAACCTTAACACCAGTCTAACCCTAACGCCACAGTCTAACCCAGTCGAACCCTAACTAACCCTAACACCAGTCTAACCCTAAATCCACAGTCTAACCCCAATGCCACAGTATAACCAAGTCTAACCCTAACGCCCCAGTCTATCCCTAAAACCACAGTCTAACCCGGTCTAACCCTAATGCCTAGGTCTAACCCAGTCTAACCCTAACACCACAGTCTAACCCAGTCTAACCCTAACACCACAGTCTAACCCAGTCTAACCCTAATGCCCCAGTCTTACCCAGTCTAACCCTAATACCACAGTCTAACCCTAATGCCCCAGTCTAACCCAGTCTAACCATAACTCCACACTCTAACCCAGTCTAACCCTAACACCAGTGTTTAACCCAGTCTAACCCTAACTCCTCAGCCTAACCCTAACTCCACAGTCTAACCCAGTCTAACCCTAACACCAGAGTCTCACCCAAACTCCCCAGTCTAACCCTAACTCCAGTCTAACCCTAACTCCACAGTCTAACCCAGTCTAACCCTAACACCAGTGGTTAACCCAGTCTAACCCTAACTCCCCAGCCTAACCCTAACTCCACAGTCTAACCTTAATGCCACAGTCTAACCCAATCTAACCCTAACACCACAGTCTAACCCTAACTCCACAGTCTAACCATAACAAACCCTAACTCCACAGTCTAACACAGTCTAACTCTAACACCACAGTCTAACCCAGTCTAAAGCTAACTCCACAGTCTAACCCTAACACCACAGTCTAACCCAGTCTAACCCTAACACCACAGTCTAACCCAGTCTAACCCTAACTCCACAGTCTAACCTTAACACCAGTCTAACCCTAACGCCACAGTCTAACCCAGTCTAACCCTAACTAACCCTAACACCAGTCTAACCCTAAATCCACAGTCTAACCCCAATGCCACAGTATAACCAAGTCTAACCCTAACGCCCCAGTCTATCCCTAAAACCACAGTCTAACCCAGTCTAACCCTAATGCCCCAGTCTTACCCAGTCTAACCCTAACACCACAGTCTAACCCTAATGCCCCAGTCTAACCCAGTCTAACCATAACTCCACACTCTAACCCAGTCTAACCCTAACACCAGTGTTTAACCCAGTCTAACCCTAACTCCTCAGCCTAACCCTAACTCCACAGTCTAACCCAGTCTAACCCTAACACCACAGTCTCACCCAAACTCCCCAGTCTAACCCTAACTCCAGTCTAACCCAGTCTAACCATAACTCCAGAGTCTAACCCAGTCTAACCCTAACTCCACAGTCTAACCCAGTCTAACCATAACTCCACAGTCTAACCCAGTCTAACCCTAACACCAGTGTTTAACCCAGCCTAACCTTACTCCCCAGCCTAACCCTAACTCCACAGTCTAACCTTAATGCCACAGTCTAACCCAATCTAACCCTAACTCCACAGTCTAACCATAACAAACCCTAACTCCACAGTCTAACACAGTCTAACCCTAACACCACAGTCTAACCCAGTCTAAAGCTAACTCCACAGTCTAACCCTAACACCACAGTCTAACCCAGTCTAACCCTAACACCACAGTCTAACCCAGTCTAACCCTAACGCCACAGTCTAACCCAGTCTAACCCTAACTAACCCTAACACCAGTCTAACCCTAAATCCACAGTCTAACCCCAATGCCACAGTATAACCAAGTCTAACCCTAACGCCCCAGTCTATCCCTAAAACCACAGTCTAACCCAGTCTAACCCTAATGCCCCAGTCTTACCCAGTCTAACCCTAACACCACAGTCTAACCCTAATGCCCCAGTCTAACCCAGTCTAACCATAACTCCACACTCTAACCCAGTCTAACCCTAACACCAGTGTTTAACCCAGTCTAACCCTAACTCCTCAGCCTAACCCTAACTCCACAGTCTAACCCAGTCTAACCCTAACACCACAGTCTCACCCAAACTCCCCAGTCTAACCCTAACTCCAGTCTAACCCAGTCTAACCATAACTCCAGAGTCTAACCCAGTCTAACCCTAACTCCACAGTCTAACCCAGTCTAACCATAACTCCACAGTCTAACCCAGTCTAACCCTAACACCAGTGTTTAACCCAGTCTAACCCTAACTCCCCAGCCTAACCCTAACTCCACAGTCTAACCTTAATGCCACAGTCTAACCCAATCTAACCCTAACACCACAGTCGAACCCTAACTCCACAGTCTAACCCTAACAAACCCTAACTCCACAGTCTAACATAGTCTAACCCTAACACCACAGTCTAACCCAGTCTAAAGCTAACTCCACAGTCTAACCCTAACACCACAGTCTAACCCAGTCTAACCCTAACTCCACAGTCTAACCCAGTCTAACCCTAAAACCACAGTCTAACCCAGTCTAACCCTAACTCCACAGTCTAACCCAGTCTAACCTTAACACCACAGTCTAACCCAGTCTAACCCTAACTCCACAGTCTAACCCAGTCTAATCCTAACACCACAGTCTAACCCAGTCTAACCCTAACTCCACAGTCTAACCCGGTCTAACCAAGTCTAACCCAGTCTAACCCTAACACCACAGTCTAACCCAGTCTAACCCTAACGCCACAGTCTAACCCTAACTCCATTCTAACCCAGTCTAACCCTAAAACCACAGTCTAAGCCAGTCTAACACTAACAACACAGTATAACGCTAACTCCACAGTCTAAAACAGTCTAACCCCAACTCCACAGTCTAACCCAGTGTAACCCTAACTCAACAGTCTAACCCAGTCTAACCCTAACACCACAGTCTAACACTGTTTAACCCTAACACCACAATCTAACCCAGTCTAACCCTTACTCCACAGTCTAACCCTAACTCCACAGTCAAACCCAGTCTAACCCAGTTTAACCCTAACGCCCCAGTCTAACCCAGTCTAACCCTAACTCCACAGTCTAACCCAGTCTAACCCTAACTCCACAGTCTAACCCAGTCTAACCCAGTCAAACCCAGTCTAACCCTAACTCCACAGTGTAACCCAGTCTAACCCTAACTCCACAGTCTAACCCAGTCTAACCCTGACACCAGTCTAACCCAGTCTAACCCTAAATCCACAGTCTAACCCTCACACCACAGTCTAACCCTAACGCCACAGTCTAACCCAGTCTAACCCTAACTCCACAGTCTAACCCAGTCTAACCCTAACAGAAGTCTAACTCTAGCGCCACAGTCTAAACCAGTCTAACCCTAACACCAGAGTCTAACCCAGTCTAACACTAACACCACAGTTTAACCCTAACTCCACAGTCTAAAACAGTCTAACCCTAACTCCACAGTCTAACCTTAAAACCAGTCTAACCCTAACGCCACAGTCTAACCCTAACTAACCCTAACACCAGTCTAACCCTAACAGTCTAACCCTAGCGCCACAGTCTAAAACAGTCTAACCCTAACACCACAGTCTAACCCTAACTCCACAGTCTAACCCAGTCTAACCCTAACAAACCCTAACTCCACAGTCTAACACAGTCTAACCCTAACACCACAGTCTAACCCAGTCTAAAGCTAACTCCACAGTCTAAACCTAACACCACAGTCTAACTCAGTCTAACCCTAACTCCACAGTCTAACCCAGTCTAACCCTAAAACCACAGTCTAACCCAGTCTAACCCTAACACCACAGTCTAACCCAAACACCACAGTCTAACCCAGTCTAACCCTAACACCACAGTCTAACCCAGTCTAACCCTAACTCCACAGTCTAACCGAGTCTAATCCTAACACCACAGTCTAACCCAGTCTAACCCTAACTTCACAGTCTAACCCGGTCTAACCAAGTCTAACCCAGTCTAACCCTAACACCACAGTCTAACCCAGTCTAACACTAACAACACAGTGTAACCCCAACTCCACAGTCTAACCCAGTCTAACCCTAACACCAGTCTAAGCCAGTCTAACCCTAACTCCACAGTCTAACCCAGTCTAACCCTAACTCCACAGTCTAACCCAAACACCACAGTCTAACCCAGTCTAACCCAGTCTAACCCTAACCCAGTCTAACCCTTACTCCACAGTCTAACCCTAACTCCACAGTCAAACACAGTCTAACCCAGTCTAACCCTAACACCCCAGTCTAACCCAGTCTAACCCTTACTCCACAGTCTAACCCTAACTCCACAGTCTAACCCAGTCTAACCCTAACTCCACAGTCTAACCCAGTCTAACCCAGTCAAACCCAGTCTAACTCTAACTCCACAGTGTAACCCAGTCTAACCCTAACTCCACAGTCTAACCCAGTCTAACCCTGACACCAGTCTAACCCAGTCTAACCCTAAATCCACAGTCTAACCCTCACACCACAGTCTAATGGAGTCTAACCCTAACCCAGTCTAACCCTAACACCACAGTCTAACCCAGTCTAACCCTAACAGAAGTCTAACTCTAGCTCCACAGTCTAAACCAGTCTAACCCTAACACCAGAGTCTAACCCAGTCTAACCCTAACACCACAGTCTAACCCTAACACCACAGTCTAACCCAGTCCAACCCTAACACCAGTCTAACCCAGTCTAACCCTAACGCCACAGTCTAACCCAGTCTAACCCTAACTCCACAGTCTAACCTTAAAACCAGTCTAACCCTAACACCACAGTCTAACCCTAACTCCACAGTCTAAAACATTCTAACACTAACTCCACAGTCTAACCCAGTCTAACCCTAACAGAAGTCTAACTCTAGCGCCACAGTCTAAAACAGTCTAACCCTAACTCCACAGTCTAACCCAGTCTAACCCTAACACCACAGTCTAACCCAGTCTAATCCTAACTCCACAGTCTAACCTTAAAACCAGTCTAACCCTAACGCCACAGTCTAACCCAGTCTAACCCTAACTAACCCTAACACCAGTCTAACCCTAACAACAGTCTAACCCTAGCGCCACAGTCTAAAACAGTCTAACCCTAACTCCACAGTCTAACCCAGTCTAACCCTAACACCACAGTCTCACCCTAACTCCACAGTCTAACACTAACTCCAGTCTAACCTTAACTCCACAGTCTAACCCAAACTCCAGAGTCTAACCCAGTCTAACCCTAACTCCACAGTCTAACCCAGTCTAACCATAACTCCACAGTCTAACCCAGTCTAACCCTAACTCCCCAGCCTAACCCTAACTCCACAGTCTAACCTTAATGCCACAGTCTAACCCAATCTAACCCTAACACCACAGTCTAACCCTAACTCCAAAGTCTAACCCAGTCTAACCCTAACAAACCCTAACTCCACAGTCTAACCCTAACACCACAGTCTAACCCAGTCAAAAGCTAACTCCACAGTCTAACCCTAACACCACAGTCTAACCCAGTCTAACCCTAACTCCACAGTCTAACCCAGTCTAACCTAAAACCACAGTCTAACCCAGTCTAACCCTAACACCACAGTCTAACCCAAACACCACAGTCTAACACTGTCTAAACCTAACACCACAGTCTAACCCAGTCTAACCCTAACTCCACAGTCTAACCCAGTCTAACCCTAACTCCACAGTCTAACCCAGTCTAACCCTAACACCAAAGTCTAACCCAGTCTAACCCTAACTCCACAGTCTAACCCAGTCTAACCCAGTCTAACCCAGTCAAACCCAGTCTAACTCTAACTCCACAGTGTAACCCAGTCTAACCCTAACTCCACAGTCTAACCCAGTCTAACCCTGACACCAGTCTAACCCAGTCTAACCCTAAATCCACAGTCTAACCCTCACACCACAGTCTAATGGAGTCTAACCCTAACCCAGTCTAACCCTAACACCACAGTCTAACCCAGTCTAACCCTAACAGAAGTCTAACTCTAGCTCCACAGTCTAAACCAGTCTAACCCTAACACCAGAGTCTAACCCAGTCTAACCCTAACACCACAGTCTAACCCTAACACCACAGTCTAACCCAGTCCAACCCTAACACCAGTCTAACCCAGTCTAACCCTAACGCCACAGTCTAACCCAGTCTAACCCTAACTCCACAGTCTAACCTTAAAACCAGTCTAACCCTAACACCACAGTCTAACCCTAACTCCACAGTCTAAAACATTCTAACACTAACTCCACAGTCTAACCCAGTCTAACCCTAACAGAAGTCTAACTCTAGCGCCACAGTCTAAACCAGTCTAACCCTAACACCAGAGTCTAACCCAGTCTAACACTAACACCACAGTCTAACCCTAACTCCACAGTCTAAAACAGTCTAACCCTAACTCCACAGTCTAACCCAGTCTAACCCTAACACCACAGTCTAACCCAGTCTAATCCTAACTCCACAGTCTAACCTTAAAACCAGTCTAACCCTAACGCCACAGTCTAACCCAGTCTAACCCTAACTAACCCTAACACCAGTCTAACCCTAACAACAGTCTAACCCTAGCGCCACAGTCTAAAACAGTCTAACCCTAACTCCACAGTCTAACCCAGTCTAACCCTAACACCACAGTCTCACCCTAACTCCACAGTCTAACACTAACTCCAGTCTAACCTTAACTCCACAGTCTAACCCAAACTCCAGAGTCTAACCCAGTCTAACCCTAACTCCACAGTCTAACCCAGTCTAACCATAACTCCACAGTCTAACCCAGTCTAACCCTAACTCCCCAGCCTAACCCTAACTCCACAGTCTAACCTTAATGCCACAGTCTAACCCAATCTAACCCTAACACCACAGTCTAACCCTAACTCCACAGTCTAACCCAGTCTAACCCTAACAAACCCTAACTCCACAGTCTAACCCTAACACCACAGTCTAACCCAGTCAAAAGCTAACTCCACAGTCTAACCCTAACACCACAGTCTAACCCAGTCTAACCCTAACTCCACAGTCTAACCCAGTCTAACCTAAAACCACAGTCTAACCCAGTCTAACCCTAACACCACAGTCTAACCCAAACACCACAGTCTAACACTGTCTAAACCTAACACCACAGTCTAACCCAGTCTAACCCTAACTCCACAGTCTAACCCAGTCTAACCCTAACTCCACAGTCTAACCCTAACACCAAAGTCTAACCCAGTCTAACCCTAACTCCACAGTCTAACCCAGTCTAACCCAGTCTAACCCAGTCAAACCCAGTCTAACTCTAACTCCACAGTGTAACCCAGTCTAACCCTAACTCCACAGTCTAACCCAGTCTAACCCTGACACCAGTCTAACACAGTCTAACCCTAAATCCACAGTCTAACCCTCACACCACAGTCTAATGGAGTCTAACCCTAAACCAGTCTAACCCTAACACCACAGTCTAACCCAGTCTAACCCTAACAGAAGTCTAACTCTAGCTCCACAGTCTAAACCAGTCTAACCCTAACACCAGAGTCTAACCCAGTCTAACCCTAACACCACAGTCTAACCCTAACACCACAGTCTAACCCAGTCCAACCCTAACACCAGTCTAACCCAGTCTAACCCTAACGCCACAGTCTAACCCAGTCTAACCCTAACTCCACAGTCTAACCTTAAAACCAGTCTAACCCGAACACCACAGTCTAACCCTAACTCCACAGTCTAAAACAGTCTAACCCTAACTCCACAGTCTAACCCAGTCTAACCCTAACAGAAGTCTAACTCTAGCGCCACAATCTAAACCAGTCTAACCCTAACACCAGAGTCTAACCCAGTCTAACACTAACACCACAGTCTAACCCTAACTCCACAGTCTAAAACAGTCTAACCCTAACTCCACAGTCTAACCCAGTCTAACCCTAACACCACAGTCTAACCCAGTCTAATCCTAACTCCACAGTCTAACCTTAAAACCAGTCTAACCCTAACGCCACAGTCTAACCCAGTCTAACCCTAACTAACCCTAACACCAGTCTAACCCTAACAACAGTCTAACCCTAGCGCCACAGTCTAAAACAGTCTAACCCTAACTCCACAGTCTAACCCAGTCTAACCCTAACACCACAGTCTCACCCTAACTCCACAGTCTAACACTAACTCCAGTCTAACCTTAACTCCACAGTCTAACCCAAACTCCAGAGTCTAACCCAGTCTAACCCTAACTCCACAGTCTAACCCAGTCTAACCATAACTCCACAGTCTAACCCAGTCTAACCCTAACTCCCCAGCCTAACCCTAACTCCACAGTCTAACCTTAATGCCACAGTCTAACCCAATCTAACCCTAACACCACAGTCTAACCCTAACTCCACAGTCTAACCCAGTCTAACCCTAACAAACCCTAACTCCACAGTCTAACCCTAACACCACAGTCTAACCCAGTCAAAAGCTAACTCCACAGTCTAACCCTAACACCACAGTCTAACCCAGTCTAACCCTAACTCCACAGTCTAACCCAGTCTAACCTAAAACCACAGTCTAACCCAGTCTAACCCTAACACCACAGTCTAACCCAAACACCACAGTCTAACCCAGTCTAACCCTAACACCACAGTCTAACCCAGTCTAACCCTAACTCCACAGTCTAACCCAGTCTAATCCTAACACCACAGTCTAACCCAGTCTAACCCTAACTCCACAGTCTAACCCGGTCTAACCAAGTCTAACCCAGTCTAACCCTAACACCACAGTCTAACCCAGTCTAACCCTAACGCCACAGTCTAAGCCAGTCTAACACTAACAACACAGTGTAACCCCAACTCCACAGTCTAAAACAGTGTAACCCCAACTCCACAGTCTAACCCAGTCTAACCCTAACACCAGTCTAACCCAGTCTAACCCTAACTCCACAGTCTAACCCAGTCTAACCCTAACTCCACAGTCTAACCCAAACACCACAGTCTAACACTGTTTAACCCTAACACCACAGTCTAACCCAGTCTAACCCAGTCTAACCCTAACCCAGTCTAACCCTTACTCCACAGTCTAACCCTAACTCCACAGTCAAACACAGTCTAACCCAGTCTAACCCTAACGCCCCAGTCTAACCCAGTCTAACCCTTACTCCACAGTCTAACCCTAACTCCACAGTCTAACCCAGTCTAACCCTAACTCCACAGTCTAACCCAGTCTAACCCAGTCAAACCCAGTCTAACTCTAACTCCACAGTGTAACCCAGTCTAACCCTAACTCCACAGTCTAACCCAGTCTAACCCTGACACCAGTCTAACCCAGTCTAACCCTAAATCCACAGTCTAACCCTCACACCACAGTCTAATGGAGTCTAACCCTAACCCAGTCTAACCCTAACACCACAGTCTAACCCAGTCTAACCCTAACAGAAGTCTAACTCTAGCTCCACAGTCTAAACCAGTCTAACCCTAACACCAGAGTCTAACCCAGTCTAACCCTAACACCACAGTCTAACCCTAACACCACAGTCTAACCCAGTCCAACCCTAACACCAGTCTAACCCAGTCTAACCCTAACGCCACAGTCTAACCCAGTCTAACCCTAACTCCACAGTCTAACCTTAAAACCAGTCTAACCCTAACACCACAGTCTAACCCTAACTCCACAGTCTAAAACAGTCTAACCCTAACTCCACAGTCTAACCCAGTCTAACCCTAACAGAAGTCTAACTCTAGCGCCACAGTCTAAACCAGTCTAACCCTAACACCAGAGTCTAACCCAGTCTAACACTAACACCACAGTCTAACCCTAACTCCACAGTCTAAAACAGTCTAACCCTAACTCCACAGTCTAACCCAGTCTAACCCTAACACCACAGTCTAACCCAGTCTAATCCTAACTCCACAGTCTAACCTTAAAACCAGTCTAACCCTAACGCCACAGTCTAACCCAGTCTAACCCTAACTAACCCTAACACCAGTCTAACCCTAACAACAGTCTAACCCTAGCGCCACAGTCTAAAACAGTCTAACCCTAACTCCACAGTCTAACCCAGTCTAACCCTAACACCACAGTCTCACCCTAACTCCACAGTCTAACACTAACTCCAGTCTAACCTTAACTCCACAGTCTAACCCAAACTCCAGAGTCTAACCCAGTCTAACTCTAACTCCACAGTCTAACCCAGTCTAACCAAAACTCCACAGTCTAACCCAGTCTAACCCTAACTCCCCAGCCTAACCCTAACTCCACAGTCTAACCTTAATGCCACAGTCTAACCCAATCTAACCCTAACACCACAGTCTAACCCTAACTCCACAGTCTAACCCAGTCTAACCCTAACAAACCCTAACTCCACAGTCTAACCCTAACACCACAGTCTAACCCAGTCAAAAGCTAACTCCACAGTCTAACCCTAACACCACAGTCTAACCCAGTCTAACCCTAACTCCACAGTCTAACCCAGTCTAACCTAAAACCACAGTCTAACCCAGTCTAACCCTAACACCACAGTCTAACCCAAACACCACAGTCTAACACTGTCTAAACCTAACACCACAGTCTAACCCAGTCTAACCCTAACTCCACAGTCTAACCCAGTCTAACCCTAACTCCACAGTCTAACCCAGTCTAACCCTAACACCAAAGTCTAACCCAGTCTAACCCTAACTCCACAGTCTAACCCAGTCTAACCCAGTCTAACCCAGTCAAACCCAGTCTAACTCTAACTCCACAGTGTAACCCAGTCTAACCCTAACTCCACAGTCTAACCCAGTCTAACCCTGACACCAGTCTAACCCAGTCTAACCCTAAATCCACAGTCTAACCCTCACACCACAGTCTAATGGAGTCTAACCCTAACCCAGTCTAACCCTAACACCACAGTCTAACCCAGTCTAACCCTAACAGAAGTCTAACTCTAGCTCCACAGTCTAAACCAGTCTAACCCTAACACCAGAGTCTAACCCAGTCTAACCCTAACACCACAGTCTAACCCTAAAACCACAGTCTAACCCAGTCCAACCCTAACACCAGTCTAACCCAGTCTAACCCTAACGCCACAGTCTAACCCAGTCTAACCATAACTCCACAGTCTAACCTTAAAACCAGTCTAACCCTAACACCACAGTCTAACCCTAACTCCACAGTCTAAAACAGTCTAACCCTAACTCCACAGTCTAACCCAGTCTAACCCTAACAGAAGTCTAACTCTAGCGCCACAGTCTAAACCAGTCTAACCCTAACACCAGAGTCTAACCCAGTCTAACACTAACACCACAGTCTAACCCTAACTCCACAGTCTAAAACAGTCTAACCCTAACTCCACAGTCTAACCCAGTCTAACCCTAACACCACAGTCTAACCCAGTCTAATCCTAACTCCACAGTCTAACCTTAAAACCAGTCTAACCCTAACGCCACAGTCTAACCCAGTCTAACCCTAACTAACCCTAACACCAGTCTAACCCTAACAACAGTCTAACCCTAGCGCCACAGTCTAAAACAGTCTAACCCTAACTCCACAGTCTAACCCAGTCTAACCCTAACACCACAGTCTCACCCTAACTCCACAGTCTAACACTAACTCCAGTCTAACCTTAACTCCACAGTCTAACCCAAACTCCAGAGTCTAACCCAGTCTAACTCTAACTCCACAGTCTAACCCAGTCTAACCATAACTCCACAGTCTAACCCAGTCTAACCCTAACTCCCCAGCCTAACCCTAACTCCACAGTCTAACCTTAATGCCACAGTCTAACCCAATCTAACCCTAACACCACAGTCTAACCCTAACTCCACAGTCTAACCCAGTCTAACCCTAACAAACCCTAACTCCACAGTCTAACCCTAACACCACAGTCTAACCCAGTCAAAAGCTAACTCCACAGTCTAACCCTAACACCACAGTCTAACCCAGTCTAACCCTAACTCCACAGTCTAACCCAGTCTAACCTAAAACCACAGTCTAACCCAGTCTAACCCTAACACCACAGTCTAACCCAAACACCACAGTCTAACACTGTCTAAACCTAACACCACAGTCTAACCCAGTCTAACCCTAACTCCACAGTCTAACCCAGTCTAACCCTAACTCCACAGTCTAACCCAGTCTAACCCTAACACCAAAGTCTAACCCAGTCTAACCCTAACTCCACAGTCTAACCCAGTCTAACCCAGTCTAACCCAGTCAAACCCAGTCTAACTCTAACTCCACAGTGTAACCCAGTCTAACCCTAACTCCACAGTCTAACCCAGTCTAACCCTGACACCAGTCTAACCCAGTCTAACCCTAAATCCACAGTCTAACCCTCACACCACAGTCTAATGGAGTCTAACCCTAACCCAGTCTAACCCTAACACCACAGTCTAACCCAGTCTAACCCTAACAGAAGTCTAACTCTAGCTCCACAGTCTAAACCAGTCTAACCCTAACACCAGAGTCTAACCCAGTCTAACCCTAACACCACAGTCTAACCCTAACACCACAGTCTAACCCAGTCCAACCCTAACACCAGTCTAACCCAGTCTAACCCTAACGCCACAGTCTAACCCAGTCTAACCCTAACTCCACAGTCTAACCTTAAAACCAGTCTAACCCTAACACCACAGTCTAACCCTAACTCCACAGTCTAAAACAGTCTAACCCTAACTCCACAGTCTAACCCAGTCTAACCCTAACAGAAGTCTAACTCTAGCGCCACAATCTAAACCAGTCTAACCCTAACACCAGAGTCTAACCCAGTCTAACACTAACACCACAGTCTAACCCTAACTCCACAGTCTAACCCAGTCTAACCCTAACAGAAGTCTAACTCTAGCGCCACAATCTAAACCAGTCTAACCCTAACACCAGAGTCTAACCCAGTCTAACACTAACACCACAGTCTAATCCTAACTCCACAGTCTAACCTTAAAACCAGTCTAACCCTAACGCCACAGTCTAACCCAGTCTAACCCTAACTAACCCTAACACCAGTCTAACCCTAACAACAGTCTAACCCTAGCGCCACAGTCTAAAACAGTCTAACCCTAACTCCACAGTCTAACCCAGTCTAACCCTAACACCACAGTCTCACCCTAACTCCACAGTCTAACACTAACTCCAGTCTAACCTTAACTCCACAGTCTAACCCAAACTCCAGAGTCTAACCCAAACTCCACAGTCTAACCCAGTCTAACCATAACTCCACAGTCTAACCCAGTCTAACCCTAACTCCCCAGCCTAACCCTAACTCCACAGTCTAACCTTAATGCCACAGTCTAACCCAATCTAACCCTAACACCACAGTCTAACCCTAACTCCACAGTCTAACCCAGTCTAACCCTAACAAACCCTAACTCCACAGTCTAACCCTAACACCACAGTCTAACCCAGTCAAAAGCTAACTCCACAGTCTAACCCTAACACCACAGTCTAACCCAGTCTAACCCTAACTCCACAGTCTAACCCAGTCTAACCTAAAACCACAGTCTAACCCAGTCTAACCCAAACACCACAGTCTAACACTGTCTAAACCTAACACCACAGTCTAACCCAGTCTAACCCTAACTCCACAGTCTAACCCAGTCTAACCCTAACTCCACAGTCTAACCCAGTCTAACCCTAACACCAAAGTCTAACCCAGTCTAACCCTAACTCCACAGTCTAACCCAGTCTAATCCTAACACCACAGTCTAACCCGGTCTAACCAAGTCTAACCCAGTCTAACCCTAACACCACAGTCTAACCCAGTCTAACCCTAACGCCACAGTCTAAGCCAATCTAACACTAACAACACAGTATAACGCTAACTCCACAGTCTAAAACAGTGTAACCCCAACTCCACAGTCTAACCCAGTCTAACTCTAACACCAGTCTAACCCAGTCTAACCCAAACACCACAGTCTAACACTGTTTAACCCTAACACCACAGTCTAACCCAGTCTAACCCAGTCTAACCCTAACCCAGTCTAACCTTACTCCACAGTCTAACCCTAACTCCACAGTCAAACCCAGTCTAACCCAGTCTAACCCTAACGCCCCAGTCTAACCCAGTCTAACCCTTACTCCACAGTCTAACCCTAACTCCACAGTCTAACCCAAACTCCACAGTCTAACCCAGTCTAACCCAGTCAAACCCAGTCTAACTCTAACTCCACAGTGTAACCCAGTCTAACCCTAACTCCACAGTCTAACCCAGTCTAACCCTGACACCAGTCTAACCCAGTCTAACCCTAACGCCACAGTCTAACCCAGTCTAACCCTCACACCACAGTCTAATGTAGTCTAACCCTAACCCAGTCTAACCCTAACACCACAGTCTAACCCAGTCTAACCCTAACAGAAGTCTAACTCTAGCACCACAGTCTAAACCAGTCTAACCCTAACACCAGAGTCTAACCCAGTCTAACCCTAACACCACAGTCTAACCCTAACACCACAGTCTAACCCAGTCCAACCCTAACACCACAGTCTAACCCTAACACCACAGTCTAACCCAGTCCAACCCTAACACCAGTCTAACCCAGTCTAACCCTAACGCCCCAGTCTATCCCTAAAACCACAGTCTAACCCAGTCTAACCCTAACACCACAGTCTAACCCAGTCTAACCCTAATGCCCCAGTCTTACCCAGTCTAACCCTAACACCACAGTATAACCCTAATGCCCCAGTCTAACCCAGTCTAACCATAACTCCACACTCTAACCCAGTCTAACCCTAACACCAGTGTTTAACCCAGTCTAACCCTAACTCCTCAGCCTAACCCTAACTCCACAGTCTAACCCAGTCTAACCCTAACACCACAGTCTCACCCAAACTCCCCAGTCTAACCCTAACTCCAGTCTAACCCAGTCTAACCATAACTCCAGAGTCTAACCCAGTCTAACCCTAACTCCACAGTCTAACCCAGTCTAACCATAACTCCACAGTCTAACCCAGTCTAACCCTAACACCAGTGTTTAACCCAGTCTAACCCTAACTCCCCAGCCTAACCCTAACTCCACAGTCTAACCTTAATGCCACAGTCTAACCCAATCTAACCCTAACACCACAGTCGAACCCTAACTCCACAGTCTAACCCTAACAAACCCTAACTCCACAGTCTAACATAGTCTAACCCTAACACCACAGTCTAACCCAGTCTAAAGCTAACTCCACAGTCTAACCCTAACACCACAGTCTAACCCAGTCTAACCCTAACTCCACAGTCTAACCCAGTCTAACCCTAAAACCACAGTCTAACCCAGTCTAACCCTAACTCCACAGTCTAACCCAGTCTAACCCTAACACCACAGTCTAACCCAGTCTAACCCTAACTCCACAGTCTAACCCAGTCTAATCCTAACACCACAGTCTAACCCAGTCTAACCCTAACTCCACAGTCTAACCCGGTCTAACCAAGTCTAACCCAGTCTAACCCTAACACCACAGTCTAACCCAGTCTAACCCTAACGCCACAGTCTAACCCTAACTCCATTCTAACCCAGTCTAACCCAAAAAACCACAGTCTAAGCCAGTCTAACACTAACAACACAGTATAACGCTAACTCCACAGTCTAACCCCAACTCCACAGTCTAACCCAGTGTAACCCTAACTCAACAGTCTAACCCAGTCTAACCCTAACACCACAGTCTAACACTGTTTAACCCTAACACCACAGTCTAACCCAGTCTAACCCTTACTCCACAGTCTAACCCTAACTCCACAGTCAAACCCAGTCTAACCCAGTTTAACCCTAACGCCCCAGTCTAACCCAGTCTAACCCTAACTCCACAGTCTAACCCAGTCTAACCCTAACTCCACAGTCTAACCCAGTCAAACCCAGTCTAACCCTAACTCCACAGTGTAACCCAGTCTAACCCTAACTCCACAGTCTAACTCAGTCTAACCCTGACACCAGTCTAACCCAGTCTAACCCTAAATCCACAGTCTAACCCTCACACCACAGTCTAACCCTAACGCCACAGTCTAACCCAGTCTAACCCTAACTCCACAGTCTAACCCAGTCTAACCCTAACAGAAGTCTAACTCTAGCGCCACAGTCTAAACCAGTCTAACCCTAACACCAGAGTCTAACCCAGTCTAACACTAACACCACAGTTTAACCCTAACTCCACAGTCTAAAACAGTCTAACCCTAACTCCACAGTCTAACCCAGTCTAACCCTAACACCACAGTCTAACCCAGTCTAACCCTAAATCCACAGTCTAACCTTAAAACCAGTCTAACCCTAACGCCACAGTCTAACCCAGTCTAACCCTAACTAACCCTAACACCAGTCTAACCCTAACAACAGTCTAACCCTAGCGCCACAGTCTAAAACAGTCTAACCCTAACACCACAGTCTAACCCTAACTCCACAGTCTAACCCAGTCTAACCCTAACAAACCCTAACTCCACAGTCTAACACAGTCTAACCCTAACACCACAGTCTAATCCAGTCTAAAGCTAACTCCACAGTCTAAACCTAACACCACAGTCTAACTCAGTCTAACCCTAACTCCACAGTCTAACCCAGTCTAACCCTAAAACCACAGTCTAACCCAGTCTAACCCTAACACCACAGTCTAACCTAAACACCACAGTCTAACCCAGTCTAACCCTAACACCACAGTCTAACCCAGTCTAACCCTAACTCCACAGTCTAACCCAGTCTAATCCTAACACCACAGTCTAACCCAGTCTAACCCTAACTCCACAGTCTAACCCGGTCTAACCAAGTCTAACCCAGTCTAACCCTAACACCACAGTCTAACCCAGTCTAACCCTAACGCCACAGTCTAACCCAAACACCACAGTCTAACACTGTTTAACCCTAACACCACAGTCTAACCCAGTCTAACCCAGTCTAACCCTAACCCAGTCTAACCCTTACTCCACAGTCTAACCCTAACTCCACAGTCAAACACAGTCTAACCCAGTCTAACCCTAACGCCCCAGTCTAACCCAGTCTAACCCTTACTCCACAGTCTAACCCTAACTCCACAGTCTAACCCAGTCTAACCCTAACTCCACAGTCTAACCCAGTCTAACCCAGTCAAACCCAGTCTAACCCAGTCTAACCCTAAATCCACAGTCTAACCCTCACACCACAGTCTAATGGAGTCTAACCCTAACCCAGTCTAACCCTAACACCACAGTCTAACCCAGTCTAACCCTAACAGAAGTCTAACTCTAGCTCCACAGTCTAAACCAGTCTAACCCTAACACCAGAGTCTAACCCAGTCTAACCCTAACACCACAGTCTAACCCTAACACCACAGTCTAACCCAGTCCAACCCTAACACCAGTCTAACCCAGTCTAACCCTAACTCCACAGTCTAACCTTAAAACCAGTCTAACCCTAACACCACAGTCTAACCCTAACTCCACAGTCTAAAACAGTCTAACCCTAACTCCACAGTCTAACCCAGTCTAACCCTAACAGAAGTCTAACTCTAGCGCCACAGTCTAAACCAGTCTAACCCTAACACCAGAGTCTAACCCAGTCTAACACTAACACCACAGTCTAACCCTAACTCCACAGTCTAAAACAGTCTAACCCTAACTCCACAGTCTGACCCAGTCTAACCCTAACACCACAGTCTAACCAAGTCTAATCCTAACTCCACAGTCTAACCTTAAAACCAGTCTAACCCTAACGCCACAGTCTAACCCAGTCTAACCCTAACTAACCCTAACACCAGTCTAACCCTAACAACAGTCTAACCCTAGCGCCACAGTCTAAAACAGTCTAACCCTAACTCCACAGTCTAACCCAGTCTAACCCTAACACCACAGTCTAACCCAGTCTCACCCTAACTCCACAGTCTAACCCAAACTCCAGAGTCTAACCCAGTCTAACCCTAACTCCACAGTCTAACCCAGTCTAACCATAACTCCACAGTCTAACCCAGTCTAACCCTAACTCCCCAGCCTAACCCTAACTCCACAGTCTAACCTTAATGCCACAGTCTAACCCAATCTAACCCTAACACCACAGTCTAACCCTAACTCCACAGTCTAACCCAGTCTAACCCTAACAAACCCTAACTCCACAGTCTAACCCTAACACCACAGTCTAACCCAGTCTAAAGCTAACTCCACAGTCTAACCCTAACACCACAGTCTAACCCAGTCTAACCCTAACTCCACAGTCTAACACTGTTTAACCCTAACACCACAGTCTAACCCAGTCTAACCCAGTCTAACCCTAACCCAGTCTAACCCTTACTCCACAGTCTAACCCTAACTCCACAGTCAAACCCAGTCTAACCCAGTCTAACCCTAACGCCCCAGTCTAACCCAGTCTAACCCTTACTCCACAGTCTAACCCAAACTCCACAGTCTAACCCAGTCTAACCCAGTCAAACCCAGTCTAACTCTAACTCCACAGTGTAACCCAGTCTAACCCTAACTCCACAGTCTAACCCAGTCTAACCCTGACACCAGTCTAACCCAGTCTAACCCTAACGCCACAGTCTAACCCAGTCTAACCCTCACACCACAGTCTAATGTAGTCTAACCCTAACCCAGTCTAACCCTAACACCACAGTCTAACCCAGTCTAACCCTAACAGAAGTCTAACTCTAGCGCCACAGTCTAAACCAGTCTAACCCTAACACCAGAGTCTAACCCAGTCTAACCCTAACACCACAGTCTAACCCTAACACCACAGTCTAACCCAGTCCAACCCTAACACCACAGTCTAACCCTAACACCACAGTCTAACCCAGTCCAACCCTAACACCAGTCTAACCCAGTCTAACCCTAACGCCACAGTCTAACCCAGTCTAACACTAACTCCACAGTCTAACCTTAAAACCAGTCTAACCCTAACGCCACAGTCTAACCCAGTCTAACCCTAACTAACCCTAACACCAATCTAACCATAACAACAGTCTAACCCTAGCGCCACAGTCTAAACCAGTCTAACCCTAAGACAAGAGTCTAACCCAGTCTAACACTAACACCACAGTCTAACCCTAACTCCACAGTCTAAAACAGTCTAACCCTAACTCCACAGTCTAAACCAGTCTAACCCTAACACCAGTCTAACCCAGTCTAACCCTAACTCCACAGTCTAACCTTAACACCAGTCTAACCCTAACTCCATAGTCTAACCCAGTCTAATCCTAACATCACAGTCAACCCCTAACTCCACAGTCTAACCCAGTCTAACCCTATAACACACCCTAACTCCACAGTCTAACACAGTCTAACCCTAACACCACAGTCTAACCCTACACCACAGTCTAACCCTAACTCCAGTCTAACCCTAACACCACAGTCTAACACCACAGCCTAACTCCACAGTCTAACCCAGTCTAACCCTAAAACCACAGTCTAACCCAGTCTAACCCTAACTCCACAGTCTAACCCTAACTCCACAGTCTAACCCAGTCTAACCAAGTCTAACCCAGTCTAACCCTAACTCCACAGTCTAACCCAGTCTAACCCAGTCTAACCCTAACTCCACAGTATAACCCTAACTCCACAGTCTAACCCAGTCTAACCCTAACTCCACAGTATAACCCAGTCTAACCCTAACTCCATAGTCTAATCCAGTCTAACCATAACTCCACAGTCTAACCCAGTCTAACCCTAACGCCCCAGTCTAACCCAGTTTAACCCTTACTCCACAGTCTAACCCTAACTCCACAGTCTAACCCAGTCTAACCTTTACTCCACAGTCTAATCCTAACTCCACAGTCTAACCCTAACTCCACAGTCAAACCCAGTCTAACCCAGTCTAACCCTAACGCCCCAGTCTAACCCAGTCTAACCATTACTCCACAGTCTAACCCTAACTCCACAGTCTAACCCAGTTTAACCCTAACTCCACAGTCTAACCCAGTCTAACCCAGTCAAACCCAGTCTAACCCTAACTCCACAGTGTAACCCAGTCTAACCCAGTCAAACCCAGTCTAACCCTGACACCAGTCTAACCCTAACACCACAGTCTAACCCTAACGCCACAGTCTAACCCAGTCTAACCCTAACACCACAGTCTAATCCAGTCTAACCCTAACCCAGTCTAACCCTAACACCACAGTCTAACCCAGTCTAACCCTAGCGCCACAGTCTAAACCAGTCTAACCCTAATGCCACAGTCTAACCCTAACACCACAGTCTAACCCTAACTCCCCAGCCTAACCCTAACTCCACAGTCTAAACCTAACGCCACAGTCTAACCCAGTCTAACCCTAACTCCACAGTCTAACCCTAACTCCAGTCTAACCCAGTCTAACCATAACTCCACAGTCTAACCCAGTCTAACCCTAACTACACAGTGGAACACAGTCTAACCCTAACTCCACAGTCTAACCCTGTCTAACCATAACGCCCCAGTCTTGAGACATTGCTGTTGAGAGTCAGTTTGACCTCCTCTTTCCTACCAGAGATATCACCTAGACGGTTGGACTTGTAAGGTTGTTCTTCATTTTACTTTAGATGGGGACAATTTTAGTCAGTGGGGAGGAGATGTTGTGTATTGGTATGTCTCTTTCTATCGGAAAGTATTCAGACCACTTGACTTTTTCCACATTTTGTTACATTACAGCCTTATTCTAAAATTGATTCAATGTTTTTTTCCCCTCATCGGTCAACACACAATACCCCATAATGAGAAAGCAAAAACAGGTTTTTAGAGATTTGTAAAACATTTATAAAAATAAAAACTGAAATATTACATTTACATAAGTATTCAGACCTTTTACTCAGTACTTTGTTGAAGCAACTTTGGCAGCGATTACAACCTTGAGTCTTCTTGGGTATGGCGCTACAAGCTTGGCACACCTGTATTTGGGAAGTTTCTCCTATTCTTCTCTGCAGATCCTCTCAAGCTGTGTCTGGTTGGATGGGGAGCGTCACTGCACAACTATTTTCAGGTCTCTCCAGATATGTTCGATCGGATTCAAGTCTGTTCTCTGGCTGGGACACTCAAGGACATTCAGAGACTTATCCTGAAGCCAATCCTGCGTTATCTTGGCGTGAATCTTTGCCCCAGTCTGAGGTACTGAGAGCTCTGGAGCAGGTTTTCATCAAGGATCTCTTCGTACTTTGCTCCATTAATCTTTCCCTCGATCCTGACTAGTCTCCCAGTCCCTGCCTCTGAAAAAAAATCCCCACAGCAAGATGCTGCCACCACCATGCTTCACTGTAGGGATGGTCCCAGGTTTCCTCCAGACGTGAGGCTTGGCATTCAGGCCAAAGAGTTCATTCTTGGTTTCATCAGCCCAGAGAATCTTGTTTCTCATGGTCTGAGAGTCCTTTAGGTGCCTTTTTTTCAAACTCCAAGCAGGCTGTCATGTGCCTTTTATTGAGGAGTGGCTTCCGTCTGGCCACTACCATAAAGGCCTGATTGGTGGAGTGCTGCAGAGATGGTTGTCCTTCTGGAAAGTTCTTCCATCTCCACAGAGGAACTCTGGAGCTCTGTCAGTGACCATCAGGTACTTGGTCACCACTCAATTTTGAGTCTTACATCAAAAGGTCTGAATACTTATGTAAATGTATATGTTTTCATGTTTCATAAATTTGCAAAAATGTCTAAATTTCACTTGTCATTATGGGGTGTTGTGTGTAGATTGAAGAGTAAACCTTTTTTAAATCCATTTTCGAATAAGGCTGTAAGGTAACAAAATGAGGAAAAAGTCAAGGGGTCTGAATAGTTTCCTGATGCATTGTAAATGGTTGAACTGAAATCCTGCCTCTCATCTCAACATTTGTTTATTGTTATAATGACATGGTTATGAAACCCACGAGACATAACAACTAGGCTACTAGGTTATTCAATTGAATCATTTTCAATGGTTGGTGCGCCCAAAACAACCTGTTATAACCCGGTAGCAACTGATAACGTTGTTACAGACCCGGGCATCATCTAGTGTAATAACCTAACCCCAACACCCCACACACACCATTATAACCAGAGACTATAAGCACTAAATATATAGCCTTAATTATAGGGCTCATTGTAGGGCTTATTTAACCAGATCTAACGGTGGAACTAAGGCGCTACTGCGTTATTTATCACCATGGCAATAAGGGCTGTTCTCCTGCTGTTCTCCCCCCTTCCTTAGCCTACAATGGTTTTAGATTACTTTAAAGCCAATACGCTATAAATCCACTAGTTTCATAATTAACATTTCCAAATGAACTTACAATATTTGAATATATCATAATGCATGTAGGAGCCCTGAAAACAACTGTTATGAACGTGATTTGTTTCCCCCACCTGAAATGATGCCAGTGATGATTCCAATATAGAAAATTGCGGACTTGACTCCACCCAACAAAGGGACCTGTCAAATATCACACCGATGGGGATGAACGATCTTGAAAGGTAAACCGCGGAACGTTCCAGACCGGATGGAATGACGACAGACCACGAAGCACGATATGTATTATTGTTGACGGTGAGCTACAGGCTATTGTCTCATCAGCCGCTTGCTGTGGCTGTGCCGTGTCTCTCACCAAAATGTCCCTTGTGTTTCTGCATATTCCGTTTGAGGAAGGAGCTCCAACAGAAGGCAGCTTGATCCGGAGGTGAGAGAATCACGCAATCAGCTGGGGGAGACCTCGCTATGACGAGGAAATATGGGTCAGACCCGTCTGTCGCCAGCTGCTGAAGCGAGGACCAAACACTTGCCTTGGGGAAAGAATCAGAGGCGTCATGCCAATAGGGGGCACAGGGGCAAGTGCCCCCAGATTTGTCCCTTAAAATGTTTAATAATTCACAAAATAATTGGTACATTATTTTGTTGTTATTTCTCTGTAATACTACTAGCCACCTAGCAATTTTATAAAGTTGGCTTTAGCTAGTCCAGACAGGGTCCCAATCTCCCAAACTCATAACGAGCTACCAAGAAGCCACCAAGTAGCTAGCTTGTCTACGTTTCTTAGCTGGCAAGCAATTATTCAATTTACTAAATAATACCCATATTCCTTTCAGTCTTTTACTCAGATTTTAGCAGAGATGCAGAGAAGCATATGTAGTTTCTTTAAAAAATAACCACCAGTCAGGAGGGAACAGACAGCTTGAGAGGTAAGCTTATACAGTACCAGTCAAAAGTTTGGACACACCTACTCATTCAAGGGTTTTTCTTTATTTTCACTATTTTCTACATTGTAGAATAATAGTGAAGACATTAAAACTATGAAATAAGACATATGGAATAATGTAGTAACCAAAAAAGTGTTAAACAAATCAAAATATATTTTTTATTATGCTTTAAAGTAGCCACCCTTTGCCTTGATGACAGCTTTGCACGCTCTGGAAATTCTCTCAACCAACTTCACCTGGACCGGTTTTCCAACAGTCTTGAAGGAGTTCCCACATACAGTTGAAGTCAGAAGTTTACATACACCTCAGCCAACTACATTTAAACTCAGTTTTTCACAATTCCTGACATTTAATCCTCGTAAAAAAATCCTGTCTAAGGTCAGTTAGGATCAACACTTTATTTTAAGAATGTGAAATGTCAGAATTATAGTAGAGAGAATTATTTATTTCAGCTTTTATTTCTTTCATCACATTCCCAGTGGGTCAGAAGTTTACATACACTCAATTAGTATTTGGTAGCATTGCCTTTAAATTGCTTAACTTGGGACAAACGTTTTGGGTAACCTTCCACAAGCTTCCCACGTTAAGTTGGGTGAATTTTGGCCTGTGTCTGTAACTGTGTCTGGTTTGTAGGCCACCTTGCTCGCACATGCTTTTTCAGTTTCACAAATTTTCTATGGGATTGAGGTCAGGGCTTTGTGATGGCCACTCCAATACCTTGACTTTGTTGTCCTTAAGCCATTTTGCCACAACTTTGGAAGTATGCTTGGAGTCATTGTCCATTTGGAAGACCCATTTGTGACCAAGCAAAACTTCCTGACTGATGTCTTGAGATGTTGCTTCAATATATCCACATAATTTTCCTCCCTCATGATGCCGTCTATTTTGTGAAGTGCACCAGTCCTTCCTGCAGCAAAGCACCCCCACAACATGATGCTGCCAACCCCGTGCTTCACGGTTGGGATGGTGTTCTTCGGCTTGCAAGCATCCCCCTTCTTCCTCCAAACATAACCATGGTCATTATGGCCAAACAGTTCTATTTTTGTTTCATCAGACCAGAGGACATCTCTCGAAAAAGTACAATCTTTGTCCCCATGTGCAGTTGCAAACCGTCGTCTGGCTTTTTTATGGTGGTTTTGGAGTAGTGGCTTCTTCATTGCTGAGCGGCCTTTCAGGTTATGTAGATATAGGACTCGTTTTACTGTGGATTTAGATACTTTTGTACCTGTTTCCTCCAGCATCTTCACAAGGTCCTTTGCTGTTGTTCTGGGATTGATTTGCACTTTTCTCACCAAAGTACGTTCATCTCTAGGAGACAGAATGCATCTCCTTCCTGAGCAGTATGATGGCTGCGTGGTCCCATGGTGTTTATACTTGCATACTATTATTTGTATAGATGAACGTGGTACCTTCAGGCGTTTGGAAATTGCTAGAATTTTTTTCTGAGGTCTTGGCCGATTTCTTTTGATTTTCCCATGATGAGAGGCACTGAGGCACTGAGTTCTAAGGTAGGCCTTGAAATACATCCACAGGTACACCTCCAATTGACTCAAATTATGTCAATTAGCCTATCAGAAGCTTCTAAAGCCATGACATAATTTTCTGGACTTTTCCAAGCCATTTAAAGGCACAGTCAACTTAGTGTATGTAAACTTCTGACCCACTGGAATTGTGATACAGTGAATTATAAGTGAAATAATCTGTCTGTAAACAATTGTTGGAAAAATTACCTGTGTCATGCACAAAGTAGATGTCCTAACCGACTTGCCAAAACTATAGTTTGTTAACAATAAATTTGTGGAGTGGTTGAAAAACAAGTTTTAATGACTTCAACCTAAGTGTATGTAAACTTCTGACTGCAACTGTATGCTGAGCACTTGTTGGCTGCTTTTCCTTCACTCTGTAGTCGAACCCTTCCCAAACCATCTCAATTGGGTTGAGGTCGGGTGATTGTGGAGGCCTGTGCCTCCTACCCTCCTTCTTGGTTAAATAGCCCGTAGAGATGTACTGAAAGGCGCAAAGAAAACAGGAGCTGCCTCCACTATTCTAGGACCTTTTCAACATCATCAAATCACCTCTGCTTAGTCTAATACAGTGACAATTAAAATATACCGAAAACAATTTAGTCCAATCAACGTAAGCTAAATATGATGTGGCTGTCCACGGTCCTGATTTCTGTGTGTGTGTGTGTGGATAACAACACAACGAGATGCAACAATTCAAGTCTTTCTGTCAATGACGTATGATTTGATAGGAGTGACGCCAAATCCAAGCTGGCTTCCCTTGACTCTTTCTTTACGTGCGGCAGGAACATTCACAGTTGATCTCAATGCTGATTGGCTTCCCTTAACTCTTTCTTTACGTGCGGCAGGAACATTCACAGTTGAGCTCAATGCTGATTGGCTTCCCTTAACTCTTTCTTTACGTGCGGCAGGAACATTCACAGTTGAGCTCAATGCTGATTGGCTTCCCTTGCCTTCAATGCTACAGGCGGCAACAATATCATACTCTTTATGACCAGACTGCATCAGATAGATGGGCTCTATGTAGAGAGACAGAGGGGCGCTGTTTTGCTCGCCTGAATGCTTTCTTCTGTGAGATACATTCAGCCTCTTGGGAACTGAAGGTACATTATGAAACGCAGAGAGACCAAAGATGAATTATTTTAAGTATTTTTTTTTTCCTTCGTCAATGTTTTGGGGAAGGCTGGCTTACCTTGGCATCCATGAATACACGTCACCGAATGAAGGTCACCATGAAATGATAAGAAACATATTTTCCTTTCTATTTTCTCTGAGTCAGAACTCACAGACAGACAGAAAAAATAAACATGGATGCGTTAAACTATGAGATGGAACATGGTAACCATGTTCATAAGAGAAGAGATCATGACAGCATACTGTATCTTGATAGAGTCCCACCTTGTCTTTCATGATGTTTGTATGAGCTCAACTACTGTGTCACGGACATTTGAGCTCTACTGTCTCTACCGTGTCCTGGTGCAGAATCACCTCTGACCTTTCACCTCTGACTTCTCAGGAGTTTAAACTGAACATGATTGACTAGCTTGAACGCTAATAATAATAAAAAATGTGTTGACTTTCCTTTTCTCTGATGGCCACTAACAACATAATTTGTGCCGGACTTTAAGATGGAATGTAGAAGGTGTTGGAGTGTCTATGGAGTGGGTATACAGGGCCTTTAGAAAGTATTCATACCACTTGACTTACAGCCTGAATTCAAAATGGATTCAATTAATTTGTTTTCACCCATCTACACACAATACCCCATAATGACAAAGTGAAAACATGTTTTCATAGAAATATCTCATTTACATAAGTATTCACAACCCAGAGTCAATACTTTGTAGAAGCACCTTTGGCAGCGATTACAGCTGCGAGTCTTTCTGGGTAAGACTCTAAGAGTGATTACAGCTGTGAGTCTGTCTGGGTAAGTCTCTAAGAGTGATTACAGCTGCGAGTCTCTAAGAGTTTTCCTGAATTGTGCAACATTTGCCCATTGTTCTTTTCAAAAGTCTTCAAACTCTATCAAATTGGTTGTTGATCTTTGCTAGAGAACCATTTTCAGGTCTCGCCATAGATTTGCAAGTAGATTTAAGTCAAAACTTAACTCGGCCACTCAGGAACATTCACTGTCTTCTTGGTAAGCAACTCCAGTGTATATTTGGCCTTGGGTTTTAGGTTATTGTCCTGCTGAAAGGTGAATTAATCTACCTAAATATGGTTCTCAATCAGGGACAACGATTGACAGCTGCCTCTGATTGAGAACCATACCAGGCCAAACACAGAAATAGAAAGGCGCAGCGTAAGTAGAGTTCCACATAATTATAATAAACCGAAACTCACTGAACAAAAACAATAAACAACCAAACGAAATGTGAAGCTACTGTTGTGCACTAATGCAACTAAATGTAGACAAGATCCCACACCAGAAAGTGGGAAAAAGGGCTGCCTAAATATGATCCTCAATCAGAGACAACAATAAACAGCTGTCTCTGATTGGGAACCATATTAGGCCAACATAGAAATACACAACATAGAATGCCCACCCCAAATCACACCCCAACCTAACCAAATGGAGAAATAAAACGGCTCTCTAAGGTCAGGGCGTGACAGTACCCCCCCCCCCCCCCCCCAAAGGTGTGGACTCCCGGCCGCAAACCTGAACCTATAGGGGAGGGTCCGGGTGGGCATCTACCCTCGGTGGTGGCTCCGGTTCGGGATGTAGTCCCCGCTCCCTTCACTGATCCCTCCGCTTCTGTGGAACCGGACCGTGGATCATCGCCGGAGGCTCAGAACTGGGAACCACCGCTGGAGGCTCTGGACTGGGAACCACCGCTGGAGGCTCAGAACTGGGAACCACCGCTGGAGGCTCTGGACTGCGGCTCGTCCCTGGAGGCCCCGGACTGGGGCGCGTCGCTGGAGACCCCGGACTGGGGCGCGTCGCTGGAGGCCCCGGACTGGGGCGCGTCGCTGGAGACCCCGGACTGGGGCGCGTCGCTGGAGACCCCGGACTGGGGCGCGTCGCTGGAGGCCCCGGACTGGGGCGCGTCCCTGGAGGCCCCGGACTGGGGCGCGTCGCTGGAGACCCCGGACTGGGGCGCGTCGCTGGAGACCCCGGACTGGGGCGCGTCGCTGGAGGCCCCGGACTGGGGAACGTCGCTGGAGATCCCGGACTGGGGCGCGTCGCTGGAGGCCCCGGACTGGGGAACGTCGCTGGAGATCCCGGACTGGGGCGCGTCGCTGGAGATCCCGGACTGGGGAACGTCGCTGGAGACCCCGGACTGGGGCGCGTCGCTGGAGATCCCGGACTTTTGACCGTCTTTGGAGGTTCTGGACTGTGGACCATCTTTGGAGGTTCCGGACTGTGAAACGTCGTTGGAAGCTCTGGACTGGGAACTGTCGCCGGAAGCTCTGGACTGGGAACTGTCGCCGTTTCGCTTTCGCTACCTCTGTCTCCTCCTGAGGACGGTGATACTCCCCGGCCTGCATCCAGGGTCCTTTTCCATCCAGGATCTCCTCCCAAAAATGCTTGGTCCATTTTTGGTGGGACCTTCTGTCACGATCGTCGTAATGATCTGACCAAGGCACAGCGTGAGTAGAGTTCCACATAATTTGAATAAACCGAAACTCACTGAACAAAAACAACAAACAACCAAACAAAACGTGAAGCTACTGTTGTGCACTAAGGCAATAAATGTAGACAAGATCCCACACCAGAAAGTGGGAAAAAGGGCTGCCTAAATATGATCCCCAATCAGAGACAACGATAAACAGCTGTCTCTGATTGGGAACCATATCAGGCCAACATAGAAATACACAACATAGAATGCCCACCCCAAATCACACCCCGACCTAACCAAATAGAGAAATAAAACGTCTCTCTAAGGTCAGGGCGTGACACCAGTGTGTGGTGGAAAACAGACTGAACCAGGTTTTCCTCTAGGATTTTGGCTGTGCTTGGCTCCATTAAATTTCTTTATCTTGAAAAACTTCCCATTCCATAACGATTACAAGCATACCCATAACATGATGCAGCCACCAATGTGCTTGAAAATATGGAGAGTAGTACCTAGTGATGTGTTGTATTGGATTTGCCCCAAACATACTGCCTCATATTCAGGACCAAAAGTGAATTGCTTTGCCACATTCAGGGGTGTGAATTAGATATTTCTGTATTTAGTTTTCAATAAATTTGCCAACATTTAAAAAAAAAAAATCACTTTGAATTTAGGCTGTAACAAAATGTGGAATAAGTGAAGGGGTATGAATGCTTTCTGAAGGCATTGTAACCAGGTAGAACAACTAACTGAAGAGTTTTGATTCTTAGGGAAAGTGGCTCTGATCTTGAATGCCATAACATCATGCTGTTTCAGCAAGTAAGAAACAGCCCATGACTGTAAGAAACAGCTCATGACTGTAAGAAACAGCTCATGACTGTAAGAAACAGCTCATCACTGTAAGAAACAGCTCATGGCTGTAAGAAACAGCTCATCATTGTAAGAAACAGCTCATGACTGTAAGAAACAGTTCATGACTGTAAGAAACAGCTCATCACTGTAAGAAACAGCTCATCACTGTAAGAAACAGCTCATGACTGTAAGAAACAGTTAATGACTGTAAGAAACAGCTCATCACTGTAAGAAACAGTTCATGACTGAAAGAAACAGCTCATGGCTGTAGGAAACAGCTCATGGCTGTAGGAAACAGCTCATGGCTGTAGGAAACAGCTCATGACTGTAAGAAACAGCTCATCACTGTAAGAAACAGCTAATCACTGTAAGAAACAGCTCATGACTGTAAGAAACAGCTCATGGCTGTAGGAAACAGCTCATGGCTGTAGGAAACAGCTCATGACTGTAAGAAACAGCTCATCACTGTAAGAAACAGCTCATCACTGTAAGAAACAGCTCATCACTGTAAGAAACAGCTCATGGCTGTAAGAAACAGTTCATGACTGAAAGAAACAGATCATGGCTGTAGGAAACAGATAATGGCTGTAGGAAACAGCTCATGGCTGTAGGAAACAGCTCATGACTGTAAGAAACAGCTCATGACTGTAAGAAACAGCTCATGACTGTAAGAAACAGCTCATGGCTGTAGGAAACAGCTCTGCAGTGATCACAATATAGTAGCCATATCTAGGAAAACCAAAGTTCCAAAGGCTGGGCCTAATATAGTGTATAAGAGGTCATACAATAAGTTTCGTAGTGATTCATATGTTGATGACGTAAAGAATATTTGTTGGTCTGTGGTGTGTAATGAGGAGCAACCAGACGCTGCACTTCACACATTTATGAAATTACTTATCCCAGTTACTAATAAGCACGCATCCACACACACTTAGTCTGTTGTGAAATATGTTATGAATGTATTGCAATATTCTTTAAATTGTATAACTGCCTAAATTCTGCTGGACCCCAGGAAGAGTAGCTGTTGCCTTGGCAGGAACTAATGGGGATCCATAATAAACCCCAGGAAGAGGAGCTGTTGCCTTGGCAGGAACTAATGGAGATCCATAATAAACCCCAGGAAGAGAAGCTGCTGCCTTGGCAGAAACTAATGGGGATCCATAATAAACCTCAGGAAGAGGAGCTGCTGCCTTGGCAGACACTAATGGGGATCCATAATAAACCCCAGGAAGAGGAGCTGCTGCCTTGGCAGGAACTAATGGGGATCCATAATAAACCCCAGGAAGAGTAGCTGCTGCCTTGGCAGGAACTAATGGGGATCCATAATAAACCCCAGGAAGAGTAGCTGCTGCCTTGGCAGAAACTAATGGGGATCCATAATAAACCCCAGGAAGAGGAGCTGCTGCCTTGGCAGAAACTAATGGGGATCCATAATAAACCCCAGGAAGAGTAGCTGCTGCCTTGGCAGGAACTAATGGGGATCCATAATAAACCCCAGGAAGAGTAGCTGCTGCCTTGGCAGAAACTAATGGGGATCCATAATAAACCCCAGGAAGAGGAGCTGCTGCCTTGGCAGGAATAGGGATCCATAGTAAATACAAATACTCAGTCTCTTACAAACACATCCCCTTCATCAGTCTGTTCAAGTCCAGTCTCTACTCATCACCTTCATCAGTTTCCTGGTAGACCCCAACACTGGGCTTATAAAGGATGAAGTCATTGCTGTGGGCTCTAGTAGCCATAGAGAAGAGGGACTGGGTCTTCCGGAGGTCAGTGAAGAACCCGGAGACACACAGTGACGTTGAAGAGGAACTTCAGCTTCACATGGGCCATGTCTGACACCATGGGGAAGGTGAAAACCTGACCAACACAGAGGCAGAGAAATTGTGATTAGTGTAAGATTCTGGGATATGTTTATTAAATCTCTTTGTGCAAATCTGTTTATTCTCTTTTTCCAAACTCCTTGTCAGTTGTTACTCAACAAATTGAACACTTTACCTGGCAGGTCTGCAGACAGAAGCACACGGGTAGTTCGTCAGTTAGGATTTAAAATGGACAGTGCATTCGGAAAGCATTCAGACCCTTTGACTATCTCCACATTTGGTTACATTTCAGCCTTATTCTAATAATAATAAATTATTCTAATGTAATAAATATTTTTTCCCCCCCATCAATCTACACACAATACCCCATAATGACAAAGAGAAAACTAAATACCTTATTTACATAAGTATCCACACCCTTTGCTATAAATTAAGCTCAGGTCCCCAAGATCACAGTGGCCTCCCTCATTCTAAAATTAAAGAAGTTTGGAACCACCAAGACTAGTCCGAGAGCTGCCCGCCCAGCCAAACTAAGCAATTGCGGGAGAAGGGCCTTGGTCAGGGACGTGACGAAGAACCCGAAAGTCACTCTAACAGAGCTCTAGAGTTCCTCTGTAGAGATGGTTGTCCTTCTGGAAGGTTCTCCTAGCTCTGCAGCACTCCACCAATCAGGCCTTTATGGTAGAGTGGCCAGTAAAAAGCACATGACAGTCCACTTGGAGTTTCTCTTGGAGTTTCTCTTGGAGTTCGCCAAAAGGCACCTAAAGACTCTCAGATCATGAGAAACAAGATTCTCTGGGCTGATGAAACCAAGATTGAATTATTTGGCCTGAATGCCAAGCGTCACATCTGGAGAGAACCTGGCACCATCCCTACGGTGAAGCATAGTGGTGGCTGTGGGGATGTTTTTCAGCGGCAGGGACTGGGAGACTAGTCAGGATCAAAGGAAAGATAAACGGAGCAAAGTACACAGAGACCCTTAATGAAAATCTGCTCCATAGCACTCAGGTCCTCAGACTGTGGCGAAGGTTCACCTTCCAACAGAACAACGATCCTAAGCACACAGCCAAGACAACGCGGGTGTGGCTTCGGGACAAGTCAGAGCCCGGAAATGAACCCAATCAAACATCTCAGAAGTGACCTGAAAATAGCTGTGCAGCAACATTCCCTATCCAACCTGACAGAGCTTGAGAGTATCTGCAGAAAAGAATGTGAGAAACTCCCCAAATACAGGTGTGCCAGGCTTGTAGCGTCATACCCAAGAAGACTCGAGGCTGTAATCACTGCCAAAGGTGCTTCAAGAAAGTACTGAGGAAGGGGTTTGAATCATTAGTCATGTGAAAAAGTCAATTTGGACAGGATTGAAATCTGGGCTCTGACTCGGCCATTCCATAACCCTACATTTGGACAGGATTGAGATCTGGGCTCTGACTCGGCCATTCCAGAACCCTACATTTGGACAGGATTGAGATCTGGGCTCTGACTCGGCCATTCCAGAACCCTACATTTGGACAGGATTGAGATCTGGGCTCTGACTCGGCCATTCCATAACCCTACATTTGGACAGGATTGAGATCTGGGCTCTGACTCGGCCATTCCATAACCTTCCATTTCTTATTTTGAGCCATTATGTTGTAGCTTTGCTTGTTTGTTTTGGATCATTGTCCTGTTGCAAGATCCATGTTTGATTCGGCCTTTTGACAGATGGCCTAACATTCTCCTCAAGAATTCTCTGGTACAATATTGAATTCATGGTTGACAATGATGGCAAGTTGGCCAGGCCCTGAGGCAGCAAAGCAGTCCCAAACCATAATGCCACCGCCTCCATGCTTTACGGTTGGTATGAGTGTTTTGTTTTCGCTGAAGATGGCGTCTGGCATTGCAGCCAACAACTCCACCTTTTTGACTAATTTGTCCAGAGCCTATTGTTCCAGTAGTTTGGTCTTTGCCCAGGTGTTGTCTGGCAAATGCCAGTCTTGTCTTAATATTATTTTTTGAGAGCAGAGGCTTCTTCGTTCCTGACCTCCCATGTAGGCCAAGTTTGTGCAGTGTCTTTCCGACAGTTGACTCATGCACTTCCATATTGATTGTGGCAAGAGGCCTCTAGATTTCTTGATGTTTCCCTCTTAGAGACTTCTCTGAGCCTCTTTCGGTCAGCTTTTGGGCTAAATTTGGTGGGACGACCTGTCCGAGGTAGATTGCCAGTGGTCTGGAATTTCCTCCATTTTGTAGATGATCCGTCGGACAGTGGAACAATATACTTGGAACTACTGGATTTGTAAACCCCTCCCAGACTCAATAATGTTTCTTCTGAGGGCCTTGGAGGTATTTTGATCTTTGCGTGATGTGTTACCACACAGTCATATGGTTAAGACCAAACCAGACCACGCTTCTAATCTTTATGGAAGGTAGGACCCTCCCAAGGTACTCTAATGATTTACTAATCATTTCCATCTGTTTTGGTGCACCTGATCATAATTGTAGGTGATGGTAAAAGTAGAGGTGTAAAAAAAAATGTATTCAGCATATTGCCTTTTTGTTTATTTTAATTGCATAACAGTTTCATTCAAGTACATTTTTTGGTGGTTGGAATTTAGCTCAAATATCCATGTGTCCAAATATGTTATTATATTAAAAAGGGTGTTTCCAAAGGGAGTACTTACCTTTTCATGACTGTATGTAAATGTGATTGTGTCCTATTTTTAATACATTTGCTAAATTCTAAACCTGTTTTAGCTTTGTCATTATGGGGTATTGTGTGTAGATTACCCGTGTCCAAGAGGTTTAGGCACTACCCGTGTCCAAGAGGTTTAGGCCCTACCCGTGTCCAAGAGGTTTAGGCCCTACCCGTGTCCAAGAGGTTTAGGCCCTACCCGTGTCCAAGAGGTTTAGGCCCTACCCGTGTCCAAGAGGTTTAGGCCCTACCCGTGTCCAAGAGGTTTAGGCCCTACCCGTGTCCAAGAGGTTTAGGCCCTCCCTGTGTCCAAGAGGTTTAGGCCCTACCCGTGTCCAAGAGGTTTAGGCCCTACCCATGTCCAAGAGGTTCAAATCAAATCAAATCAAATCAAATCAAATTTCATTTGTCACATACACATGGTTAGCAGATGTTAATGCGAGTGTAGCGAAATGCTTGTGCTTCTAGTTCCGACAATGCAGAAATAACAAGTAATCTAACTAACAATTCCAAAACTACTGTCTTGTACACAGTGTAAGGGGATAAAGAATATGTACATAAGGATATATGAATGAGTGATGGTACAGAGCAGCATAGGCAAGATACAGTAGATGGTATCGAGTACAGTATGTACAAATGAGATGAGTATGTAAACAAAGTGGCATAGTTTAAAGTGGCTAGTGATACATGTATTACATAAGGATACAGTCGATGATATAGAGTACAGTATATACGTATGCATATGAGATGAATAATGTAGGGTAAGTAACATTATATAAGGTAGCATTGTTTAAAGTGGCTAGTGATATATTTACATCATTTCCCATCAATTCCCATTATTAAAGTGGCTGGAGTTGAGTCAGTGTCAGTGTGTTGGCAGCAGCCACTCAGTGTTAGTGGTGGCTGTTTAACAGTCTGATGGCCTTGAGATAGAAGCTGTTTTTCAGTCTCTCGGTCCCAGCTTTGATGCACCTGTACTGACCTCGCCTTCTGGATGATAGCGGGGTGAACAGGCAGTGGCTCGGGTGGTTGATGTCCTTGATGATCTTTATGGCCTTCCTGTGACATCGGGTGGTGTAGGTGTCCTGGAGGGCAGGTAGTTTGCCCCCGGTGATGCGTTGTGCAGACCTCACTGCCCTATGGAGAGCCTTACGGTTGAGGGCGGTGCAGTTGCCATACCAGGCGGTGATACAGCCCGCCAGGATGCTCTCGATTGTGCATCTGTAGAAGTTTGTGAGTGCTTTTGGTGACAAGCCGGATTTCTTCAGCCTCCTGAGGTTGAAGAGGCGCTGCTGCGCCTTCTTCACGATGCTGTCTGTGTGAGTGGACCAATTCAGTTTGTCTGTGATGTGTATGCCGAGGAACTTAAAACTTGCTACCCTCTCCACTACTGTTCCATCGATGTGGATAGGGGGGTGTTCCCTCTGCTGTTTCCTGAAGTCCACAATCATCTCCTTAGTTTTGTTGACGTTGAGTGTGAGGTTATTTTCCTGACACCACACTCCGAGGGCCCTCACCTCCTCCCTGTAGGCCGTCTCGTCGTTGTTGGTAATCAAGCCTACCACTGTTGTGTCGTCCGCAATCTTGATGATTGAGTTGGAGGCGTGCGTGGCCACGCAGTCGTGGGTGAACAGGGAGTACAGGAGAGGGCTCAGAACGCACCCTTGTGGGGCCCCAGTGTTGAGGATCAGCGGGGAGGAGATGTTGTTGCCTACCCTCACCACCTGGGGGCGGCCCGTCAGGAAGTCCAGTACCCAGTTGCACAGGGCGGGGTCGAGACCCAGGGTCTCGAGCTTGATGACGAGCTTGGAGGGTACTATGGTGTTGAATGCCGAGCTGTAGTCGATGAACAGCATTCTCACATAGGTATTCCTCTTGTCCAGATGGGTTAGGGCAGTGTGCAGTGTGGTTGAGATTGCATCGTCTGTGGACCTATTTGGGCGGTAAGCAAATTGGAGTGGGTCTAGGGTGTCAGGTAGGGTGGAGGTGATATGGTCCTTGACTAGTCTCTCAAAGCACTTCATGATGACGGATGTGAGTGCTACGGGGCGGTAGTCGTTTAGCTCAGTTACCTTAGCTTTCTTGGGAACAGGAACAATGGTGGCCCTCTTGAAGCATGTGGGAACAGCAGACTGGTATAGGGATTGATTGAATATGTCCGTAAACACACCGGCCAGCTGGTCTGCGCATGCTCTGAGGGCGCGGCTGGGGATGCCGTCTGGGCCTGCAGCCTTGCGAGGGTTAACACGTTTAAATGTCTTACTCACCTCGGCTGCAGTGAAGGAGAGACCGCATGTTTTCGTTGCAGGCCGTGTCAGTGGCACTGTATTGTCCTCAAAGCGGGCAAAAAAGTTATTTAGTCTGCCTGGGAGCAAGACATCCTGGTCCGTGACTGGGCTGGATTTCTTCCTGTAGTCCGTGATTGACTGTAGACCCTGCCAAATGCCTCTTGTGTCTGAGCCGTTGAATTGAGATTCTACTTTGTCTCTGTACTGGCGCTTAGCTTGTTTGATAGCCTTGCGGAGGGAATAGCTGCACTGTTTGTATTCGGTCATGTTACCAGACACCTTGCCCTGATTAAAAGCAGTGGTTCGCGCTTTCAGTTTCACACGAATGCTGCCATCAATCCATGGTTTCTGGTTAGGGAATGTTTTAATCGTTGCTATGGGAACGACATCTTCAACGCACGTTCTAATGAACTCGCACACCGAATCAGCGTATTCGTCAATGTTGTTATCTGACGCAATACGAAACATCTCCCAGTCCACGTGATGGAAGCAGTCTTGGAGTGTGGAGTCAGCTTGGTCGGACCAGCGTTGGACAGACCTCAGCGCGGGAGCCTCTTGTTTTAGTTTCTGTCTGTAGGCAGGGATCAACAAAATGGAGTCGTGGTCAGCTTTTCCGAAACGGGGGCGGGGCAGGGCCTTATATGCGTCGCGGAAGTTAGAGTAACAATGATCCAAGGTCTTTCCACCCCTGGTTGCGCAATCGATATGCTGATAAAATTTAGGGAGTCTTGTTTTCAGATTAGCCTTGTTAAAATCCCCAGCTACAATGAATGCAGCCTCCGGATAAATCGTTTCCAGTTTGCAGAGAGTTAAATAAAGTTTGTTCAGAGCCATTGATGTGTCTGCTTGGGGGGGGATATATACGGCTGTGATTATAATCGAAGAGAATTCTCTTGGTAGATAATGCGGTCTACATTTGATTGTGAGGAATTCTAAATCAGGTGAACAGAAGGATTTGAGTTCCTGTATGTTTCTTTCATCACACCATGTCACGTTGGCCATGAGGCATACGCCCCCGCCCCTCTTCTTACCAGAAAGATGTTTGTTTCTGTCAGCGCGATGCGTGGAGAAACCCGTTGGCTGCACCGCTTCGGATAGAGTCTCTCCAGTGAGCCATGTTTCAGTGAAGCAAAGGACGTTACAGTCTCTGATGTCCCTCTGGAATGCTACATGTGTAGGTTTAAGCCCTACACATGTCCAAGAGGTTTAGGCCCTACCCATGTCCAAGATGTTTAGGTCCTACCCGTGTACAAGAGGTTTAGGCCCTACTCATGTCCAAGAGGTTTAGGCCCGACCCGTGTCCAAGAGATTTAGGCCCTACCCATGTCCTAGAGGTTTAGGCCCTACCCGTGTCCAAGAGGTGTAGGCCCTACCCGTGTCCAAGAGGTTTAAGCCCTACGCATGTCCAAGAGGTTTAGGCCCTACCCATGTCCAAGAGGTTTAGGCCCTACCCATGTACAAGAGGTTTAAGCCCTACCTTAAAGATAGTTCAGTGTGTCAAATCGGAGGGCATGTTGTTCGAACCTCGGGCAGTCTCTATGGGGTCCAACAGGGTTCAATTCTCGGGCCGACTCTTTTCTATGTATATATCAATGATGTCGCTCTTGCTGCGGGCGATTCCCTGATCCACCTCTACGCAGACGAACCCATTCTGTATACTTCTGGCCCTTCCTTGGACACTGTGCTAACTAACCTCCAAACGAGCTTCAATGACATACAACACTCCTTCCATGGCCTCCAACTGCTCTTAAACGCTAGTAAAACCAAATGCATGCTTTTCAACCGATCGCTGCCCGCACCCGCCCGCCCGACTAGCATCACCACCCTAGACGGTTCCGACCTAGAATATGTGGACAACTACAAATACCTAGGTGTCTGGTAGGACTGTACACTCTCCTTCCAGACTCACATTAAACATCTCCAATCCAAAATCAAATCTAGAATCGACTTTCTATTTCGCAACAAAGCCTCCTTCACTCATGCCGCCGAACTTACCATAGTAAAACTGACTATCCTACCGATTTTCGACTTCGGCGATGTCATCTACAAAATAGCTTCCAATACTCTACTCAGCAAACTGGTTGCAGTCTATCACAGTGCCATCCGTTTTGTTACCAAATCACCTTATACCACCCACCACTGCGACCTGTATGCTCTAGTCAGCTGGCCCTTGCTACATATTCGTCGCCAGACCCACTGGCTCCAGGTCATCTATAAGTCTATGCTAGGTAAAGCTCCGCCTTATCTCAGTTCACTGGTCACGATAACAAAACCCACCCGTAGCACACGTTCCAGCAGGTATATCTCACTGATCATCCCCAAAGCCAACACCTCCTTTCCTTCCAGTTCTCTGCTGCCAGTGACTGGAACGAATTGCAAAAATCGCTGAAGTTGGAGACTTTTATTTCCCTCACCAACTTTAAACATCAGCTATCTGAGCAGCTAACGAATTGCTGCAGCTGTACATAGTCCATCTGTAAATAGCCCACCCAATCTACCTACCTCATCCCCATACTGTTTTTATTTTATTTACTTTTCTGCTCTTTTGCACACCAGTATCTCTACCTGCACATCATCATCTGCTCAATTATCACTCCAGTGTTAATCTGCTAAATTGTAATTATTCGCTCCTATGGCCTATTTATTGCCAACCTCCTCATGCATTTTGCACACACTGTACATAGACCTTATTTTTTTCCTACTGTGTCATTGACTTGTTTATTGTGTTATTGGCTTGTTTATTGTTTACTCCATGTGTAACTCTGTGTTGTTGTCTGTGTCACACTGCTTTGCTTTATCTTGGCCAGGTCGCAGTTTTAAACGAGAACTTGTTTTCAACTTGCCTACCTGGTTAAATAAAGGTGAAATAAAAAATTTAAAAAATTGTCCCGATTGCTTCTGACAAATTTAAGGCCCGAAATCAGAAATAACATCCTCCATTAGTAAATCCCCTTAGCTGCTCCTCTCTGTTTGTCACTTGATCGCTAACTCTGCATGCATTCTGCTCATGGCGGCTCTGAGTGTGTGTGTTTCTATATCAACGGCTCCGCCTGGACTGCTCTGCTCAATGAAGAGATATGAGAGAGCAGTTAGCTGTTAGGTACTTTCATCACTCTAAACTCCAACAAAACTCAACAAACATTATTATTTTCTGTGAAATAATCTCTTCGGTCTTATATTTGACGAGGTTGAAGCACTTCTGACACCATGTTATGATCTTCGTCAGAAATGACTATACTGTACAGCAGAGCACGAGCAAATGGGTTTGACAAATAGGTCAACAGACTCTACTATTATTCTGACATTTCACATTCTTAAAATAAAGTGTTGATCCTAACTGATCTAAGACAGGGAATCTCTCCCTCGGTCCTCCGCTAGCCCCATTTCTCCCTCGGTCCTCCGCCAGCCCCGTCTCTCCCTCGGTCCTCCGCTAGCGCCGTCTCTCCCTCAGTCCTCTGCTAGCCCCGTCTCTCCCCCTGTCCTCTGCCAGCCCCGTCTCTCCCCCTGTCCTCCGCCAAACCCGTCTCTCCCCCAGTCCTCCGCCAGCCCTGTTTCTCCCCCTGTCCTCTGCCAGCCCCGTTTCTCCCCCTGTCCTCTACCAGCCCCGTCTCTCCCCCTGTCCTCTGCCAAACCCGTCTCTCCCCCTGTCCTCTGCCAGCCCCGTTTCTCCCCCTGTCCTATGCCAGCCCCGTTTCTCCCCCTGTCCTCTGCCAGCCCCGTTTCTCCCCCTGTCCTCTGCCAGCCCCGTCTCTCCCCCTGTCCTCCGCCAAACCCGTCTCTCCCCCTGTCCTCCACCAGCCCCGTTTCTCCCCCTGTCCTCTGCCAGCCCCGTCTCTCCCCCTTTCCTCCGCCAGCCCCGTTTCTCCCCCAGTCCTCCGCCAGCCCCGTTTCTCCCCCAGTCCTCCAACAGCCCCGTCTCTCCCCCAGTCGTCCACCAGCCCAGTCTCTCCACCAGCCCAGTCTCTCCCCCAGTCCTCCACCAGCCCATTCTCTCCCCCAGTCCTACACCAGCCCAGTCTCTCCACCAGCCCAGTCTCTGCCCCAGTCCTCCACCAGCCCATTCTCTCCCCCAGTCCTCCACCAGCCCCGTTTCTCCCCCTGTCATCCGCTAGTCCCCAGTCCTCCACCAGTCCTCCACCAGCTCCGTCTCTCCCTCGTCCTCTGCCAGCCCCGTCTCTCCCTCGGTCCTCCGCCAGCCCCGTCTCTCCCTCGGTCCTCCGCCAGCCCCGTCTCTCCCCCTGTCCACCGCCAGCCCCGTCTCTCCCCCTGTCCTCTGCCAGCCCCGTCTCTCCCCCTGTCCTCCGCCAAACCCGTCTCTCCCCCTGTCCTCCGCCAGCCCCGTTTCTCCCCCTGTCCTCTGCCAGCCCGTCTCTCCCCCTTTCCTCCGCCAGCCCCGTTTCTCCCCCAGTCCTCCGCCAGCCCCATTTCTCCCCCAGTCCTCCAACAGCCCGTCTCTCCCCCAGTCCTCCACCAGCCCAGTCTCTCCCCCAGTCCTCCACCAGCCCAGTCTCTCCACCAGCCCAGTCTATCCCCCAGTCCTCCAACAGCCCATTCTCTCCCCGTCCTTCACCAGCCCCGTTTCTCCCCCTGTCCTTCACTAGCCCCCAGTCCTCCACCAGCCCAGTCTCTACCCCAGTTCTCCATCAGCCCAATCTCTCACCCAATCCTCCACCAGCCCCGTCTCTCCCCCAGTCCTCCACCAGCCCAGTCTCTCCCCCAGTCCTCCAGCCCAGTCTCTCCCCCAGTCCTCCAGCCCAGTCTCTCCCCCAGTCCTCCACCAGCCCAGTCTCTCCCCCAGTCCCCCACCAGCCCAGTCTCTCACCCAGTCCTCCAGCCCAGTCTCTACCCCAGTCCTCCAGCCCAGTTTCTCCCCCAGTCCTCCACCAGCCCCGTTTCTCCCCCAGTCCTCCACCAGCCCCGTTTCTCCCACAGTCCTCCACCAGCCCCGTTTCTCCCCCAGTCCTCCACCAGCCCAGTCTCTCCCCCAGTCCTCCAACAGCCCATTCTCTCCCCATCCTCCACCAGCCCCGTTTCTCCCCCTGTCCTCCACTAGCCCCTAGTCCTCCACCAGCCCAGTCTCTCCCCCAGTTCTCCATCAACCCAGTCTTTCCCCCAGTCCTACATCAGCCCAGTCTCTCTCCCAGTCCTCCACCAGCCCCGTTTCCCCCCCAGGCCTCCACCAGCCCAGTCTCTCCCCCAGTCCTCCAGCCCAGTCTCTCCCCCAGGCCTCTACCAGCCCAGTCTTTCCCCCAGTCCTCCAAAAGCCCAGTCTCTCCCCCAGTCCTCCAGCCCAGTCTCTCCCCAGTCCTCCACCAGCCCAGTCTATCCCCCAGTCCTCCACCAGCCCAGTCTATCCCCCAGTCCTCCACCAGCCCAGTCTCTCACCCAGTCTCTCCCCCAGTCCTCCAGCCCAGTCTCTCCCCCAGTCCTCCAGCCCAGTCTCTCCCCCAGTCCTCCACCAGCCCAGTCTCTCCACCAGCCCAGTCTATCCCCCAGTCCTCCAACAGCCCATTCTCTCCCCGTCCTTCACCAGCCCCGTTTCTCCCCCTGTCCTTCACTAGCCCCCAGTCCTCCACCAGCCCAGTCTCTACCCCAGTTCTCCATCAGCCCAGTCTCTCACCCAGTCCTCCACCAGCCCCGTCTCTCCCCCAGTCCTCCACCAGCCCAGTCTCTCCCCCAGTCCTCCAGCCCAGTCTCTCCCCCAGTCCTCCAGCCCAGTCTCTCCCCCAGTCCTCCACCAGCCCAGTCTCTCCCCCAGTCCCCCACCAGCCCAGTCTCTCACCCAGTCCTCCAGCCCAGTCTCTACCCCAGTCCTCCAGCCCAGTTTCTCCCCCAGTCCTCCACCAGCCCCGTTTCTCCCCCAGTCCTCCACCAGCCCCGTTTCTCCCACAGTCCTCCACCAGCCCCGTTTCTCCCCCAGTCCTCCACCAGCCCAGTCTCTCCCCCAGTCCTCCAACAGCCCATTCTCTCCCCATCCTCCACCAGCCCCGTTTCTCCCCCTGTCCTCCACTAGCCCCTAGTCCTCCACCAGCCCAGTCTCTCCCCCAGTTCTCCATCAACCCAGTCTTTCCCCCAGTCCTACATCAGCCCAGTCTCTCTCCCAGTCCTCCACCAGCCCCGTTTCCCCCCCAGGCCTCCACCAGCCCAGTCTCTCCCCCAGTCCTCCAGCCCAGTCTCTCCCCCAGGCCTCTACCAGCCCAGTCTTTCCCCCAGTCCTCCAAAAGCCCAGTCTCTCCCCCAGTCCTCCAGCCCAGTCTCTCCCCAGTCCTCCACCAGCCCAGTCTATCCCCCAGTCCTCCACCAGCCCAGTCTCTCACCCAGTCTCTCCCCCAGTCCTCCAGCCCAGTCTCTCCCCCAGTCCTCCAGCCCAGTCTCTCCCCCAGTCCTCCACCAGCCCAGTCTCTCCCCCAGTCCTCCACCAGCCCAGTCTCTCCCCCAGTCCTCCAGCCCAGTCTCTCCCCCAGTCCTCCAGCCCCGTCTCTCCCCCAGGCCTCCACAAGCCCAGTCTCTCCCCCAGTCCTCCAGCCCAGTCTCTCCCCCAGTCCTCCACCATGCCCGTTTCTCCCCCTGTCCTCCACCAGCCCAGTCTCTCCCCCAGTCCTCCACCAGCCCCATTTCTCCCCCAGTCCTCCAACAGCCCAGTCTCTCCCCCAGTCCTCCACCAGCCCCGTTTCTCCCCCTGTCCTCCACCAGCCCAGTCTCTCCCCCAGTCCTCCACCAGCCCAGTCTCTCCCCCAGTCCTCCACCAGGCCCGTTTCTTCCCCTGTCCTCCACCAGCCCAGTCTCTCCCCCAGTCCTCCACCAGCCCCGTTTCTCCCCCTGTCCTCCACCAGCCCAGTCTCTCCCCCAGTTCTCCACCAGCCCAGTCTCTCCCCCAGTCCTCCACCAGCCCAGTCTCTCCCCCAGTCCTCCACCAGCCCAGTCTCTCCCCTAGTGCTCCACCAGCCCAGGCTCTCCCCGAGTCCTCCACCAGCCCAGTCTCTCCCCCAGTCCTCCACCAGCCCAGTCTCTCCCCTAGTCCTCCAACAGCCCAGTCTCTCCCCCAGTCCTCCACCAGCCCAGTCTCTCTCCCAGTCCTCCACCAGCCCCATTTATCCTTGTCCTCTGCTAGCCCCCTGTCCTCCACCAGCCCCGTTTCTCCTACAGTCCTCCACAAGCCCCGTCTCTCCCCGTCCTCCACCAGCCCCGTTTCTCCCCCTGTCCTCCGCTAGCCCCCAATCCTCCACCAGCCCCGTTTCTCCCCCAGTCCTCAACCAGCCCCGTTTCTCCCCCATTCCTCCACCAGCCCCGTTTCTCCCCCAGTCCTCCACCAGCCCCGTCTCTCCCCCAGTCCTCCACCAGCCCAGTCTCTCCCCCAGTCCTCCAGCCCAGTCTCTCCCCCAGTCCTCCAGCCCAGTCTCTCCCCCAGTCCTCCACCAGCCCAGTCTCTCCCCCAGTCCTCCACCAGCCCAGTCTCTCACCCAGTCCTCCAGCCCAGTCTCTCCCCCAGTCCTCCAGCCCAGTTTCTCCCCCAGTCCTCCACCAGCCCCGTTTCTCCCCCAGTCCTCCACCAGCCCCGTTTCTACCCCAGTCCTCCACCAGCCCCGTTTCTACCCCAGTCCTCCACCAGCCCCGTTTCTCCCCCAGTCCTCCACCAGCCCAGTCTCTCCACCAGCCCAGTCCCTCCCCCAGTCCTCCAACAGCCCATTCTCTCCCCGTCCTCCACCAGCCCCGTTTCTCCCCCTGTCCTCCACTAGCCCCCAGTCCTCCAACAGCCCAGTCTCTCCCCCAGTTCTCCATCAACCCAGTCTCTCCCCCAGTCCTACACCAGCCCAGTCTCTCTCCCAGTCCTCCACCAGCCCCGTCTCTCCCCCAGGCCTCCACAAGCCCAGTCTCTCCCCCAGTCCTCCAGCCCAGTCTCTCCCCCAGTCCAGTCTCTCCCCCAGTCCTCCACCAGCCCCGTTTCTCCCCCTGTCCTCCACCAGCCCAGTCTCTCCCCCAGTTCTCCACCAGCCCAGTCTCTCCCCCAGTCCTCCACCAGCCCAGTCTCTCCCCCAGTCCTCCACCAGCCCAGTCTCTCCCCTAGTGCTCCACCAGCCCAGGCTCTCCCCCAGTCCTCCACCAGCCCAGTCTCTCACCCAGTCTCTCCCCCAGTCCTCCAGCCCAGTCTCTCCCCCAGTCCTCCAGCCCAGTCTCTCCCCCAGTCCTCCACCAGCCCAGTCTCTCCCCCAGTCCTCCACCAGCCCAGTCTCTCCCCCAGTCCTCCAGCCCAGTCTCTCCCCCAGTCCTCCAGCCCCGTCTCTCCCCCAGGCCTCCACAAGCCCAGTCTCTCCCCCAGTCCTTCAGCCCAGTCTCTCCCCCAGTCCTCCACCATGCCCGTTTCTCCCCCTGTCCTCCACCAGCCCAGTCTCTCCCCCAGTCCTCCACCAGCCCCATTTCTCCCCCAGTCCTCCAACAGCCCAGTCTCTCCCCCAGTCCTCCACCAGCCCCGTTTCTCCCCCTGTCCTCCACCAGCCCAGTCTCTCCCCCAGTCCTCCACCAGCCCAGTCTCTCCCCCAGTCCTCCACCAGGCCCGTTTCTTCCCCTGTCCTCCACCAGCCCAGTCTCTCCCCCAGTCCTCCACCAGCCCCGTTTCTCCCCCTGTCCTCCACCAGCCCAGTCTCTCCCCCAGTTCTCCACCAGCCCAGTCTCTCCCCCAGTCCTCCACCAGCCCAGTCTCTCCCCCAGTCCTCCACCAGCCCAGTCTCTCCCCTAGTGCTCCACCAGCCCAGGCTCTCCCCGAGTCCTCCACCAGCCCAGTCTCTCCCCCAGTCCTCCACCAGCCCAGTCTCTCCCCTAGTCCTCCAACAGCCCAGTCTCTCCCCCAGTCCTCCACCAGCCCAGTCTCTCTCCCAGTCCTCCACCAGCCCCATTTATCCTTGTCCTCTGCTAGCCCCCTGTCCTCCACCAGCCCCGTTTCTCCTACAGTCCTCCACAAGCCCCGTCTCTCCCCGTCCTCCACCAGCCCCGTTTCTCCCCCTGTCCTCCGCTAGCCCCCAATCCTCCACCAGCCCCGTTTCTCCCCCAGTCCTCAACCAGCCCCGTTTCTCCCCCATTCCTCCACCAGCCCCGTTTCTCCCCCAGTCCTCCACCAGCCCCGTCTCTCCCCCAGTCCTCCACCAGCCCAGTCTCTCCCCCAGTCCTCCAGCCCAGTCTCTCCCCCAGTCCTCCAGCCCAGTCTCTCCCCCAGTCCTCCACCAGCCCAGTCTCTCCCCCAGTCCTCCACCAGCCCAGTCTCTCACCCAGTCCTCCAGCCCAGTCTCTCCCCCAGTCCTCCAGCCCAGTTTCTCCCCCAGTCCTCCACCAGCCCCGTTTCTCCCCCAGTCCTCCACCAGCCCCGTTTCTACCCCAGTCCTCCACCAGCCCCGTTTCTACCCCAGTCCTCCACCAGCCCCGTTTCTCCCCCAGTCCTCCACCAGCCCAGTCTCTCCACCAGCCCAGTCCCTCCCCCAGTCCTCCAACAGCCCATTCTCTCCCCGTCCTCCACCAGCCCCGTTTCTCCCCCTGTCCTCCACTAGCCCCCAGTCCTCCAACAGCCCAGTCTCTCCCCCAGTTCTCCATCAACCCAGTCTCTCCCCCAGTCCTACACCAGCCCAGTCTCTCTCCCAGTCCTCCACCAGCCCCGTCTCTCCCCCAGGCCTCCACAAGCCCAGTCTCTCCCCCAGTCCTCCAGCCCAGTCTCTCCCCCAGTCCAGTCTCTCCCCCAGTCCTCCACCAGCCCCGTTTCTCCCCCTGTCCTCCACCAGCCCAGTCTCTCCCCCAGTTCTCCACCAGCCCAGTCTCTCCCCCAGTCCTCCACCAGCCCAGTCTCTCCCCCAGTCCTCCACCAGCCCAGTCTCTCCCCTAGTGCTCCACCAGCCCAGGCTCTCCCCGAGTCCTCCACCAGCCCAGTCTCTCCCCCAGTCCTCCACCAGCCCAGTCTCTCCCCTAGTCCTCCAACAGCCCAGTCTCTCCCCCAGTCCTCCACCAGCCCAGTCTCTCTCCCAGTCCTCCACCAGCCCCATTTATCCTTGTCCTCTGCTAGCCCCCTGTCCTCCACCAGCCCCGTTTCTCCTACAGTCCTCCACAAGCCCCGTCTCTCCCCGTCCTCCACCAGCCCCGTTTCTCCCCCTGTCCTCCGCTAGCCCCCAATCCTCCACCAGCCCCGTTTCTCCCCCAGTCCTCCACCAGCCCCGTTTCTCCCCCATTCCTCCACCAGCCCCGTTTCTCCCCCAGTCCTCCACCAGCCCCGTCTCTCCCCCAGTCCTCCACCAGCCCAGTCTCTCCCCCAGTCCTCCAGCCCAGTCTCTCCCCCAGTCCTCCAGCCCAGTCTCTCCCCCAGTCCTCCACCAGCCCAGTCTCTCCCCCAGTCCTCCACCAGCCCAGTCTCTCACCCAGTCCTCCAGCCCAGTCTCTCCCCCAGTCCTCCAGCCCAGTTTCTCCCCCAGTCCTCCACCAGCCCCGTTTCTCCCCCAGTCCTCCACCAGCCCCGTTTCTACCCCAGTCCTCCACCAGCCCCGTTTCTACCCCAGTCCTCCACCAGCCCCGTTTCTCCCCCAGTCCTCCACCAGCCCAGTCTCTCCACCAGCCCAGTCTCTCCCCCAGTCCTCCAACAGCCCATTCTCTCCCCGTCCTCCACCAGCCCCGTTTCTCCCCCTGTCCTCCACTAGCCCCCAGTCCTCCAACAGCCCAGTCTCTCCCCCAGTTCTCCATCAACCCAGTCTCTCCCCCAGTCCTACACCAGCCCAGTCTCTCTCCCAGTCCTCCACCAGCCCCGTCTCTCCCCCAGGCCTCCACAAGCCCAGTCTCTCCCCCAGTCCTCCAGCCCAGTCTCTCCCCCAGTCCAGTCTCTCCCCCAGAACTCTACCAGCCCAGTCTCTCCCCCAGTCCTCCACCAGCCACGTTTCTCCCCCTGTCCTCCACCAGCCCAGTCTCTCCCCCAGTCCTCCACCAGCCCAGTCTCTCCCCCAGTCCTCCACCAGGCCCGTTTCTTCCCCTGTCCTCCACCAGCCCAGTCTCTCCCCAGTCCTCCACCAGCCCCATTTCTCCCCCAGTCCTCCACCAGCCCAGTCTCTCCCCCAGTCCTCCAGCCCAGTCTCTCCCCCAGGCCTCTACCAGCCCAGTCTCTCCCCCAGTCCTCCACCAGCCCCGTTTCTCCCCCTGTCCTCCACCAGCCCAGTCTCTCCCCCAGTCCTCCACCAGCCCAGTCTCTCCCCCAGTCCTCCACCAGGCGCGTTTCTTCCCCTGTCCTCCACCAGCCCAGTCTCTCCCCCAGTCCTCCACCAGCCCCATTTCTCCCCCAGTCCTCCACCAGCCCAGTCTCTCCCCCAGTCCTCCACCAGCCCCGTTTCTCCCCCTGTCCTCCACCAGCCCAGTCTCTCCCCCAGTTCTCCACCAGCCCAGTCTCTCCCCCAGTCCTCCACCAGCCCAGTCTCTCCCCCAGTCCTCCACCAGCCCAGTCTCTCCCCTAGTCCTACACCAGCCCAGGCTCTCCCCGAGTCCTCCACCAGCCCAGTCTCTCCCCCAGTCCTCCACCAGCCCAGTCTCTCCCCTAGTCCTCCACCAGCCCAGTCTCTCCCCCAGTCCTCCACCAGCCAAGTCTCTCTCCCAGTCCTCCACCAGCCCCATTTATCCTTGTCCTCTGCTAGCCCCCTGTCCTCCACCAGCCCCGTTTCTCCTACAGTCCTCCACAAGCCCCGTCTCTCCCCGTCCTCCACCAGCCCCGTTTCTCCCCCTGTCCTCCGCTAGCCCCCAATCCTCCACCAGCCCCGTTTCTCCCCCAATCCTCCACCAGCCCCGTTTCTCCCCCAGTCCTCCACCAGCCCCGTTTCTCCCCCATTCCTCCGCTAGCCCCCAATCCTCCACCAGCCCCGTTTCTCCCCCAATCCTCCACCAGCCCCGTTTCTCCCCCAGTCCTCCACCAGCCCCGTTTCTACCCCAGTCCTCCACCAGCCCAGTCTCTCCCCCAGTCCTCCACCAGCCCCGTTTCTCCCCCATTCCTCCAGCCCAGTCTCTCCCCCAGTCCTCCACCAGCCCAGTCTCTCCCCCAGTCCTCCACCAGCCCAGTCTCTCACCCAGTCCTCCAGCCCAGTCTCTCCCCCAGTCCTCCAGCCCAGTTTCTCCGCCAGTCCTCCACCAGCCCCGTTTCTCCCCCAGTCCTCCACCAGCCCCGTTTCTACCCCAGTCCTCCACCAGCCCCGTTTCTCCCCCAGTCCTCCACCAGCCCTGTTTCTCCCCCAGTCCTCCACCAGCCCAGTCTCTCCCCCAGTCCTCCAACAGCCCATTCTCTCCCCGTCCTCCGCCAGTCCTGTTTCTCCCCCTGTCCTCCACTAGCCCCCAGTCCTCCACCAGCCCAGTCTCTCCCCCAGTTCTCCATCAACCCAGTCACTCCCCCAGTCCTACACCAGCCCAGTCTCTCTCCCAGTCCTCCACCAGCCCCGTCTCTCCCCCAGGCCTCCACAAGCCCAGTCTCTCCCCCAGTCCTCCAGCCCAGTCTCTCCCCCAGTCCTCCAGCCCAGTCTCTCCCCCAGGCCTCTACCAGCCCAGTCTCTCCCGCAGTCCTCCACCAGCCCCGTTTCTCCCCCTGTCCTCCACCAGCCCAGTCTCTCCCCCAGTCCTCCACCAGCCCAGTCTCTCCCCCAGTCCTCCACCAGGCCCGTTTCTTAAACTGTCCTCCACCAGCCCAGTCTCTCCCCCAGTCCTCCACCAGCCCCATTTCTCCCCCAGTCCTCCACCAGCCCAGTCTCACCCCCAGTCCTCCACCAGCCCCGTTTCTCCCCCTGTCCTCCACCAGCCCAGTCTCTCCCCCAGTCCTCCACCAGCCCAGTCTCTCCCCTAGTCCTCCACCAGCCCAGGCTCTCCCCGAGTCCTCCACCAGCCCAGTCTCTCCCCCAGTCCTCCACCAGCCCAGTCTCTCCCCTAGTCCTCCACCAGCCCAGTCTCTCCCCCAGTCCTCCACCAGCCCAGTCTCTCTCCCAGTCCTCCACCAGCCCAGTCTCTCCCCCAGTCCTCCACCAGCCCAGTCTCTCCCCTAGTCCTCCACCAGCCCAGTCTCTCCCCCAGTCCTCCACCAGCCCAGTCTCTCTCCCAGTCCTCCACCAGCCCCATTTATCCTTGTCCTCTGCTAGCCCCCTGTCCTCCACCAGCCCCGTTTCTCCTACAGTCCTCCACAAGCCCAGTCTCTCCCCGTCCTCCACCAGCCCCGTTTCTCCCCCTGTCCTCCGCTAGCCCCCAATCCTCCACCAGCCCCGTTTCTCCCCCAGTCCTCCACAAGCCCCGTTTCTCCCCCATTCCTCCGCTAGCCCCCAATCCTCCACCAGCCCCGTTTCTCCCCCAATCCTCCACCAGCCCCGTTTCTCCCCCAGTCCATCACCAGCCCAGTCTCTCCCCCAGTCCTCCACCAGCCCAGTCTCTCCCCTAGTCCTCCACCAGCCCAGGCTCTCCCCGAGTCCTCCACCAGCCCAGTCTCTCCCCCAGTCCTCCACCAGCCCAGTCTCTCCCCTAGTCCTCCACCAGCCCAGTCTCTCCCCCAGTCCTCCACCAGCCCAGTCTCTCCCCTAGTCCTCCACCAGCCCCGTTTCTCCCCCAGTCCTCCACGAGCCCCGTTTCCCTCCCATTCCTCCACCAGCCCCGTTTCTCCCCCAATCCTCCACCAGCCCCGTTTCTCCCCCAGTCCTCCACCAGCCCTGTTTCTCCCCCATTCCTCCGCTAGCCCCCAATCCTCCACCAGCCCCGTTTCTCCCCCAATCCTCCACCAGCCCCATTTCTCCCCCAGTCCTCCACCAGCCCCGTTTCTACCCCATTCCTCCACCAGCCCCGTTTCTCCCCCAGTCCTCCACCAGCCCCATTTCTCCCCCATTCCTCCACCAGCCCCGTTTCTACCCCAGTCCTCCACCAGCCCCGTTTCTCCCCCAGTCCTCCACCAGCCCCGTTTCTCCCCCATTCCTCCACCAGCCCCGTTTCTCCCCCAGTCCTCCACCAGCCCCGTCTCTCCCCCAGTCCTCCACCAGCCCAGTCTCTCCCCCAGTCCTCCAGCCCAGTCTCTCCCCCAGTCCTCCAGCCCAGTCTCTCCCCCAGTCCTCCACCAGCCCCGTTTCTACCCCAGTCCTCCACCAGCCCCGTTTCTCCCCCAGTCCTCCACCAGCCCCGTTTCTCCCCCAGTCCTCCACCAGCCCAGTCTCTCCCCCAGTCCTCCAACAGCCCATTCTCTCCCCGTCCTCCGCCAGCCCCGTTTCTCCCCCTGTCCTCCACTAGCCCCCAGTCCTCCACCAGCCCAGTCTCTCCCCCAGTTCTCCATCAACCCAGTCTCTCCCCCAGTCCTACACCAGCCCAGTCTCTCTCCCAGTCCTCCACCAGCCCCGTCTCTCCCCCAGGCCACCACAAGCCCAGTCTCTCCCCCAGTCCTCCAGCCCAGTCTCTCCCCCAGTCCTCCAGCCCAGTCTCTCCCCCAGGCCTCTACCAGCCCAGTCTCTCCCCCAGTCCTCCACCAGCCCCGTTTCTCCCCCTGTCCTCCACCAGCCCAGTCTCTCCCCCAGTCCTCCACCAGCCCAGTCTCTCCCCCAGTCCTCCACCAGGCCCGTTTCTTCCCCTGTCCTCCACCAGCCCAGTCTCTCCCCCAGTCCTCCACCAGCCCCATTTCTCCCCCAGTCCTCCACCATCCCAGTCTCACCCCCAGTCCTCCACCAGCCCCATTTCTCCCCCTGTCCTCCACCAGCCCAGTCTCTCCCCCAGTTCTCCACCAGCCCAGTCTCTCCCCCAGTCCTCCACCAGCCCAGTCTCTCCCCCAGTCCTCCACCAGCCCAGTCTCTCCCCTAGTCCTCCACCAGCCCAGGCTCTCCCCGAGTCCTCCACCAGCCCACTCTCTCCCCTAGTCCTCCACCAGCCCAGTCTCTCCCCCAGTCCTCCACCAGCCAAGTCTCTCTCCCAGTCCTCCACCAGCCCCATTTATCCTTGTCCTCTGCTAGCCCCCTGTCCTCCACCAGCCCCGTTTCTCCTACAGTCCTCCACAAGCCCCGTCTCTCCCCGTCCTCCACCAGCCCCGTTTCTCCCCCTGTCCTCCGCTAGCCCCCAATCCTCCACCAGCCCCGTTTCTCCCCCAGTCCTCCACGAGCCCCGTTTCTCCCCCATTCCTCCACCAGCCCCATTTCTCCCCCAGTCCTCCACCAGCCCCGTCTCTCCCCCAGTCCTCCACCAGCCCAGTCTCTCCCCCAGTCTTCCAGCCCAGTCTCTCCCCCAGTCCTCCAGCCCAGTCTCTCCCCCAGTCCTCCACCAGCCCAGTCTCTCCCCCAGTCCTCCACCAGCCCAGTCTCTCACCCAGTCCTCCAGCCCAGTCTCTCCCCCAGTCCTCCAGCCCAGTTTCTCCCCCAGTCCTCCACCAGCCCCGTTTCTCCCCCAGTCCTCCACCAGCCCCGTTTCTACCCCAGTCCTCCACCAGCCCCGTTTCTCCCCCAGTCCTCCATCAGACCCGTTTCTCCCCCAGTCCTCCACCAGCCCAGTCTCTCCACCAGCCCAGTCTCTCCCCCAGTCCTCCAACAGCCCATTCTCTCCCCGTCCTCCACCAGCCCCGTTTCTCCCCCTGTCCTCCACTAGCCCCCAGTCCTCCACCAGCCCAGTCTCTCCCCCAGTTCTCCATCAACCCAGTCTCTCCCCCAGTCCTACACCAGCCCAGTCTCTCTCCCAGTCCTCCACCAGCCCCGTCTCTCCCCCAGTCCTCCAGCCCAGTCTCTCCCCCAGGCCTCTACCAGCCCAGTCTCTCCCCCAGTCCTCCACCAGCCCCGTTTCTCCCCCTGTCCTCCACCAGCCCAGTCTCTCCCCCAGTCCTCCACCAGCCCAGTCTCTCCCCCAGTCCTCCACCAGGCCCGTTTCTTCCCCTGTCCTCCACCAGCCCAGTCTCTCCCCCAGTCCTCCACCAGCCCCATTTCTCCCCCAGTCCTCCACCAGCCCAGTCTCTCACCCAGTCCTCCACCAGCCCCGCTTCTCCCCCTGTCCTCCACCAGCCCAGTCTCTCCCCCAGTTCTCCACCAGCCCAGTCTCTCCCCCAGTCCTACACCAGCCAGTCTCTCCCCCAGTCCTCCACCAGCCCAGTCTCTCCCCTAGTCCTCCACCAGCCCAGGCTCTCCCCGAGTCCTCCACCAGCCCAGTCTCTCCCCCAGTCCTCCACCAGCCCAGTCTCTCCCCTAGTCCTCCACCAGCCCAGTCTCTCCCCCAGTCCTCCACCAGCCCAGTCTCTCTCCCAGTCCTCCACCAGCCCCATTTATCCTTGTCCTCTGCTAGCCCCCTGTCCTCCACCAGCCCTGTTTCTCCTACAGTCCTCAACAAGCCCCGTCTCTCCCCGTCCTCCACCAGCCCCGTTTCTCCCCCTGTCCTCCGCTAGCCCCCAATCCTCCACCAGCCCCGTTTCTCCCCCAATCCTCCACCAGCCCCGTTTCTCCCCCAGTCCTCCACCAGCCCCGTTTCTACCCCAGTCCTCCACCAGCCCCGTTTCTCCCCCAGTCCTCCACCAGCCCCATTTCTCCCCCATTCCTCCACCAGCCCGTCTCTCCCCCAGTCCTCCACCAGCCCAGTCTCTCCCCCAGTCCTCCAGCCCAGTCTCTCCCCCAGTCCTCCACCAGCCCAGTCTCTCTCCCAGTCCTCCACCAGCCCCATTTATCCTTGTCCTCTGCTAGCCCCCTGTCCTCCACCAGCCCTGTTTCTCCTACAGTCCTCAACAAGCCCCGTCTCTCCCCGTCCTCCACCAGCCCCGTTTCTCCCCCTGTCCTCCGCTAGCCCCCAATCCTCCACCAGCCCCGTTTCTCCCCCAATCCTCCACCAGCCCCGTTTCTCCCCCAGTCCTCCACCAGCCCCGTTTCTACCCCAGTCCTCCACCAGCCCCGTTTCTCCCCCAGTCCTCCACCAGCCCCATTTCTCCCCCATTCCTCCACCAGCCCCGTCTCTCCCCCAGTCCTCCACCAGCCCAGTCTCTCCCCCAGTCCTCCAGCCCAGTCTCTCCCCCAGTCCTCCAGCCCAGTCTCTCCCCCAGTCCTCCAGCCCAGTCTCTCCCCCAGTCCTCCACCAGCCCAGTCTCTCCCCCAGTCCTCCACCAGCCCAGTCTCTCACCCAGTCCTCCAGCCCAGTCTCTCCCCCAGTCCTCCAGCCCAGTTTCTCCCCCAGTCCTCCACCAGCCCCGTTTCTCCCCCAGTCCTCCACCAGCCCCGTTTCTACCCCAGTCCTCCACCAGCCCCGTTTCTCCCCCAGTCCTCCACCAGCCCCGTTTCTCCCCCAGTCCTCCACCAGCCCAGTCTCTCCACCAGCCCAGTCTCTCCCCCAGTCCTCCAACAGCCCATTCTCTCCCCGTCCTCCACCAGCCCCGTTTCTCCCCCAGTCCTCCACCAGCCCAGTCTCTCCCCCAGTTCTCCATCAACCAAGTCTCTCCCCCAGTCCTACACCAGCCCAGTCTCTCTCCCAGTCCTCCACCAGCCCCGTCTCTCCCCCAGGCCTCCACAAGCCCAGTCTCTCCCCCAGTCCTCCAGCCCAGTCTCTCCCCCAGTCCTCCAGCCCAGTCTCTCCCCCAGGCCTCTACCAGCCCAGTCTCTCCCCCAGTCCTCCACCAGCCCCGTTTCTCCCCCAGTCCTCCACCAGCCCAGTCTCTCCCCCAGTTCTCCATCAACCCAGTCTCTCCCCCTGTCCTCCACCAGCCCAGTCTCTCCCCCAGTCCTCCACCAGCCCAGTCTCTCCCCCAGTCCTCCACCAGGCCCGTTTCTTCCCCTGTCCTCCACCAGCCCAGTCTCTCCCCCAGTCCTCCACCAGCCCCATTTCTCCCCCAGTCCTCCACCAGCCCAGTCTCTCCCCCAGTCCTCCACCAGCCCCGTTTCTCCCCCTGTCCTCCACCAGCCCCGTTTCTCCCCCTGTCCTCCACCAGCCCAGTGTCTCCCCCAGTCCTCCACCAGCCCAGTCTCTCCCCCAGTCCTCCACCAGCCCCATTTCTCCCCCAGTCCTCCACCAGCCCAGTCTCTCCCCCAGTCCTCCACCAGCCCCGTTTCTCCCCCTGTCCTCCACCAGCCCCGTTTCTCCCCCTGTCCTCCACCAGCCCAGTCTCTCCCCCAGTTCTCCACCAGCCCAGTCTCTCCCCCAGTCCTCCACCAGCCCCATTTCTCCCCCAGTCCTCCACCAGCCCAGTCTCTCCCCCAGTCCTCCACCAGCCCAGTCTCTCCCCCAGTCCTCCACCAGCCCCGTTTCTCCCCCTGTCCTCCACCAGCCCAGTCTCTCCCCCAGTTCTCCACCAGCCCAGTCTCTCCCCCAGTCCTCCACCAGCCCAGTCTCTCCCCCAGTCCTCCACCAGCCCAGTCTCTCCCCCAGTCCTCCACCAGCCCAGTCTCTCCCCCAGTCCTCCACCAGCCCAGTCTCTCCCCTAGTCCTCCACCAGCCCCGTTTCCCCTACAGTCCTCCACAAGCCCCGTCTCTCCCCGTCCTCCACCAGCCCCGTTTCTCCCCCTGTCCTCCGCTAGCCCCCAATCCCCCACCAGCCCCGTTTCTCCCCCAATCCTCCACCAGCCCCGTCTCTCCCCGTCCTCCACCAGCCCCGTTTCTCCCCCTGTCCTCCGCTAGCCCCCAATCCCCCACCAGCCCCGTTTCTCCCCCAATCCTCCACCAGCCCCGTTTCTCCCCCAGTCCTCCACCAGCCCCGTTTCTACCTCAGTCCTCCACCAGCCCCGTTTCTCCCCCAGTCCTACACCAGCCCCGTTTCTCCCCCAGTCCTCCACCAGCCCAGTCTCTCCACCAGCCCAGTCTCTCCCCCAGTCCTCCAACAGCCCATTCTCTCCCCGTCCTCCACCAGCCCCGTTTCTCCCCCTGTCCTCCACTAGCCCCCAGTCCTACACCAGCCCAGTCTCTCTCCCAGTCCTCCACCAGCCCCGTCTCTCCCCCACTCCTCCAGCCCAGTCTCTCCCCCAGGCCTCTACCAGCCCAGTCTCTCCCCCAGTCCTCCACCAGCCCCGTTTCTCCCCCTGTCCTCCACCAGCCCAGTCCTACACCAGCCCAGTCTCTCCCCCAGTCCTCCACCACGCCCGTTTCTTCCCCTGTCCTCCACCAGCCCAGTCTCTCCCCCAGTCCTCCACCAGCCCCATTTCTCCCCCAGTCTCTCCCCCAGTCCTCCACCAGCCCCGTTTCTCCCCCTGTCCTCCACCAGCCCAGTCTCTCCCCCAGTTCTCCTCCAGCCCAGTCTCTCCCCCAGTCCTCCACCAGCCCATTCTCTCCCCCAGTCCTCCACCAGCCCAGTCTCTCCCCTAGTCCTCCACCAGCCCAGGCTCTCCCCGAGTCCTCCACCAGCCCAGTCTCTCCCCCAGTCCTCCACCAGCCCAGTCTCTCCCCTAGTCCTCCACCAGCCCAGTCTCTCCCCCAGTCCTCCACCAGCCCAGTCTCTCTCCCAGTCCTCCACCAGCCCCATTTATCCTTGTCCTCTGCTAGCCCCCTGTCCTCCACCAGCCCCGTTTCTCCTACAGTCCTCCACAAGCCCCGTCTCCCCCCGTCCTCCACCAGCCCCGTTTCTCCCCCTGTCCTCCGCTAGCCCCCAATCCCCCACCAGCCCCGTTTCTCCCCCAATCCTCCACCAGCCCCGTTTCTCCCCCAGTCCTCCACCAGCCCCGTTTCTCCCCCATTCCTCCGCTAGCCGCCAATCCTCCACCAGCCCCGTTTCTCCCCCAATCCTCCACCAGCCCCGTTTCTCCCCCAGTCCTCCACCAGCCCCGTTTCTACCTCAGTCCTCCACCAGCTCCGTTTCTCCCCCAGTCCTCCACCAGCCCCGTTTCTCCCCCAGTCCTCCACCAGCCCAGTCTCTCCACCAGCCCAGTCTCTCCCCCAGTCCTCCAACAGCCCATTCTCTCCCCGTCCTCCACCAGCCCCGTTTCTCCCCCAGTCCTCCACCAGCCCAGTCTCTCCCCCAGTTCTCCATCAACCAAGTCTCTCCCCCAGTCCTACACCAGCCCAGTCTCTCTCCCAGTCCTCCACCAGCCCCGTCTCTCCCCCAGGCCTCCACAAGCCCAGTCTCTCCCCCAGTCCTCCAGCCCAGTCTCTCCCCCAGTCCTCCAGCCCAGTCTCTCCCCCAGGCCTCTACCAGCCCAGTCTCTCCCCCAGTCCTCCACCAGCCCCGTTTCTCCCCCAGTCCTCCACCAGCCCAGTCTCTCCCCCAGTTCTCCATCAACCCAGTCTCTCCCCCTGTCCTCCACCAGCCCAGTCTCTCCCCCAGTCCTCCACCAGCCCAGTCTCTCCCCCAGTCCTCCACCAGGCCCGTTTCTTCCCCTGTCCTCCACCAGCCCAGTCTCTCCCCCAGTCCTCCACCAGCCCCATTTCTCCCCCAGTCCTCCACCAGCCCAGTCTCTCCCCCAGTCCTCCACCAGCCCCGTTTCTCCCCCTGTCCTCCACCAGCCCCGTTTCTCCCCCTGTCCTCCACCAGCCCAGTGTCTCCCCCAGTTCTCCACCAGCCCAGTCTCTCCCCCAGTCCTCCACCAGCCCAGTCTCTCCCCCAGTCCTCCACCAGCCCCATTTCTCCCCCAGTCCTCCACCAGCCCAGTCTCTCCCCCAGTCCTCCACCAGCCCCGTTTCTCCCCCTGTCCTCCACCAGCCCCGTTTCTCCCCCTGTCCTCCACCAGCCCAGTCTCTCCCCCAGTTCTCCACCAGCCCAGTCTCTCCCCCAGTCCTCCACCAGCCCCATTTCTCCCCCAGTCCTCCACCAGCCCAGTCTCTCCCCCAGTCCTCCACCAGCCCAGTCTCTCCCCCAGTCCTCCACCAGCCCCGTTTCTCCCCCTGTCCTCCACCAGCCCAGTCTCTCCCCCAGTTCTCCACCAGCCCAGTCTCTCCCCCAGTCCTCCACCAGCTCAGTCTCTCCCCCAGTCCTCCACCAGCCCAGTCTCTCCCCCAGTCCTCCACCAGCCCAGTCTCTCCCCCAGTCCTCCACCAGCCCAGTCTCTCCCCTAGTCCTCCACCAGCCCCGTTTCCCCTACAGTCCTCCACAAGCCCCGTCTCTCCCCGTCCTCCACCAGCCCCGTTTCTCCCCCTGTCCTCCGCTAGCCCCCAATCCCCCACCAGCCCCGTTTCTCCCCCAATCCTCCACCAGCCCCGTCTCTCCCCGTCCTCCACCAGCCCCGTTTCTCCCCCTGTCCTCCGCTAGCCCCCAATCCCCCACCAGCCCCGTTTCTCCCCCAATCCTCCACCAGCCCCGTTTCTCCCCCAGTCCTCCACCAGCCCCGTTTCTACCTCAGTCCTCCACCAGCCCCGTTTCTCCCCCAGTCCTACACCAGCCCCGTTTCTCCCCCAGTCCTCCACCAGCCCAGTCTCTCCACCAGCCCAGTCTCTCCCCCAGTCCTCCAACAGCCCATTCTCTCCCCGTCCTCCACCAGCCCCGTTTCTCCCCCTGTCCTCCACTAGCCCCCAGTCCTACACCAGCCCAGTCTCTCTCCCAGTCCTCCACCAGCCCCGTCTCTCCCCCACTCCTCCAGCCCAGTCTCTCCCCCAGGCCTCTACCAGCCCAGTCTCTCCCCCAGTCCTCCACCAGCCCCGTTTCTCCCCCTGTCCTCCACCAGCCCAGTCCTACACCAGCCCAGTCTCTCCCCCAGTCCTCCACCACGCCCGTTTCTTCCCCTGTCCTCCACCAGCCCAGTCTCTCCCCCAGTCCTCCACCAGCCCCATTTCTCCCCCAGTCTCTCCCCCAGTCCTCCACCAGCCCCGTTTCTCCCCCTGTCCTCCACCAGCCCAGTCTCTCCCCCAGTTCTCCTCCAGCCCAGTCTCTCCCCCAGTCCTCCACCAGCCCATTCTCTCCCCCAGTCCTCCACCAGCCCAGTCTCTCCCCTAGTCCTCCACCAGCCCAGGCTCTCCCCGAGTCCTCCACCAGCCCAGTCTCTCCCCCAGTCCTCCACCAGCCCAGTCTCTCCCCTAGTCCTCCACCAGCCCAGTCTCTCCCCCAGTCCTCCACCAGCCCAGTCTCTCTCCCAGTCCTCCACCAGCCCCATTTATCCTTGTCCTCTGCTAGCCCCCTGTCCTCCACCAGCCCCGTTTCTCCTACAGTCCTCCACAAGCCCCGTCTCCCCCCGTCCTCCACCAGCCCCGTTTCTCCCCCTGTCCTCCGCTAGCCCCCAATCCCCCACCAGCCCCGTTTCTCCCCCAATCCTCCACCAGCCCCGTTTCTCCCCCAGTCCTCCACCAGCCCCGTTTCTCCCCCATTCCTCCGCTAGCCGCCAATCCTCCACCAGCCCCGTTTCTCCCCCAATCCTCCACCAGCCCCGTTTCTCCCCCAGTCCTCCACCAGCCCCGTTTCTACCTCAGTCCTCCACCAGCTCCGTTTCTCCCCCAGTCCTACACCAGCCCCGTTTCTCCCCCAGTCCTCCACCAGCCCAGTCTCTCCACCAGCCCAGTCTCTCCCCCAGTCCTCCAACAGCCCATTCTCTCCCCGTCCTCCACCAGCCCCGTTTCTCCCCCTGTCCTCCACTAGCCCCCAGTCCTACACCAGCCCAGTCTCTCTCCCAGTCCTCCACCAGCCCCGTCTCTCCGCCACTCCTCCAGCCCAGTCTCTCCCCCAGGCCTCTACCAGCCCAGTCTCTCCCCCAGTCCTCCACCAGCCCCGTTTCTCCCCCTGTCCTCCACCAGCCCAGTCTCTCCCCCAGTCCTACACCAGCCCAGTCTCTCCCCCAGTCCTCCACCACGCCCGTTTCTTGCCCTGTCCTCCACCAGCCCAGTCTCTCCCCCAGTCCTCCACCAGCCCCATTTCTCCCCCAGTCCTCCACCAGCCCAGTCTCTCCCCGTCCTCCACCAGCCCCGTTTCTTCCCCACTCCTCCAGCCCAGTCTCTCCCCCAGTCCTCCTCCAGCCCAGTCTCTCCCCTAGTCCTCCACCAGCCCAGGCTCTCCCCGAGTCCTCCACCAGCCCAGTCTCTCCCCCAGTCCTCCACCAGCCCAGTCTCTCCCCTAGTCCTCCACCAGCCCAGTCTCTCCCCCAGTCCTCCACCAGCCCAGTCTCTCTCCCAGTCCTCCACCAGCCCCATTTATCCTTGTCCTCTGCTAGCCCCCTGTCCTCCACCAGCCCCGTTGCTCCTACAGTCCTCCACAAGCCCCGTCTCCCCCCGTCCTCCACCAGCCCTGTTTCTCCCCCTGTCCTCCGCTAGCCCCAAATCCTCCACCAGCCCCGTTTCTCCCCCAATCCTCCAACAGCCCCGTCTCTCCCCGTCCTCCACCAGCCCCGTTTCTCCCCCTGTCCTCCGCTAGCCCCCAATCCTCCACCAGCCCAGTCTCTCCCCCAGTCCTCCACCAGGCCCGTTTCTTCCCCTGTCCTCCACAAGCCCCGTCTCTCCCCGTCCTCCACCAGCCCCGTTTCTCCCCCTGTCCTCCGCTAGCCCCCAATCCCCCACCAGCCCCGTTTCTCCCCCAATCCTCCACCAGCCCCGTCTCTCCCCGTCCTCCACCAGCCCCGTTTCTCCCCCTGTCCTCCGCTAGCCCCCAATCCCCCACCAGCCCCGTTTCTCCCCCAATCCTCCACCAGCCCCGTTTCTCCCCCAGTCCTCCACCAGCCCCGTTTCTACCTCAGTCCTCCACCAGCCCCGTTTCTCCCCCAGTCCTACACCAGCCCCGTTTCTCCCCCAGTCCTCCACCAGCCCAGTCTCTCCACCAGCCCAGTCTCTCCCCCAGTCCTCCAACAGCCCATTCTCTCCCCGTCCTCCACCAGCCCCGTTTCTCCCCCTGTCCTCCACTAGCCCCCAGTCCTACACCAGCCCAGTCTCTCTCCCAGTCCTCCACCAGCCCCGTCTCTCCCCCACTCCTCCAGCCCAGTCTCTCCCCCAGGCCTCTACCAGCCCAGTCTCTCCCCCAGTCCTCCACCAGCCCCGTTTCTCCCCCTGTCCTCCACCAGCCCAGTCCTACACCAGCCCAGTCTCTCCCCCAGTCCTCCACCACGCCCGTTTCTTCCCCTGTCCTCCACCAGCCCAGTCTCTCCCCCAGTCCTCCACCAGCCCCATTTCTCCCCCAGTCTCTCCCCCAGTCCTCCACCAGCCCCGTTTCTCCCCCTGTCCTCCACCAGCCCAGTCTCTCCCCCAGTTCTCCTCCAGCCCAGTCTCTCCCCCAGTCCTCCACCAGCCCATTCTCTCCCCCAGTCCTCCACCAGCCCAGTCTCTCCCCTAGTCCTCCACCAGCCCAGGCTCTCCCCGAGTCCTCCACCAGCCCAGTCTCTCCCCCAGTCCTCCACCAGCCCAGTCTCTCCCCTAGTCCTCCACCAGCCCAGTCTCTCCCCCAGTCCTCCACCAGCCCAGTCTCTCTCCCAGTCCTCCACCAGCCCCATTTATCCTTGTCCTCTGCTAGCCCCCTGTCCTCCACCAGCCCCGTTTCTCCTACAGTCCTCCACAAGCCCCGTCTCCCCCCGTCCTCCACCAGCCCCGTTTCTCCCCCTGTCCTCCGCTAGCCCCCAATCCCCCACCAGCCCCGTTTCTCCCCCAATCCTCCACCAGCCCCGTTTCTCCCCCAGTCCTCCACCAGCCCCGTTTCTCCCCCATTCCTCCACCAGCCCCGTTTCTCCCCCAATCCTCCACCAGCCCCGTTTCTCCCCCAGTCCTCCACCAGCCCCGTTTCTACCTCAGTCCTCCACCAGCTCCGTTTCTCCCCCAGTCCTACACCAGCCCCGTTTCTCCCCCAGTCCTCCACCAGCCCAGTCTCTCCACCAGCCCAGTCTCTCCCCCAGTCCTCCAACAGCCCATTCTCTCCCCGTCCTCCACCAGCCCCGTTTCTCCCCCTGTCCTCCACTAGCCCCCAGTCCTACACCAGCCCAGTCTCTCTCCCAGTCCTCCACCAGCCCCGTCTCTCCGCCACTCCTCCAGCCCAGTCTCTCCCCCAGGCCTCTACCAGCCCAGTCTCTCCCCCAGTCCTCCACCAGCCCCGTTTCTCCCCCTGTCCTCCACCAGCCCAGTCTCTCCCCCAGTCCTACACCAGCCCAGTCTCTCCCCCAGTCCTCCACCACGCCCGTTTCTTGCCCTGTCCTCCACCAGCCCAGTCTCTCCCCCAGTCCTCCACCAGCCCCATTTCTCCCCCAGTCCTCCACCAGCCCAGTCTCTCCCCGTCCTCCACCAGCCCCGTTTCTCCCCCACTCCTCCAGCCCAGTCTCTCCCCCAGTCCTCCTCCAGCCCAGTCTCTCCCCTAGTCCTCCACCAGCCCAGGCTCTCCCCGAGTCCTCCACCAGCCCAGTCTCTCCCCCAGTCCTCCACCAGCCCAGTCTCTCCCCTAGTCCTCCACCAGCCCAGTCTCTCCCCCAGTCCTCCACCAGCCCAGTCTCTCTCCCAGTCCTCCACCAGCCCCATTTATCCTTGTCCTCTGCTAGCCCCCTGTCCTCCACCAGCCCCGTTGCTCCTACAGTCCTCCACAAGCCCCGTCTCCCCCCGTCCTCCACCAGCCCTGTTTCTCCCCCTGTCCTCCGCTAGCCCCAAATCCTCCACCAGCCCCGTTTCTCCCCCAATCCTCCAACAGCCCCGTCTCTCCCCGTCCTCCACCAGCCCCGTTTCTCCCCCTGTCCTCCGCTAGCCCCCAATCCTCCACCAGCCCAGTCTCTCCCCCAGTCCTCCACCAGGCCCGTTTCTTCCCCTGTCCTCCACCAGCCCAGTCTCTCCCCCAGTCCTCCACCAGCCCCATTTCTCCCCCAGTTCTCCATCAACCCAGTCTCTCCCCCAGTCCTACACCAGCCCAGTCTCTCTCCCAGTCCTCCACCAGCCCCGTCTCTCCCCCAGTCCTCCAGCCCAGTCTCTCCCCCAGGCCTCTACCAGCCCAGTCTCTCCCCCAGTCCTCCAAAAGCCCAGTCTCTCCCCCAGTCCTCCAGCCCAGTCTCTCCCCCAGTCCTCCAGCCCAGTCTCTCCCCCAGTCCTCCAGCCCAGTCTCTCCCCCAGTCCTCCAGCCCAGTCCCTCCCCCAGTCCTCCACCAGCCCAGTCTCTCCCCCAGTCCTCCAGCCCAGTCTCTCCCCCAGTCCTCCACCAGCCCAGTGTCTCCCCCAGTCCTCCACCAGCCCAGTCTCTCACCCAGTCCTCCAGCCCAGTCTCTCCCCCAGTCCTCCAGCCCAGTCTCTCCCCCAGTCCTCCAGCACAGTCCCTCCCCCAGTCCTCCACCAGCCCAGTCTCTCCCCCAGTCCTCCACCAGCCCAGTCTCACCCCAAGTCCTCCAGCTAAAGTCTCTCCCCCAGTCCTCCAGCCCAGTCTCTCCCCCAGTCCTCCACCAGCCCAGTCTCTCCCCCAGTCCTCCACCAGCCCAGTCTCTCCCCCAGTCCTCCAGCCCAGTCTCTCCCCCAGTCCTCCAGCCCAGTCTCTCCCCCAGTCCTCCAGCCGAGTCTCTCCCCCAGTCCTCCACCAGGCCCGTTTCTCCCCCTGTCCTCCACTAGCCCAGTCTCTCCCCCAGTCCTCCACCAGCCCCATTTCTCCCCCAGTCCTCCACCAGCCCAGTCTCTCCCCCAGTCCTCCACCAGCCCCGTTTCTCCCCCTGTCCTCCACCAGCCCAGTCTCTCCCCCAGTCCTCCACCAGCCCAGTCTCTCCCCCAGTCCTCCACCAGGCCCGTTTCTTCCCCTGTCCTCCACCAGCCCAGTCTCTCCCCAGTCCTACACCAGCCCCATTTCTCCCCCAGTCCTCCACCAGCCCAGTCTCTCCCCCAGTCCTCCACCAGCCCCGTTTCTCCCCTTGTCCTCCACCAGCCCAGTCTCTCCCCAGTCCTCCACCAGCCCAGTCTCTCCCCCAGTCCTCCACCAGCCCAGTCCCTCCACCAGTCCTCCACCAGCCCAGTCTCTCTCCCAGTCCTCCACCAGCCCACTCTCTCCCCCAGTCCTCCACCAGTCCTCCACCAGCCCAGTCTCTCCCCCAGTCCTCCACCAGCCCACTCTCTCCCCCAGTCCTCCACCAGCCCAGTCTCTCCCCCAGTCCTCCACCAGCCCAGTCTCTCCCCCAGTCCTCCTCAGCCCTGTCTCTCCCCCAGTCCTCCACCAGCCCCCTGTCCTCCACCAGCCCCGTCTCTCCCCCTGTCCTCCACCAGCCCGGTGTCTCCCCGTCCTCCACCAGCCCGGTGTCTCCCCGTCCTCCACCAGCCCTGTGTCTCCTTGTCATCCACCAGCCCCATTTATCCTTGTCCTCTGCTAGCCCCCTGTCCTCCACCAGCCCCGTTTCTCCTACAGTCCTCCACAAGCCCCGTCTCTCCCCGTCCTCCACCAGCCCCGTTTCTCCCCGTTTCCTCCGCTAGCCCCCAGTCCTCCACCAGCCCCGTTTCTCCCCCAGTCCTCCACCAGCCCCGTTTCTCCCCCATTCCTCCACCAGCCCCGTTTCTCCCCCAGTCCTCCACCAGCCCCGTCTCTCCCCCAGTCCTCCACCAGCCCAGTCTCTCCCCCAGTCCTCCAGCCCAGTCTCTCCCCCAGTCCTCCACCAGCCCAGTCTCTCCCCCAGTCCTCCACCAGCCCAGTCTCTCACCCAGTCCTCCAGCCCAGTCTCTCCCCCAGTCCTCCAGCCCAGTTTCTCCCCCAGTCCTCCACCAGCCCCGTTTCTCCCCCAGTCCTCCACCAGCCCCGTTTCTACCCCAGTCCTCCACCAGCCCCGTTTCTACCCCAGTCCTCCACCAGCCCCGTTTCTCCCCCAGTCCTCCACCAGCCCAGTCTCTCCACCAGCCCAGTCTCTCCCCCAGTCCTCCAACAGCCCATTCTCTCCCCGTCCTCCACCAGCCCCGTTTCTCCCCCTGTCCTCCACTAGCCCCCAGTCCTCCACCAGCCCAGTCTCTCCCCCAGTTCTCCATCAACCCAGTCTCTCCCCCAGTCCTACACCAGCCCAGTCTCTCTCCCAGTCCTCCACCAGCCCCGTCTCTCCCCCAGGCATCCACAAGCCCAGTCTCTCCCCCAGTCCTCCAGCCCAGTCTCTCCCCCAGTCCTCCAGCCCAGTCTCTCCCCCAGGCCTCTACCAGCCCAGTCTCTCCCCCAGTCCTCCAAAAGCCCAGTCTCTCCCCCAGTCCTCCAGCCCAGTCTCTCCCCCAGTCCTCCACCAGCCCAGTCTCTCCCCCAGTCCTCCACCAGCCCAGTCTCTCCCCCAGTCCTCCAATAGCCCATTCTCTCCCCGTCCTCCACCAGCCCCGTTTCTCCCCCTGTCCTCCACTAGCCCCCAGTCCTCCACCAGCCCAGTCTCTCCCCCAGTTCTCCATCAACCCAGTCTCTCCCCCAGTCCTACACCAGCCCAGTCTCTCTCCCAGTCCTCCACCAGCCCCGTCTCTCCCCCAGGCCTCCACAAGCCCAGTCTCTCCCCCAGTTCTCCAGCCCAGTCTCTCCCTTAGTCCTCCAGCCCAGTCTCTCCCCCAGGCCTCTACCAGCCCAGTCTCTCCCCCAGTCCTCCAAAAGCCCAGTCTCTCCCCCAGTCCTCCAGCCCAGTCTCTCCCCCAGTACTCCACCAGCCCAGTCTCTCCCCCAGTCCTCCACCAGCCCAGTCTCTCACCCAGTCCTCCAACAGCCCATTCTCTCCCCGTCCTCCACCAGCCCCGTTTCTCCCCCTGTCCTCCACTAGCCCCCAGTCCTCCACCAGCCCAGTCTCTCCCCCAGTTCTCCATCAACCCAGTCTCTCCCCCAGTCCTACACCAGCCCAGTCTCTCTCCCAGTCCTCCACCAGCCCCGTCTCTCCCCCAGGCCTCCACAAGCCCAGTCTCTCCCCCAGTCCTCCACCAGCCCAGTCTCTCTCCCAGTCCTCCACCAGCCCCCTGTCATCCACCAGCCCAGTCTCTCCCCTAGTCCTCCACCAGCCCCATTTCTCCCCCAGTCCTCCACCAGCCCAGTCTCTCCCCCAGTCCTCCACCAGCCCCGTTTCTCCCCCTGTCCTCCACCAGCCCAGTCTCTCCCCCAGTCCTCCACCAGCCCAGTCTCTCCCCCAGTCCTCCACCAGGCCCGTTTCTTCCCCTGTCCTCCACCAGCCCAGTCTCTCCCCAGTCCTCCACCAGCCCCATTTCTCCCCCAGTCCTCCACCAGCCCAGTCTCTCCCCCAGTCCTCCACCAGCCCCGTTTCTCCCCTTGTCCTCCACCAGCCCAGTCTCTCCCCAGTCCTCCACCAGCCCAGTCTCTCCACCAGTCCTCCACCAGCCCAGTCTCTCTCCCAGTCCTCCACCAGCACACTCTCTCCCCCAGTCCTCCACCAGTCCTCCACCAGCCCAGTCTCTCCCCCAGTCCTCCACCAGCCCACTCTCTCCCCCAGTCCTCCACCAGCCCAGTCTCTCCCCCAGTCCTCCACCAGCCCAGTCTCTCCCCCAGTCCTCCTCAGCCCTGTCTCTCCCCCAGTCCTCCACCAGCCCCCTGTCCTCCACCAGCCCCGTCTCTCCCCCTGTCCTCCACCAGCCCGGTGTCTCCCCGTCCTCCACCAGCCCGGTGTCTCCCCGTCCTCCACCAGCCCTGTGTCTCCTTGTCATCCACCAGCCCCATTTATCCTTGTCCTCTGCTAGCCCCCTGTCCTCCACCAGCCCCGTTTCTCCTACAGTCCTCAACAAGCCCCGTCTCTCCCCGTCCTCCACCAGCCCCGTTTCTCCCCCTGTCCTCCGCTAGCCCCCAGTCCTCCACCAGCCCCGTTTCTCCCCCTGTCCTCCACCAGCCCCGTTTCTCCCCCAGTCCTCCACCAGCCCCGTCTCTCCCCCAGTCCTCCACCAGCCCAGTCTCTCCCCCAGTCCTCCAGCCCAGTCTCTCCCCCAGTCCTCCAGCCCAGTCTCTCCCCCAGTCCTCCACCTGCCCAGTCTCTCCCCCAGTCCTCCACCAGCCCAGTCTCTCCCCCAGTCCTCCACCAGCCCAGTCTCTCACCCAGTCCTCCAGCCCAGTCTCTCCCCCAGTCCTCCAGCCCAGTTTCTCCCCCAGTCCTCCACCAGCCCCGTTTCTCCCCCAGTCCTCCACCAGCCCCGTTTCTACCCCAGTCCTTCACCAGCCCCGTTTCTACCCCAGTCCTCCACCAGCCCCGTTTCTCCCCCAGTCCTCCACCAGCCCAGTCTCTCCACCAGCCCAGTATCTCCCCCAGTCCTCCAACAGCCCATTCTCTCCCCGTCCTCCACCAGCCCCGTTTCTCCCCCTGTCCTCCACTAGCCCCCAGTCCTCCACCAGCCCAGTCTCTCCCCCAGTTCTCCATCAACCCAGTCTCTCCCCCAGTCCTACACCAGCCCAGTGTCTCTCCCAGTCCTCCACCAGCCCCGTCTCTCCCCCAGGCCTCCACAAGCCCAGTCTCTCCCCCAGTCCTCCAGCCCAGTCTCTCCCCCAGTCCTCCAGCCCAGTCTCTCCCCCAGGCCTCTACCAGCCCAGTCTCTCCCCCAGTCCTCCAAAAGCCCAGTCTCTCTCCCAGTCCTCCACCAGCCCCGTCTCTCCCCCAGGCCTCCACAAGCCCAGTCTCTCCCCCAGTCCTCCAGCCCAGTCTCTCCCCCAGTCCTCCAGCCCAGTCTCTCCCCCAGGCCTCTACCAGCCCAGTCTCTCCCCCAGTCCTCCAAAAGCCCAGTCTCTCCCCCAGTCCTCCAGCCCAGTCTCTCCCCCAGTCCTCCACCAGCCCAGTCTCTCCCCCAGTCCTCCACCAGCCCAGTCTCTCCCCCAGTCCTCCAATAGCCCATTCTCTCCCCGTCCTCCACCAGCCCCGTTTCTCCCCCTGTCCTCCACTAGCCCCCAGTCCTCCACCAGCCCAGTCTCTCCCCCAGTTCTCCATCAACCCAGTCTCTCCCCCAGTCCTACACAAGCCCAGTCTCTCTCCCAGTCCTCCACCAGCCCCGTCTCTCCCCCAGGCCTCCACAAGCCCAGTCTCTCCCCCAGTTCTCCAGCCCAGTCTCTCCCTTAGTCCTCCAGCCCAGTCTCTCCCCCAGGCCTCTACCAGCCCAGTCTCTCCCCCAGTCCTCCAAAAGCCCAGTCTCTCCCCCAGTCCTCCAGCCCAGTCTCTCCCCCAGTCCTCCACCAGCCCAGTCTCTCCCCCAGTCCTCCACCAGCCCAGTCTCTCACCCAGTCCTCCAACAGCCCATTCTCTCCCCGTCCTCCACCAGCCCCGTAACTCCCCCTGTCCTCCACTAGCCCCCAGTCCTCCACCAGCCCAGTCTCTCCCCCAGTTCTCCATCAACCCAGTCTCTCCCCCAGTCCTACACCAGCCCAGTCTCTCTCCCAGTCCTCCACCAGCCCCGTCTCTCCCCCAGGCCTCCACAAGCCCAGTCTCTCCCCCAGTCCTCCACCAGCCCAGTCTCTCTCCCAGTCCTCCACCAGCCCCCTGTCATCCACCAGCCCAGTCTCTCCCCTAGTCCTCCACCAGCCCCATTTCTCCCCCAGTCCTCCACCAGCCCAGTCTCTCCCCCAGTCCTCCACCAGCCCCGTTTCTCCCCCTGTCCTCCACCAGCCCAGTCTCTCCCCCAGTCCTCCACCAGCCCAGTCTCTCCCCCAGTCCTCCTCCAGGCCCGTTTCTTCCCCTGTCCTCCACCAGCCCAGTCTCTCCCCAGTCCTCCACCAGCCCCATTTCTCCCCCAGTCCTCCACCAGCCCAGTCTCTCCCCCAGTCCTCCACCAGCCCCGTTTCTCCCCTTGTCCTCCACCAGCCCAGTCTCTCCCCAGTCCTCCACCAGCCCAGTCTCTCCACCAGTCCTCCACCAGCCCAGTCTCTCTCCCAGTCCTCCACCAGCACACTCTCTCCCCCAGTCCTCCACCAGTCCTCCACCAGCCCAGTCTCTCCCCCAGTCCTCCACCAGCCCACTCTCTCCCCCAGTCCTCCACCAGCCCAGTCTCTCCCCCAGTCCTCCACCAGCCCAGTCTCTCCCCCAGTCCTCCTCAGCCCTGTCTCTCCCCCAGTCCTCCACCAGCCCCCTGTCCTCCACCAGCCCCGTCTCTCCCCCTGTCCTCCACCAGCCCGGTGTCTCCCCGTCCTCCACCAGCCCGGTGTCTCCCCGTCCTCCACCAGCCCTGTGTCTCCTTGTCATCCACCAGCCCCATTTATCCTTGTCCTCTGCTAGCCCCCTGTCCTCCACCAGCCCCGTTTCTCCTACAGTCCTCAACAAGCCCCGTCTCTCCCCGTCCTCCACCAGCCCCGTTTCTCCCCCTGTCCTCCGCTAGCCCCCAGTCCTCCACCAGCCCCGTTTCTCCCCCTGTCCTCCACCAGCCCCGTTTCTCCCCCAGTCCTCCACCAGCCCCGTCTCTCCCCCAGTCCTCCACCAGCCCAGTCTCTCCCCCAGTCCTCCAGCCCAGTCTCTCCCCCAGTCCTCCAGCCCAGTCTCTCCCCCAGTCCTCCACCTGCCCAGTCTCTCCCCCAGTCCTCCACCAGCCCAGTCTCTCCCCCAGTCCTCCACCAGCCCAGTCTCTCACCCAGTCCTCCAGCCCAGTCTCTCCCCCAGTCCTCCAGCCCAGTTTCTCCCCCAGTCCTCCACCAGCCCCGTTTCTCCCCCAGTCCTCCACCAGCCCCGTTTCTACCCCAGTCCTTCACCAGCCCCGTTTCTACCCCAGTCCTCCACCAGCCCCGTTTCTCCCCCAGTCCTCCACCAGCCCAGTCTCTCCACCAGCCCAGTATCTCCCCCAGTCCTCCAACAGCCCATTCTCTCCCCGTCCTCCACCAGCCCCGTTTCTCCCCCTGTCCTCCACTAGCCCCCAGTCCTCCACCAGCCCAGTCTCTCCCCCAGTTCTCCATCAACCCAGTCTCTCCCCCAGTCCTACACCAGCCCAGTGTCTCTCCCAGTCCTCCACCAGCCCCGTCTCTCCCCCAGGCCTCCACAAGCCCAGTCTCTCCCCCAGTCCTCCAGCCCAGTCTCTCCCCCAGTCCTCCAGCCCAGTCTCTCCCCCAGGCCTCTACCAGCCCAGTCTCTCCCCCAGTCCTCCAAAAGCCCAGTCTCTCCCCCAGTCCTCCAGCCCAGTCTCTCCCCCAGTCCTCCACCAGCCCAGTCTCTCCCCCAGTCCTCCACCAGCCCAGTCTCTCCCCCAGGCCTCTACCAGCCCAGTCTCTCCCCCAGTCCTCCAAAAGCCCAGTCTCTCCCCCAGTCCTCCAGCCCAGTCTCTCCCCCAGTCCTCCAATAGCCCATTCTCTCCCCGTCCTCCACCAGCCCCGTTTCTCCCCCTGTCCTCCACTAGCCCCCAGTCCTCCACCAGCCCAGTCTCTCCCCCAGTTCTCCATCAACCCAGTCTCTCCCCCAGTCCTCCACCAGCCCCGTCTCTCCCCCAGGCCTCCACAAGCCCAGTCTCTCCCCCAGTCCTCCAGCCCAGTCTCTCCCTTAGTCCTCCAGCCCAGTCTCTCCCCCAGGCCTCTACCAGCCCAGTCTCTCCCCCAGTCCTCCAAAAGCCCAGTCTCTCCCCCAGTCCTCCAGCCCCGTCTCTCCCCCAGGCCTCCACAAGCCCAGTCTCTCCCCCAGTCCTCCAGCCCAGTCTCTCCCCCAGTCCTCCAGCCCAGTCTCTCCCCCAGGCCTCTACCAGCCCAGTCTCTCCCCCAGTCCTCCAAAAGCCCAGTCTCTCCCCCAGTCCTCCAGCCCAGTCTCTCCCCCAGTCCTCCACCAGCCCAGTCTCTCCCCCAGTCCTCCACCAGCCCAGTCTCTCCCCCAGGCCTCTACCAGCCCAGTCTCTCCCCCAGTCCTCCAAAAGCCCAGTCTCTCCCCCAGTCCTCCAGCCCAGTCTCTCCCCCAGTCCTCCAATAGCCCATTCTCTCCCCGTCCTCCACCAGCCCCGTTTCTCCCCCTGTCCTCCACTAGCCCCCAGTCCTCCACCAGCCCAGTCTCTCCCCCAGTTCTCCATCAACCCAGTCTCTCCCCCAGTCCTCCACCAGCCCCGTCTCTCTCCCAGGCCTCAACAAGCCCAGTCTCTCCCCCAGTCCTCCAGCCCAGTCTCTCCCTTAGTCCTCCAGCCCAGTCTCTCCCCCAGGCCTCTACCAGCCCAGTCTCTCCCCCAGTCCTCCAAAAGCCCAGTCTCTCCCCCAGTCCTCCAGCCCAGTCTCTCCCCCAGTCCTCCACCAGCCCAGTCTCTCCCCCAGTCCTCCACCAGCCCAGTCTCTCACCCAGTCCTCCAACAGCCCATTCTCTCCCCGTCCTCCACCAGCCCCATTTCTCCCCCTGTCCTCCACTAGCCCCCAGTCCTCCACCAGCCCAGTCTCTCCCCCAGTTCTCCATCAACCCAGTCTCTCCCCCAGTCCTACACCAGCCCAGTCTCTCTCCCAGTCCTCCACCAGCCCCGTCTCTCCCCCAGGCCTCCACAAGCCCAGTCTCTCCCCCAGTCCTCCACCAGCCCAGTCTCTCTCCCAGTCCTCCACCAGCCCCCTGTCCTCCACCAGCCCAGTTTCTCCCCCAGTCCTCCACCAGCCCCGTTTCTCCCCCAGTCCTCCACCAGCCCCGTTTCTCCCCCAGTCCTCCACCAGCCCAGTCTCTCCACCAGCCCAGTCTCTCCCCCAGTCCTCCAACAGCCCATTCTCTCCCCCAGTCCTCCACCAGCCCTGTCTCTCCCCCAGTCCTCCACCAGCCCTGTCTCTCCCCCAGTCCTGCACCAGCCCCCTGTCCTCCACCAGCCCCGTCTCTCCCCCTGTCCTCCACCAGCCTCGTTTCTCCCCCAGTCCTCCACCAGCCCAGTCTCTCCCCCAGTCCTCCACCAGCCCTGTCTCTCCCCCAGTCCTCCTCAGCCCTGTCTCTCCCCCAGTCCTCCACCAGCCCACTGTTCTCTACCAGCCCCGTCTCTCCCCCAGTCCTCAACCAGCACCCTGTCCTCTACCAGCCCCGTCTCTCCCCCTGTCCTCCACCAGCCCTGTTTCTCCCCCAGTCCTCTACCAGCCCCGTCTCTCCCCCAGTCTCTCCCCGAGTCCTCCACCAGCCCCGTCTCTCCCCCAGTCCTCCACCAGCCTCGTCTCTCCCCCAGTCCTCCACCAGCCCCGTCTCTCCCCCAGGCCTCCACAAGCCCAGTCTCTCCCACAGTCCTCCACCAGCCCAGTCTCTCTCCCAGTCCTCCACCAGCCCCCTGTCCTCCACCAGCCCAGTTTCTCCCCCAGTCCTCCACCAGCCTCGTTTCTCCCCCAGTCCTCCACCAGCCCCGTTTCTACCCCAGTCCTCCACCAGCCCCGTTTCTACCCCAGTCCTCCACCAGCCCCGTTTCTCCCCCAGTCCTCCACCAGCCCAGTCTCTCCACCAGCCCAGTCTCTCCCCCAGTCCTCCAACAGCCCATTCTCTCCCCGTCCTCCACCAGCCCCGTTTCTCCCCCTGTCCTCCACTAGCCCCCAGTCCTCCACCAGCCCAGTCTCTCCCCCAGTCCTCCACCAGCCCAGTCTCTCCCCCAGTCCTCCACCAGCCCAGTCTCTCCCCCAGTCCTCCACCAGCCCTGTCTCTCCCCCAGTCCTCCACCAGCCCTGTCTCTCCCCCAGTCCTGCACCAGCCCCCTGTCCTCCACCAGCCCCGTCTCTCCCCCTGTCCTCCACCAGCCCAGTCTCTCCCCCAGTCCTCCACCAGCCCAGTCTCTCCCCCAGTCCTCCACCAGCCCTGTCTCTCCCCCAGTCCTCCACCAGCCCTGTCTCTCCCCCAGTCCTGCACCATCCCCCTGTCCTCCACCAGCCCTGTCTCTCCCCCAGTCCTCCTCAGCCCTGTCTCTCCCCCAGTCCTCCACCAGCCCACTGTCCTCTACCAGCCCCGTCTCTCCCCCAGTCCTCCACCAGCCCCCTGTCCTCTACCAGCCCCGTCTCTCCCCCTGTCCTCCACCAGCCCCGTTTCTCCTCCTGTCCTCTACCAGCCCCGTCTCTCCCCCAGTCTCTCCCCGAGTCCTCCACCAGCCCCGTCTCTCCCCCAGTCCTCCACCAGCCCAGTCTCTCCCCCAGTCCTCCACCAGCCCAGTCTCTCCCCCAGTCCTCCACCAGCCCAGTCTCTCCCCCAGTCCTCCACCAGCCCTGTCTCTCCCCCAGTCCTCCACCAGCCCAGTCTCTCCCCCTGTCCTCCACCAGCCCCGTTTCTCCTCCTGTCCTCTACCAGCCCCGTCTCTCCCCCAGTCTCTCCCCGAGTCCTCCACCAGCCCCGTCTCTCCCCCAGTCCTCCACCAGCCCAGTCTCTCCCCCAGTCCTCCACCAGCCCAGTCTCTCCCCCAGTCCTCCACCAGCCCAGTCTCTCCCCCAGTCCTCCACCAGCCTCGTCTCTCCCCCAGTCCTCCACCAGCCCCGTCTCTCCCCCAGGCCTCCACAAGCCCAGTCTCTCCCACAGTCCTCCACCAGCCCAGTCTCTCTCCCAGTCCTCCACCAGCCCCCTGTCCTCCACCAGCCCAGTTTCTCCCCCAGTCCTCCACCAGCCTCGTTTCTCCCCCAGTCCTCCACCAGCCCCGTTTCTACCCCAGTCCTCCACCAGCCCCGTTTCTACCCCAGTCCTCCACCAGCCCCGTTTCTCCCCCAGTCCTCCACCAGCCCTGTCTCTCCCCCAGTCCTCCACCAGCCCTGTCTCTCCCCCAGTCCTGCACCAGCCCCCTGTCCTCCACCAGCCCCGTCTCTCCCCCTGTCCTCCACCAGCCCAGTCTCTCCCCCAGTCCTCCACCAGCCCAGTCTCTCCCCCAGTCCTCCACCAGCCCAGTCTCTCCCCCAGTCCTCCACCAGCCCTGTCTCTCCCCCAGTCCTCCACCAGCCCTGTCTCTCCCCCAGTCCTGCACCAGCCCCCTGTCCTCCACCAGCCCCGTCTCTCCCCCTGTCCTCCACCAGCCCCGTTTCTCCCCCAGTCCTCCACCAGCCCAGTCTCTCCCCCAGTCCTCCACCAGCCCCCTGTCCTCCACCAGCCCAGTCTCTCCCGCAGTCCTCCACCAGCCCCCTGTCCTCCACCAGCCCCGTCTCTCCCCCTGTCCTCCACCAGCCCCCTGTCCTCCACCAGCCCCGTTTCTCCCCCAGTCCTCTGCCAGCCCCGTTTCTCCCCCTGTCCTCTGCCAGCCCCGTCTCTCCCCCTGTCCTCCACCAGCCCCGTCTCTCCCCCAGTCCTCCACCAGCCCAGTCTCTCCCCCAGTCCTCCACCAGCCCAGTCTCTCCCCCAGTCCTCCACCAGCCCTGTCTCTCCCCCAGTCCTCCACCAGCCCTGTCTCTCCCCCAGTCCTGCACCAGCCCCCTGTCCTCCACCAGCCCCGTCTCTCCCCCTGTCCTCCACCAGCCCCGTTTCTCCCCCAGTCCTCCACCAGCCCAGTCTCTCCCCCAGTCCTCCACCAGCCCCCTGTCCTCCACCAGCCCAGTCTCTCCCGCAGTCCTCCACCAGCCCCCTGTCCTCCACCAGCCCCGTCTCTCCCCCTGTCCTCCACCAGCCCCCTGTCCTCCACCAGCCCCGTTTCTCCCCCAGTCCTCTGCCAGCCCCGTTTCTCCCCCTGTCCTCTGCCAGCCCCGTCTCTCCCCCTGTCCTCCGCCAGCCCCGTTTCTCCCCCAGTCCTCCACCAGCCCCGTTTCTCCCCCAGTCCTCCAACAGCCCCGTCTCTCCCCCAGTCCTCCACCAGCCCAGTCTCTCCACCAGCCCAGTCTCTCCCCCAGTCCTCCACCAGCCCATTCTCTCCCCCAGTCCTCTACCAGCCCAGTCTATCCACCAGCCCCGTTTCTCCCCCTGTCCTCTGCCAGCCCCGTCTCTCCCCCTGTCCTCCGCCAGCCCCGTTTCTCCCCCAGTCCTCCACTAAAGTGGTGCTGCCCTTGTTATGAAATGATCAACTTTACCCTCTATATCTACTGATTGTTTCAAGCAAAACTACCAGGACTATTTCTGATGGTGAACCTGACCAATCTAAATGAACCTGTAACCTGTAATGTATATGTAACCTAAACCCCGTTTTGCATGTAGCGGTAGCTTAGGCTACTTTTATACCGGTAAAACACAATTTTTTTATTAAAAAAATAACATAGCAAATTAAATTGGTTGTCACTAAACTAATAAAGCCTAATACTACATGAGCCATTTTACATTTGAAGGCTGAAGGTGATGTGCCAGATCAGGAATAGGTCAACCTATTCTGAACTGCACTGCTGGTTAAGGGCTTGTAAGTCAGCATTTCACGGTAAAGTCTACACTTGTTGTATTCAGCGCATGTGACTAATGCGGTTTGATTTGACCTCTAGCTGGTTAACGTGCGAAGCTGCAGTTTGACTAGGCTACTGATATTGTCTGGGGTTGTACGGCATGCAAAATGACTTGTATAGATCGCATACCGCCCCAACAGATCCACAGATGACGCAATCTCTATTGCACTCCACACTGTTCTGACTCCTCTCCCAGGCCTAATCACCGACGACGATGAGACAGCCTATAGGGAGGAGGTCTGACCTGGCAGAGTGATGCCAGGACAACAACCTCTCACTAAAACATCAGCAAGACAAAGGAGCTGATCGTAGACTACAGGAAACGGAGGGGCAATCACTTCCACATCGATGGGGCTGTAGTGGAACGGGTTGAGAGATTCAAGTTCCTCGGTGTCACTAAGTAATTAACATGGTCTACACAGTTGTATGGAGGACACAACAGCACCTCTTCCCCCTCAGGAGTCCCAGGTTTGGCATGGGCCCTCAGACCCTCAAAACGTTTGAAGCCTGCGCCGTTGAGAATCTTGACTGGCCGCTAGACCAATCAATCAATCAAATGTATTTATAAAGCCCTTCTTACATCGGCTAATGTCACAAAGTGTTGTACAGAAACCCAGCCTAAAATCCCAAACAGCAAGCAATGCAGGTGTAGAAGCACGGTGGCTAGGAAAAACCTCCCTAGAAAGGACAGAACCTAGGAAGAAACCTAGAGAGGAACCGGGCTAGACCGCAAGGCACTACAAATTGTCCAGCCACCCAAGCCATAGATGGTTCTTTCTGCTTCCCAAACAGCCATACCAGCTCCCCCCAAGTCATGAGACTGCTGAACAAGACTGCTACATAGCTAATCAAAAAGTTACCCAGACCTCCTGCACTGACGAACCACACACACTCACCAACACACACACTACATACGTCCACACACACACTCTGATGCCACACACACTTCCAAAATCACCACATATTCTGCTGTTACTGTCTAGTATCTATTCTTTACCCCTACCTACAGTATACTGCTGTCACTGTCTATTATATATCCTTTACCCCTACCTACAGTATACTGCTGTTACTGTCTATTATCTATCCTTTACCCCTACCTACAGTATACTCCTGTTATTGTCTATTATCTATCCTTTACCCCTACCTACAGTATACTGCTGCTACTGTCTATTATCTATCCTTTACCCCTACCTACAGTATACTGCTGTTACTGTCTATTATCTATCCTTTACCCCTACCTACAGTATACTGCTGTTACTGTCTATTATCTATCCTTTACCCCTACCTACAGTATACTGCTGTTACTGTCTATTATCTATCCTTTACCCCTACCTACAGTATAATCCTGTTATTGTCTATTATCTATCCTTTACCCCTACCTACAGTATACTGCTGCTACTGTCGATTATCTATCCTTTACCCCTACCTACAGTATACTGCTGTTACTGTCTATTATCTATCCTTTACCCCTACCTACAGTATACTGCTGTTACTGTCTATTATCTATCCTTTACCCCTACCTACAGTATACTGCTGTTACTGTCTATTATCTATCCTTTACCCCTACCTACAGTATACTGCTGCTACTGTCTATCTATCCTTTACCCCTACCTACAGTAAGTATACTGCTGTTACTGTCTATTATCTATCCTTTACCCCTACCTACAGTATACTGCTGTTACTGTCTATTATCTATCCTTTACCCCTACCTACAGTATACTGCTGTTACTGTCTATTATCTATCCTTTACCCCTACCTACAGTATACTGCTGTTACTGTCTATCTATCCTTTACCCCTACCTACAGTATACTGCTGCTACTGTCTATCTATCCTTTACCCCTACCTACAGTAAGTATACTGCTGTTACTGTCTATTATCTATCCTTTACCCCTACCTACAGTATACTGCTGCTACTGTCTATCTATCCTTTACCCCTACCTACAGTAAGTATACTGCTGTTACTGTCTATTATCTATCCTTTACCCCTACCTACAGTATACTGCTGTTACTGTCTATTATCTATCCTTTACCCCTATCTACAGTATACTGCTGTTACTGTCTATTATCTATCCTTTACCCCTACCTACAATATACTGCTGTTACTGTCTATTATCTATCCTTTACCCCTACCTACAGTATACTGCTGTTACTGTCTATTATCTATCCTTTACCCCTACCTACAGTATACTGCTGTTACTGTCTATTATCTATCCTTTACCCCTACCTACAGTATACTGCTGTTACTGTCTATTATCTATCCTTTACCCCTATCTACAGTATACTGCTGTTACTGTCTATTATCTATCCTTTACCCCTACCTACAGTATACTGCTGTTACTGTCTATTATCTATCCTTTACCCCTATCTACAGTATACTGCTGTTACTGTCTATTATCTATCCTTTACCCCTACCTACAATATACTGCTGTTACTGTCTATTATCTATCCTTTACCCCTACCTACAGTATACTGCTGTTACTGTCTATTATCTATCCTTTACCCCTACCTACAGTATACTGCTGTTACTGTCTATTATCTATCCTTTACCCCTACCTACAGTATACTGCTGCTACTGTCTATTATCTATCCTTTACCCTACCTACAGTATACTCCTGTTACTGTCTATTATCTATCCTTTACCCCTACCTACAGTATACTGCTGTTACTGTCTATTATCTATCCTTTACCCCTACCTACAGTATACTGCTGCTACTGTCTATTATCTATCCTTTACCCCTACCTACAGTATACTGCTGTTACTGTCTATTATCTATCCTTTACCCCTACCTACAGTAAGTATACTGCTGTTACTGTCTATTATCTATCCTTTACCCCTACCTACAGTATACTGCTGTTACTGGCAATTATCTATCCTTTACCCTTACCTACAGTATACATGAATACAAAGCCGGCGAGAGGTGGTTACAATAGGATGGGAGGCCAAAAGTCTGTGTAACCAATAGAGAGCCAGAGTCCCGAGTGTGGGAACAAACAGTCTGTCCCACGGTCGGGTAAAGAAAGTTTGTAGTCAACAAAGTATGCAGGAGTCAAATGCAAATGCAAAATGCACACAAACACACAAAAAAGTTATATATTACGACTATACGACGTGTACAGGTAACATGATGGCCTATGGAAAGCCCCAGCACATGTATATCTGAAGCATTCAACAGGAGAAATGTTCCTGACATTTTGATTACTAGTAATAAATGTAATCCCACAGTCATGCTGTTGTAACCACACCTATAGTCCAAACCAAATGTCACTCTATTTTCTAGTGGACTACTTTTGACCAGGATCCATAGGGCTTAATGTAGGGAACAGGGTGCCCTTTGGGAGACAGCCTTGTCTATAGGACTTCACATGTAACCTGGATTTAACTAGGCAAGTCAGTTAAGAACAAATTCTTAGTTACAGTGACAGCCTACCCTGAATATGGCCCAAGACAAGGATTATACCCAAGTTTAAATGTATTTAACCTGGCTACTTACTTTAGTCCTTTCATGAATTGTAAAGTTCCCCCGTTGACCATTACAATGTCTGGCCAGATCATCTCATGAGGAAGCGGATCTTCTCACACCCGGACTCTCGGCCCTCGATCCATGTGATCTTATCCCCCCTAATGTCTTTAGTGGAGTCCGTTTTCTGACTGACCAACTGACCGTTTAACGTCCTCCAGGATGGCCAGCTCCGTTTCCCCGCCGATGAAGTTGTCAACTACACATATCCCATGCTTAGTCATACACGGGACGACGTACTCCCTGGCGAGTTTCTGAGGCGTGGACCGGGTGGTGGTTTGTCGGCAGGGTTTGGTATGGTTATTCAACCAGCCGGGCTTATAGACCGAGGACACCGCGCTGGTTATGAACCCTTTCATTATAGTCTCTCCATTCCGAGATGCAGCGCGGGTGTTTTGTTGCGGTAGTGTCTGTCCCTCTATCCCCCGACACGGTGCCTGACGTCCAGCAGGTTTCCGTTTTGAAACCTGCGACTTCGCCTCGGATCCTTTACAATTCACCTTGTGCATTTTCCAGTGCTGCTTCTGGTGCTCCTTGCTGCAGTAAAACGAGTTTCGACACCGGCCGCACTTGAGAAGATTCTCCATATCCCCACAAAGTTCACAATACTGTCTTTCTCGCTCCAAGTCCTGAGTAGTCTGGGCTACAGTCATATGTTTAGTCTCCATGTGTGCAGTTGGAAGTAAAGTTCACGGTCTTAAAATCTAATCCTTTACACGCGTCCTTCTACTGACCAATGTGGATGTAATACACACAGAGTGAACTCGAAAACCAGCTCCCGACGACATAAGACCCGATCATTTCATTACAGGTATTCTGTTGTTTACTTTATATTACACTTTAATAAGAGAGTCGGTGCGTTCGAGCCCAACATATCGATAAATCCAAGTCTCTGGGTCGTTTTGTAGCGAGGCGCTAACCATCTGTCCCGCATGGTGCCCTTCCCCGTGTGCGCCCGTCGGTGTCCTACACGGATGACAGTATGTATATTCAGCTCCGCGCTCCCTCTCTCCGGGGCTTATTCATCACGCCATTCCGTAGCAAAACGTTTTTTCAACGGAAGACAGCGGGGAGCCTGAATGTGTCCAGTAGAAACTCTAGTTTTAGTTGCAAAACGTTGGGCTTTGCAAATATTATGGATACACTAACAAGATACCTGTCCCTCTGCGCTAACAATCGTTGTCCACAAAGCGACACGGCAGTCTGTCTTGCTCCCGTCTCTCCTTTCTTTGAATTGGTGGATACATCTCATTATTGAAATTATTTTTTTAACATTCGATTCGGGTTGTTGACGTCAACCGCCTGTATTATGCTACTAGTCTCATGTCATGAATATGCATAGCCATCTCGAGACAACATATATATTTTTAAACCTTTATTTAACAAGGCAAGTCAGTTAAGAACACATTATTGTTTACAATGACGGCCTACACGGGTCAAACCCGGACCGCGCTGAGCCAATTGTGCGCCGCACTATGTGACTCCCATTCACGACCCGTTATGATACAAACAGTAACTATAAGTGTTTTTTTTTACCGGGATGTCACGTGTCCTACTTATAGCCGTACACTCGTAACAACTTAAGCATTAAGAAACCTCTAATCGATAAAATAAACCTCACGTAGCAAATAAGCCATTAATTTCTTTGTTGACCAAATTCGAAACTCTCATTGACATCAATTTAAAATCTCCTTGCTTGGTGGGTGAAACAACAAGAAAACGCCACCTGCTGGAGGGAGACACATTTTTTTCCTCGAGTTGGGTCTCCCTCTTCCTCTTCCTCTGGACTTAGCCCGAGAATACAAAAATTGTCATGTACATGAACTTACCTGGAGTGCATGAGGGTGATGCTACATGTGATCATCTGTACTTGCACTTGACCCATGACATCTGATAAACGTGGTTCTTCTCCCCGCATCCCTGCCTCAGTGTGCTAAGACATTACAAAAATAGCCTTATTATGTCCTCAAAATCTCCTCTCTGTTTTTATTGGCCTACATTCGGTATTAAAATGTGCATAACATAATTCGACATTTTGAAAGTTAGCTGTGCATAGAACAAATAAATGAAAGTAAATACATTTAACGACGACATTTAACGACTCCCCTCTTCAAAGGGGGAGACACCCTGGACCCAAACTGTTATAGACCTATATCCATCCTGCCCTGCCTATCTAAGGTCTTCGAAAGCCAAGTCAACAAACAGGTCACTGACCATCTCGAATCCCACCGTACCTTCTCCGCTGTGCAATCTGGTTTCCGAGCCGGTCACGGGTGCACCTCAGCCACGCTCAAGGTACTAAACGATATCATAACCGCCATCGATAAAAGACAGTACTGTGCAGCCGTCTTCATCGACCTCGCCAAGGCTTTCGACTCTGTCAATCACCATATTCTTATCGGCAGACTCAGTAGCCTCGGTTTTTCTGATGACTACCTTGCCTGGTTCACCAACAACTTTGCAAACAGAGTTCAGTGTGTCAAATCGGAGGGCATGCTGTCCGGTCCTCTGGCAGTCTCTATGGGGGTGCCACAGGGTTCAATTCTCGGGCCGACTCTTTTCTCTGTATATATCAATGATGTTGCTCTTGCTGCGGGCGATTCCCTGATCCACCTCTACGCAGACGACACCATTCTGTATACATTCTTGGACACTGTGCTATCTAACCTCCAAACGAGCTTCAATGCCATACAACACTCCTTCCGTGGCCTCCAACTGCTCTTAAACGCTAGTAAAACCAAATGCATGCTTTTCAACCGTTCGCTGCCTGCACCCGCACGCCATCCGTTTTGTCACTAAAGCACCTTATACCACCCACCACTGCGACCTGTACGCTCTAGTCGGCTGGCCCTCGCTACATATTCGTCGCCAGACCCACTAGCTCCAGGTCATCTACAAGTCCATGCTAGGTAAAGCTCTGCTTTATCTCAGTTCACTGGTCACGATGGCAACGATGGTAGCACGCGCTCCAGCAGGTGTATCTCACTGATCATCCCTAAAGCCAACACCTCTTTTGGCCGCCTTTCGTTCCAGTTCTCTGCTGCCTGTGACTGGAACGAATTGCAAAAATCGCTGAAGTTGGAGACTTTTATCTCCCTCACCAACTTCAAACATCTGCTATCTGAGCAGCTAACCGATCGCTGCAGCTGTACATAGTCTATCGGTAAATAGCCCACCCAATTTTACCTACCTCATCCCCATACTGTTTTTATTTATTTACTTTTCTGCTCTTTTGCACACCAATATCTCTACCTGTACATGACCATCTGATCATTTATCACTCCAGTGTTAATCTGCAAAATTGTAATTATTCGCCTACCTCCTCATGCCTTTTGCACACAATGTATATAGACTCTCTTTTTTTTCTACTGTGTTATTGACTTGTTAATTGTTTACTCCATGTGTAACTCTGTGTTGTCTGTTCACACTGCTATGCTTTATCTTGGCCTGGTCGCAGTTGTAAATGAGAACTTGTTCTCAACTAGCCTACCTGGTTAAATAAAGGTGAAATAAAAAAAAATATATATATTTTTGCCATAACTGCTCAGTGCAACTGAACTGGCATCTACTCTGCATCTACAGTGGGGGGGGGGGGGGGGGGGGGGGGGAGTATTTAGTCAGCCACCAATTGTGTAGGTTCTCCAACTTAAAAAGATGAAAGAGGCCTGTAATTTTCATCATAGGTACACTTCAACTATGACAGACAAAATCCAGAAAATCACATTGTAGGATTTTTTATGAATTTATTTCTAAATTATGGTGGAAAATAAGTATTTGGTCAATAGCAAAAGTCTATCTCAATACTTTGTTATATACCCTTTGTTGGTAATGACAGAGGTCAAACGTTTTCTGTAAGTCTTCACAAGGTTTTCACACACTGTTGCTGGTATTTTGGCCCATTGCTCCATGCAGATCTCCTCTAGAGCAGTGATGTTTTGGGGCTGTTGTAGGGCAACACGGACTTTCAACTCCCTCCAAAGATTTTCTATGGGGTTTAGATCTGGAGACTGGCTAGGCCACTCCAGGACCTTGAAATGCTTCTTACGAAGTCACTTCCTTCGTTGCCGGGCGGTGTGTTTGGGATCATTGTCATGCTGAAAGACCCATCCACGTTTCATCTTCAATGCCCTTGCTGATGGAAGGAGGTTTTCACTCAAAATCTCACGATACATGGCCCCATTCATTCTTTCCTTTACACGGATCAGTCGTCCTGGTCCCTTTGCAGAAAAACAACCCTAAAGCATGATGTTTCCACCCCCATGCTTCACAGTAGGTATGGTGTTCTTTGTCCTCCAAACACGACGAGTTGAGTTTTTACCAAAAAGTTATATTTTGGTTTCATCTGACCATATGACATTCTCCCAATCTTCTTCTGGATCATCCAAATGCTCTCTAGCAAACTTCAGACGGGCCTGGACATGTACTGGCTTAAGCAGGGGGACACGTCTGGCACTGCAGGATTTGAGTCCCTGGCGGCGTAGTGTGTTACTGATGGTAGGCTTTGTTACTTTGGTCCCAGCTCTCTGCAGGTCATTCACTAGGTCCCCCCGTGTGGTTCTGGGATTTTTGCTCACCGTTCTTGTGATCATTTTGACCCCACGGGGTGAGATCTTGCGTGGAGCCCAAGATCGAGGGAGATTATCAGTGGTCTTGTATGTCTTCCATTTCCTAATAATTGCTCCCACAGTTGATTTCTTCAAACCAAGCTGCTTACCTATTGCAGATTCAGTCTTCCCAGCCTGGTGCAGGTCTACAATTTTGTTTCTGGTGTCCTTTGACAGCTCTTTGGTCTTGGCCATAGTGGAGTTTGGAGTGTGACTGTTTGAGGTTGTGGACAGGTGTCTTTTATACTGATAACAAGTTCAAACAGGTGCCATTAATACAGGTAACGAGTGGAGGACAGAGGAGCCTCTTAAAGAAGAAGTTACAGGTCTGTGAGAGCCAGAAATCTTGCTTGTTTGTAGGTGACCAAATACTTATTTTCCACCATAATTTGCAAATAAATTCATTAAAAATCTTACAATGTGATTTTCTGGATTTTTTTTTTATTTTGTCTGTCATAGTTGAAGTGTACCTATGATGAAAATTACAGGCCTCTCTCATCTTTTTAAGTTGGAGAACTTGCACAATTGGTGGCTGACTAAATACTTTTTTTACCCCACTGTATATTCCCTGTTCAGTGCAGCCCACGAGGAGGCACGGCAGCTCTCCAAGACGGCACCAGGCACGTGGCATGTACACAGTCGGGTTTCCTCGGAACAGAACTGCACTTCCTAACCTGCCAAATGTATGACCATATTAGAGACACGCATTTCCCTCAGATTACACAGATCCACAAAGAATTCGAAAACAAACCCAATTTTGATAAACTCCCATATCTTTTGGGTGAAATACCACAGTGTGCCATCACAGCAGCAAGATGTGTGCCCTGTTGCCACAAGAAAAGGGAAACCAGTGAAGAACAAGCACCATTGTAAATACAACCTATATTTATGTTGATTTATTTTCCCTTTTGTACTTTAACTATTTGCACGTCGTTACAACACTATATATAGACATCACATGACATTTAACATGTCTTTATCCTTTTGTAAATGTTGTGAGAGTAATGTTTACTGTTCATTTTTATTGTTTATTTCACTTTTGTTTATTACCTATTTCACTTGCTTTTTCATTGTAATTATGTTTCCCATGCCAATAAAGCCCTTAAATTGAATTGAATTAGAGAGAGAGAGAGAGAGAGAGAGAGAGAGAGAGAGAGAGAGAGAGAGAGAGAGAGAGAGAGAGAGAGAGAGAGAGAGAGAGAGAGAGAGAGAGAGAGAGAGAGAGAGAGAGAGAGAGAGAGAGAGAGAATCTGATCTGTCCAATAATAGAGGTTACAAAGTCCCAGCTTTGTTATGTACGTCTACTAACTATTTAACAGATATGTAGACTAAAATAGACTGGTAAATAAAATAAAAACAAAAAATAAGGGATTATTCTGTTATTTCTGGCCTATTAATACTGTCCTTGTAATGTTGGTGCTCTGTAGTCTGAACCTAAGTATTACAAAGCAGAGGAATCTTTGCCATAGGCTGATTTATTACATAGGCTATAGGCAAATGGCAATGATGCTTATGTAGCCTATCTATTTTGAACAAAAGTTGACAAATACATTTTTTTTTAAACGGATCATCACGGACACCTCGGCTGGTCTACCAGAAACTACATTTCCCAGAATGCATCGCTACAAAAGAAGGGGGTTTGCCTAGGAATGCCGGAATATTCGAATACAACAAAGCTTTGTGTTTACTATTCTACATTATATAAAATAATGCAAACATTGTGTAGAGTTTTTCAGTATTTTTTCAGTATGCTTCTGTTCTTCTGAAAATATATTTGATGAATCAAAATAACTCTAATGGTTAAGGCGATTTACATCGGTATCATGCTTCTTCAACTTGCACACAATCACAAATAAACAGTCACTTCAGGTTGTAATCAAATGCTGCTAGCTAGGTAACTGTAAAATAAGAATATTCTTGTACGATAATACGATTATATAGAAGTTATGAGCAAGCGGGAAGGTAATCAAATTCATTATTAACATTATGTATGATGTGTATAGTCGCAATGCTCTGGATTTGATACGGGACAAAAACTGCGGACTCCTAATTTCGCATCAATGCAGCTCCACATGTGGAATTCACATAGCTAGCTAGCTAATCACGTTTGTTCCATAAAGCCTACACTCGCTATATTTATGCAATAAGCCCCAATGGGGTGTGGTAGATGGACAATATACTTTCTTACGCATCACGCAACGCGGAGTGCCTGGATACAGCCCTTAGCCGTGGAATATTGGTCAAGTACAACAAACTACCGAGGTGCCTTATTGCTAATATAAACTGGTTACCAACGTAATTAAACCAGTAAAAATAAATGTTTTGTAATACCGTTTATAATGTAAATTATAAACCTAGTGGTTTGAACCCTGAATTCTGATTGGCTGAAAGCTGTGGTATTTTTAAGTAATAAGGACCAAGGAGGTGTGGTATATGGCCAATATACCACGGCTAAGGGCTGTTCTTCAGCAGGACGCAATGCGAAGTGCCTGGATACAGCCCTTAGCCGTGGTATTATATATGGTCCTTATATGCCACAAACCCCCAAGGTGCCTTATTGCTATTATAAACTGGTTACCAACGTAATTAGAGCACTAAAAATACATGTTTTATCATACCTGGGGTTGCACAGTTTGGGGAATATTCAGAGGCGGAGACTTTCAATGGGAATTTAATTTGGAATTTTTTTATTTCACCTTTTCACCTAAAATCTTACAATGTGATTTTCTGGATTTGTTTTTCTAATTTTGTCTGTCATAGTTGAAGTGTACCTATGATGAAAATTACAGGCCTCCCTCATCTTTTTAAGTGGGAGAACTTGCACGATTGGTGGCTGACTAAATACTTTTTTGCCCCACTGTATATACTGTACTCTATACCATCTACTGCGTCTTGCCTATGCCGTTCTGTACCATCACTCATTCATATATCTTTATGTACAAATTCTTTATCCCTTTACACTTGTGTGTATAAGACAGTAGTTTTGGAATTGTTAGGCTAGATTACTCGTTGGTTATTACTGCATTGTCGGAACTAGAAGCACAAGCATTTCGCTACACTCGCATTAGCATCTGCTAACCATGTGTATGTGACAAATTACATTTGATTTTGATTTGATTTGTAATCTCCCTGTCTCCTTTTTTATGTATTTCTATTTAACTAGGCAAGTCAGTTAAGAACAAGTTATTATTTTCAATGACGGCCTAGGAACAGTGGGTTTACTGCCTGTTCAGGAGCAGAACTACAGATTTGTACCTTGTCAGCTCGGGGTTTCGATCTTGCAACCTTTCGGTTACTAGACCAGTGCGCTCTAACCACTAGGCTACCTCCCGCCCATCCTCAGGTGAAGGGTATCCCCGGAGGATGAAGACAAGTCAGAAAACAGATGACCGCGACACAGGAGCTAACCTGACATCACCTGTGATGGCTGCATTCAAAGGTATCCACTAGATCATTTTCTGTGGTACCTGAATTTACATTCAGCCCAGAGTACACTCCCCCCCCCTACCTTTTCACCTCGCCCCTCTTCACCTCCTCTCTCTTCACCTCTCTCTTCACCTCCTCTCTCTTCACCTCGCCCCTCTTCACCTCCTCTCTCTTCACCTCCTCTCTCTTCACCTCGCCCCTCTTCACCTCCCCCCTCTTCACCTCCTCTCTCTTCACCTCCCCCCTCTTCACCTCCCCCCTCTTCACCTCCTCTCTCTTCACCTCCTCTCTCTTCACCTCCTCTCTCTTCACCTCCTCTCTCTTCACCTCCTCTCTCTTCACCTCCTCTCTCTTCACCTCCTCTCTCTTCACCTCCCCCTCTTCACCTCCTCCCACTTCACCTCGCCCCTCTTCACCTCCTCTCTCTTCACCTCCTCCTACTTCACCTCGCCCCTCTTCACCTCCTCTCTCTTCACCTCCCCCTCTTCATCTCCTCCCACTTCACCTCCTCCTTCTCCCCCCTTCACCTCCCCCCTCTTCACCTCCTCTCTCTTCACCTCCTCTCTCTTCACCTCCCCCCTCCTCTCCCTTCACCTCCCCCTCTTCACCTCCTCTCTCTTCACCTCCTCTCTCTTCACCTCCCCCTCTTCACCTCCTCCTACTTCACCTCGCCCCTCTTCACCTCCTCTCTCTTCACCTCCTCTCTCTTCACCTCCTCTCTCTTCACCTCCCCCCTCTTCCCCTCCTCTCCCTTCACCTCCCCCCTCTTCACCTCCTCTCTCTTCACCTCCCCCCTCTTCACCTCCTACTTCACCTCGCCCCTCTTCACCTCCTCTCTCTTCACCTCCTCTCTCTTCACCTCCCCCTCTTCACCTCCTCCCACTTCACCTCCTCCTTCTCCCCCCTTCACCTCCCCCCTCTTCACTCCTTCCACCTCCCCCTCTTCACCTCCTCCTTCTCCTCTTCACTCCTTCCACCTCCTCCCTTTTCACTCCTTCCCCCTCCCCCCTCCCCCCTCTTCACCTCCTCTTTCTCCACCTCTTCACCTCCCCCCTCTTCACCTCCTCCTTCTCCCCCTCTTCACTCCTTCCACCTCCTCCCTCTTCACTCCTTCCCCCTCCCCCTCTTCACCTCCTCCTTCTCCTCTTCACTCCTTCCACCTCCTCCCTCTTCACTCCTTCCCCCTCCCCCCTCTTCACCTCCTCTTTCTCCCCCTCTTCACCTCCCCTCTCTCTTCACTACTAATCATAACATTATAGTTGTGGTAGGTAGAGAGAGAGATGCAGCCTACTAATCATAACATTATAGTTGTGGTAGGTAGAGAGAGAGATGCAGCCTACTAATCATAACATTATAGTTGTGGTAGGTAGAGAGAGAGATGCAGCCTACTAATCATAACATTATAGTTGTGGTAGGTAGAGAGAGAGATGCAGCCTACTAATCATAACATTATAGTTGTGATAGGTAGAGAGAGAGATGCAGCCTACTAATCATAACATTGTAGTTGTGGTAGGTAGAGAGAGAGATGCAGCCTACTAATCATAACATTATAGTTGTGGTAGGTAGAGAGAGAGATGCAGCCTACTAATCATAACATTATAGTTGTGGTAGGTAGAGAGAGAGATGCAGCCTACTAATCATAACATTGTAGTTGTGGTAGGTAGAGAGAGAGATGCAGCCTACTAATCATAACATTATAGTTGTGGTAGGTAGAGAGAGAGATGCAGCCTACTAATCATAACATTGTAGTTGTGGTAGGTAGAGAGAGAGATGCAGCCTACTAATCATAACATTATAGTTGTGGTAGGTAGAGAGAGAGATGCAGCCTACTAATCATAACATTATAGTTGTGGTAGGTAGAGAGAGAGATGTAGCTGTTAGCAGTTTCTGTTATTCTTCAGTAACACAATCCCCAAAGCAAATCAGGGGGAGAAAATTAGGTTTATTCAGAGAGGACAAATCATAAATGTTAAGCTGGGAGGTAGATATTCAGTCTCCCCTCTCCTCAGCTTTTTTCCACAGAACTAAGGAACATGATGCCATTTATAACCCCCCCCACCCTAGCCTTGGGTTGACCAATCAGAAGTTCTTGCAGTACAACTGGGCCAATGGCTAATCCCTATTGACCATTAGTACTCTAGTTTTTTGTCCTCTCTCATCCTCTGCGTTGTGTATTTACCGTCAAAATATTCTTATATCGACTACAAATCAGATATTTCTTCCATGCCAGTGTTCCAGCAGGAGCTAGACACCAAACATGACAAGCATGAGCGCCTGGTCAAACTCAGCAGAGACATCACCATTGAAAGCAAGAGGACAATATTTCTACTGCACAGAGTCACCAGGTAAATTGTCTGAACTACAAAATGTGGTCTGCCAGGGTCCTTAAGGGGGTCCTCAGCAGCAAGGCGGAAGAAAAAAAGGAATCTCATATAGTTGGCCACTTCTAATGGTTTTCAAATGCAGTGTTAAATATCATCTAGGTTTATTTTTCTAATAAATGTTTGTGGATGCATTGATTAAAGCTGCAATGTGTTGCTGTTTTGGTGACCTGACCAAATGCACGTAGAAATGTGAGTTACAGATCTATCATTCTCATTGAAAGTGAGTCTAATAAGTGGTTTAAAATCAAATCAAATCAAAATATATATATATATATTTTTTGTCACATACACATGGTTAGCAGATGCGAGAGTAGCGAAATGCTTGTGCTTCTAGTTCCGACAATGCAGTAATAACCAACAAGTAATCTAGCTAACAATTCCAAAACTACTACCTTATAGACACAAGTGTAAGGGGATAAAGAATATGTAGATAAAGATATATGAATGAGTGATGGTACAGAGCGGCATAGGCTAGATACAGTAGATGGTATCGAGTACAGTATATACATATGAGATGAGTATATAAACAAAGTGGCCTAGTTTAAAGTGGCTAGTGATACATGTATTACATAAAGATGCAGTAGATGATATAGAGTACAGTATATACGTATACATATGAGATGAATAATGTAGGGTATGTAAACATTATATTAGGTAGCATTGTTTAAAGTGGCTAGTGATATATCATTTCCCATCAATTCCCATTATTAAAGTGGCTGGAGTTGAGTCAGTGTGTTGGCAGCAGCCACTCAATGTTAGTGGTGGCTGTTTAACAGTCTGATGGCCTTGAGATAGAAGCTGTTTTTCAGTCTCTCTGTCCCAGCTTTGATGCACCTGTACTGACCTCGCCTTCTGGATGATAGCGGGGTGAACAGGCAGTGTCTCGGTGGTTGTTGTCCTTGATGATCTTTATGGCCTTCCTGTGACATCGGATGGTGTAGGTGTCCTGGAGGGCAGGTAGTTTGCCCCCGGTGATGCGTTGTGCAGACCTCACTACCCTCTGGAGAGCCTTACGGTTGTGGGCGGAGCAGTTGCCGTACCAGGCGGTGATACAGCCCGACAGGATGCTCTCGATTGTGCATCTGTAGGTTTGTGAGTGCTTTTGGTGACAAGCCGAATTTCTTCAGCCTCCTGAGGTTGAACGATGCTGTCTGTGTGGGTGGACCAATTCAGTTTGTCTGTGATGTGTACGCCGAGGAACTTAACTTACTACCCTCTCCACTACTGTTCCATCGATGTGGATAGGGGGGTGTTCCCTCTGCTGTTTCCTGAAGTCCACAATCATCTCCTTAGTTTTGTTGACGTTGAGTGTGAGGTTATTTTCCTGACACCACACTCCGAGGGCCCTCACCTCCTCCCTGTAGGCCGTCTCGTCGTTGTTGGTAATCAAGCCTACCACTGTTGTGTCGTCCGCAAACTTGATGATTGAGTTGGAGGCGTGCGTGGTCACGCAGTCGTGGGTGAACAGGGAGTACAGGAGAGGGCTCAGAACGCACCCTTGTGGGGTCCCAGTGTTGAGGATCAGCGGGGTGGAGATGTTGTTGCCTACCCTCACCACCTGGGGGCGGCCCGTCAGGAAGTCCAGTACCCAGTTGCACAGGGCGAGGTCGAGACCCAAGGTCTCGAGCTTGATGACGAGCTTGGAGGGCACTATGGTGTTAAATGCCGAGCTGTAGTCGATGAACAGCATTCTCACATAGGTATTCCTCTTGTCCAGATGGGTTAGGGCAGTGTGCAGTGTGGTTGAGATTGCATCGTCTGTGGACCTATTTGGGCGGTAAGCAAATTGGAGTGGGTCTAGGGTGTCAGGTAGGGTGGAGGTGATATGGTCCTTGACTAGTCTCTCAAAGCACTTCATGATGACGGAAGTGAGTGCTACGGGGCGGTAGTCGTTTAGCTCAGTTACCTTAGCTTTCTTGGGAACAGGAACAATGGTGGCCCTCTTGAAGCATGTGGGAACAACAGACTGGGATATGGATTGATTGAATATGTCCGTAAACACACCAGCCAGCTGGTCTGCGCATGCTCTGAGGGCGCGGCTGGGGATGCCGTCTGGGCCTGCAGCCTTGCGAGGGTTAACACGTTTAAATGTTTTCCTCACGTCGGCTGCAGTGAAGGAGAGTCCGCATGTTTTAGTTGCGGGCCGTGTCAGTGGCACTGTATTGTCCTCAAAGCGGGCAAAAAAGTTATTTAGTCTGCCTGGGAGCAAGACATCCTGGTCCGTGACGGGGCTGGTTTTCTTTTTGTAATCCGTGATTGACTGTAGACCCTGCCACATACCTCTTGTGTCTGAGCCGTTGAATTGAGATTCTACTTTGTCTCTATACTGACGCTTAGCTTGTTTGATTGCCTTGCGGAGGGAATAGTTACACTGTTTGTATTCGGTCATGTTTCCGGTCACCTTGCCCTGATTAAAAGCAGTGGTTCGCGCTTTCAGTTTCACGCGAATGCTGCCATCAATCCACGATTTCTGGTTTGGGAATGTTTTAATCGTTGCTATGGGAACGACATCTTCAACGCACGTTCTAATGAACTCGCTCACTGAATCAGCGAATTCGTCAATGTTGTTGTCTGACGCAATACGAAACATTTCCCAGTCCACGTGATGAAAGCAGTCTTGGAGTGTGGAATCAGCTTGGTCGGACCAGCGTTGAACAGACCTCAGCGCGGGAGCTTCTTGTTTTAGTTTCTGTCTGTAGGCAGGGATCAACAAAATGGAGTCGTGATCAGCTTTTCCGAAAGGAGAGCGGGGCAGGGCCTTATATGCGTCGCGGAGGTTGGAATAGCAATGATCCAAGGTTTTTCCAGCCCTGGTTGCGCAATCGATATGCTGATAAAATTTAGGGAGTCTTGTTTTCAGATTAGCCTTGTTAAAATCCCCAGCTACAATGAATGCAGCCTCCGGATATATGGATTCCAGTTTGCAGAGTCACATAAAGTTCGTTCAGAGCCATCGATGTGTCTGCTTGGGGGGGGGGATATATACGGCTGTGATTATAATCGAAGAGAATTCCCATTGTAGATAATGCGGTCGACATTTGATTGTGAGGAATTCTAAATCAGGTGAACAGAAGGACTTGAGTTCCTGTATGTTGTTGTGGCCACACCACGTCACGTTAACCATGAAGCATACGCCCCCGCCCCTCTTCTTACCAGAAAGATGTTTGTTTCTGTCGGCGCGATGCGTGGAGAAACCAGCTGGCTGCACCGACTCCGATAGCGTCTCTCCAGTGAGCCATGTTTCCGTGAAGCAAAGAACGTTACAGTCTCTGATGTCCCTCTGAAATGCTACCCTTGCTCGGATTTCATCAACCTTGTTGTCAAGAGACTGGACATTGGCGAGGAGAATGCTAGGGAGTGGTGCACGATGTGCCCGTCTCCGGAGTCTGACCAGAAGACCGCTTCGTTTCCCCCTTTTACGAAGTCGTTTTTTTTGGGGGGGGTCGCCGGCTGGGATCCATTCCGTTGTCCTGGGTGAAAGGCAGAACACAGGATCCGCTTCGCGAAAGTCATATTCTTGGTCGTACTGATGGTGAGTTGACGCTGCTCTTATGTTCAGTAGTTCTTCTGGACTGTATGTAATGAAACCTAAGATGACCTGGGTTACCAATGTAAGAAATAACACGTAAAAAAAACAAAAAACTGCATAGTTTCCTAGGAACGCGAAGCGACGCGGCCATCTCTGTCGGCGCCGGAAGTATTAACAGCTTCTATCTCAAGGCCATCAGACTGTTAAACAGCCACCACTAACACTGAGTGGCTGCTGCCCACATACTGACTCAAATCTCTAGCCACTTTAATATTGGAAAAATTGGATGTAATAAATGTATCACTAGCCACTTTAAACTATGCCATTGTTTAAACAATATAATTTTTACATACCCTACATTACTCATCTCATATGTATATACTGTACTCTATATCATCTACTGCATCTTTATGTAATACATGTATCACTAGCCACTTTAAACTATGCCACTTTGTTTACAAACCCTACATTACTCCTCTCATATGTATATACTGTACTCGATACCATCTACTGCATCTTGCCTATGCCGTTCGGCCATCGCTCATTCATATATTTTTATGTTCATATTCTTATTCATTCCTTTACACTTGTGTGTATAAGGTATTTGTTGTGAAATTGTTAGATTACTTGTTAGATATTACTGCACGGTTGGAACTAGAAGCACAAGCATTTCGCTACACTCGCATTAACATCTGCTAACCATGTGACCATTAACATCTGCTAACCATGTGACCATTAACATCTGATAACCATGTGTATGTGACCAATAACATCTGCTAACCATGTGACCATTAACATCTGCTAACCATGTGACCATTAACATCTGCTAACCATGTGTATGTGACCATTAACATCTGCTAACCATGTGACCATTAACATCTGCTAACCATGTGACCAATAACATCTGCTAACCATGTGACCATTAACATCTGCTAACCATGTGACCATTAACATCTGCTAACCATGTGACCAATAAAATCTGCTAACCATGTGACCATTAACATCTGCTAACCATGTGTATGTGACCAATAACATCTGATAACCATGTGTATGTGACCAATAACATCTGCTAACCATGTGACCAATAACATCTGCTAACCATGTGATCATTAACATCTGCTAACCATGTGACCATTAACATCTGCTAACCATGTGACCATTAACATCTGCTAACCATGTGTATGTGACCATTAACATCTGCTAACCATGTGACCATTAACATCTGCTAACCATGTGTATGTGACCAGTAACATCTACTAACCATGTAACCATTAACATCTGCTAACCATGTGACCAATAACATCTGCTAACCATGTGACCATTAACATCTGCTAACCATGTGACCATTAACATCTGCTAACCATGTGACCATTAACACCTGCTAACCATGTGACCATTAACATCTGCTAACCATGTGTATGTGACCAGTAACATCTGCTAACCATGTGACCATTAACATCTGCTAACCATGTGACCAATAACATCTGCTAACCATGTGACCATTAACATCTGATAACCATGTGACCATTAACATCTGCTAACCATGTGTATGTGACCAATAACATCTGCTAACCATGTGACCATTAACATCTGCTAACCATGTGTATGTGACCAGTAACATCTGCTAACCATGTGACCATTAACATCTGCTAACCATGTGTATGTGACCATTAACACCTGCTAACCATGTGACCAATAACATCTGCTAACCATGTGACCATTAACATCTGATAACCATGTGACCATTAACATCTGCTAACCATGTGTATGTGACCAGTAACATTTGCTAACCATGTGACCATTAACATCTGCTAACCATGTGACCAATAACATCTGCTAACCATGTGTATTTACTTTCGGTTTTGTACACCAGCATCAAACAGCTGAAAATAAAATATTTTTGCTTATAGAAAATATATTTCACAGCGGTTTAGATGGTACAATGATTCTCTACACTACACTTGCTTGTTTTGTCACAACCTGAAATTAGGCTAGCTATTCGAAATTTAGCAAGCAGGAAATGGCGGAGTGATTTCTGCAAGTTGCTCCTTTAAATGTCATGTCCATCCTATAAGAACCCACCAGTAGGTCGACTAGCCTGATGTGAATGTATTGTCCTAACAGTAGATGGACTAGCCTGATGTGAATGTATTGTCCTAACAGTAGATGGACTAGCCTGATGTGAATGTATTGTCCTAACAGTAGATGGACTAGCCTGATGTGAATGTATTGTCCTAACAGTAGATGGACTAGCCTGATGTGAATGTATTGTCCTAACAGTAGATGGACTAGCCTGATGTGAATGTATTGTCCTAACAGTAGATGGACTAGCCTGATGTGAATGTATTGTCCTAACAGTAGATGGACTATCCTGATGTGAATGTATTGTCCTAACAGTAGATGGTCTAGCCTGATGTGAATGTATTGTCCTAACAGTAGATGGTCTAGCCTGATGTGAATGTATTGTCCTAACAGTAGATGGACTAGCCTGATGTGAATGTATTGTCCTAACAGTAGATGGTCTAGCCTGATGTGAATGTATTGTCCTAACAGTAGATGGACTAGCCTGATGTGAATGTATTGTCCTAACAGTAGATGGACTAGCCTGATGTGAATGTATTGTCCTAACAGTAGATGGACTAGCCTGATGTGAATGTATTGTCCTAACAGTAGATGGACTATCCTGATGTGAATGTATTGTCCTAACAGTAGATGGACTAGCCTGATGTGAATGTATTGTCCTAACAGTAGATGGACTAGCCTGATGTGAATGTATTGTCCTAACAGTAGATGGACTAGCCTGATGTGAATGTATTGTCCCAACAGTAGATGGACTATCCTGATGTGAATGTATTGTCCTAACAGTAGATGGACTAGCCTGATGTGAATGTATTGTCCCAACAGTAGATGGACTATCCTGATGTGAATGTATTGTCCTAACAGTAGATGGACTAGCCTGATGTGAATGTATTGTCCTAACAGTAGATGGACTAGCCTGATGTGAATGTATTGTCCTAACAGTAGATGGACTAGCCTGATGTGAATGTATTGTCCTAACAGTAGATGGACTAGCCTGATGTGAATGTATTGTCCTAACAGTAGATGGACTAGCCTGATGTGAATGTATTGTCCTAACAGTAGATGGACTAGCCTGATGTGAATGTATTGTCCTAACAGTAGATGGACTATCCTGATGTGAATGTATTGTCCTAACAGTAGATGGACTAGCCTGATGTGAATGTATTGTCCTAACAGTAGATGGACTAGCCTGATGTGAATGTATTGTCCTAACAGTAGATGGACTATCCTGATGTGAATGTATTGTCCTAACAGTAGATGGACTAGCCTGATGTGAATGTATTGTCCTAACAGTAGATGGTCTAGCCTGATGTGAATGTATTGTCCTAACAGTAGATGGACTAGCCTGATGTGAATGTATTGTCCTAACAGTAGATGGACTAGCCTGATGTGAATGTATTGTCCTAACAGTAGATGGACTAGCCTGATGTGAATGTATTGTCCTAACAGTAGATGGACTAGCCTGATGTGAATGTATTGTCCTAACAGTAGATGGACTAGCCTGATGTGAATGTATTGTCCTAACAGTAGATGGACTATCCTGATGTGAATGTATTGTCCTAACAGTAGATGGACTATCCTGATGTGAATGTATTGTCCTAACAGTAGATGGACTAGCCTGATGTGAATGTATTCTCCCTGCAGTGTCCCAGATGTGGAGGAGGTCCTCACAGAAGCTGATCTGAAGCTGGATGGAGTGAGACTGAACATCAGAATGATTGCTGAGGAGCTCAGAGGAGAGGACCTGCACCAGTTCCATAGAGCCTTCACACCAGGTACGGACGGACAGACGGACGGACGGACACAGAGGATACAACGGCAGGACACGCAGTCCTCCGGTTTCCAGTTAACCTCCTGATTTTGTGAATGAAGACCAGACTCAATATGATATAGACACACCCACTACAATATGAGAAGGACACCCACTACAATCACTAAAATATGTTTGACCGGCAGTGTATATAATTATTTATGAAACCTACCATCAATACTCTATTATTATGGTGGGAGATTAAAATACGGTTTTAAATAAATCAATGGACTGAAGGAAATCACACTACAAACTATCACCCTCGGGCACTTAAAGGAAATCACAAATGTCATGGATATATTGGAGCTAGTGGATATAGGGAGGTTTATTATCCTGAGATTTTATTATTATAATTTCTTTATTAAACCTTTATTTAACCTGGAAGGGCTCATTGAGATTTAAAATCTATTTTTCAAGAGTGTCCTGGCCAAGATAGGCAGCACCAAGTCATTACAAAAATTACAGACAAACAAAATGAAAAACTACAAGTAATCTGGTAAAAACCATATAATTCACAAGAGTATAACAAAATCAAAAACAGCAAATTAAAAACATTGACAGGTCAGGGAATCAGTCTCAAGATCATTCGTCAGTGATTTAAAAGCACCAATCGGGACAAGTTCTTCCAGTTTAAAAGTATTTTGTAAGGCGTTCCAAGACGATGGCGCAGAGGACATTAAAGCCCTTTTACCAAATTCAGTTGGGACATTTGGAACAGTTAGCAGGATAAAGTCCAGCGAACGAAGAAAGTACCCAACACATTTCTGAACAATAAAAATGCACAAATAAAAAGGTAGTAAACCCAAAATGGCTTTGTAAATGAAAATATACCAGTGACTGAGCCTACGCGTGACTAGAGAAGGCCAGCCAACCCTGGTATACAAAGTGCAGTGGTGTGTAAGGGTTTTGCAGTTTAAAATAAATATCAAAGTGCCATGGTAAATGGTGTCAATTGATCTCAAACACTGAGCGGAAGAAGCATTCATATATAAAATATACCCATAGTCTAGTAAAGGCATAAATGTAGCTGATACTAGATATACATGGTGGAGGCTCATTCAAGCCATCTTGACTACTTTCTTATGTCATTCCCACTGCCAGAAGTTGAAAATAAGTGTTGATAGGGGACAGAATGCGGTCGGATCATCACATCATTGGCATATATAGATATATTACTCTTATAGAATTTCCACGTGGGTGAGGATATTGAACATTTAATCAATGCCTATTCGATGATAACTTGTTTATAATTAGGGACAGAAGACTTTCCTTCAGGTATCGTTTCCTCTCAGCTCGTTCCAATGGGCTTCCCTCAGCCTTTCCTTCAGGTATCGTTTCCCCTCAGCTCGTTCCAATGGGCTTCCCTCAGCCTTTCCTTCAGGTATCGTTTCCCCTCAGCTCGTTCCAATGGCCTTCCCTCAGCCTTTCCTTCAGGTATCGTTTCCCCTCTCAGCTCGTTCCAATGGGCTTCCCTCAGCCTTTCCTTCAGGTATCGTTTCCCCTCTCAGCTCGTTCCAATGGGCTTCCCTCAGCCTTTCCTTCAGGTATCGTTTCCCCTCTCAGCTCGTTCCAATGGGCTTCCCTCAGCCTTTCCTTCAGGTATCGTTTCCCCTCAGCTCGTTCCAATGGGCTTCCCTCAGCCTTTCCTTCAGGTATCGTTTCCCCTCTCAGCTCGTTCCAGTGGGCTTCCCTCAGCTTTTCCTTCAGGTATCGTTTCCCCTCAGCTCGTTCCAATGGGCTTCCCTCAGCCTTTCCTTCAGGTATCGTTTCCCCTCTCAGCTCGTTCCAGTGGGCTTCCCTCAGCCTTTCCTTCAGGTATCGTTTCCCCTCTCAGCTCGTTCCAATGGGCTTCCCTCAGCTTTTCCTTCAGGTATCGTTTCCCCTCAGCTCGTTCCAATGGGCTTCCCTCAGCCTTTCCTTCAGGTATCGTTTCCCCTCTCAGCTCGTTCCAGTGGGCTTCCCTCAGCCTTTCCTTCAGGTATCGTTTCCCCTCAGCTCGTTCCAATGGGCTTCCCTCAGCTTTTCCTTCAGGTATCGTTTCCCCTCAGCTCGTTCCAATGGGCTTTCCTCAGCCTTTCCTTCAGGTATCGTTTCCCCTCTCAGCTCGTTCCAGTGGGCTTCCCTCAGCCTTTCCTTCAGGTATCGTTTAAATGTTATTCATCATGTCATTCCTCTGTGGTTCTGGTAACGGTTCTGTTCCAAGGTTAATGATCATGTTGTAGTTCCTGTTTAGAGGCCTGCTGGCTTTAGACTCTAGAACCTTGATGTCATATTCTGTTTAGTTTAGCCAGGGATGGACAGTCATGAGTCAGTGGGTGTCTTCAGGTGGATACATGTTATGTAGTCAATGATCATTGTTCCCTCCCTCCCTCCCTCAGGTATCCAGGAGTACGTGGAGGCTGTGTCGTTCCATCACTTCATCAGACATCGTACTCTCATCAGCCTGGAGGAGATTAACACCAAGCTGGTCTTCGTCAAGGAGCCTGAGGTATGAACATGCTACACTAAAGGTGGACTGGATCATATCACAATTCTTGATATTAGCTGACCCTTATATCAGAGAGAAGAACATTGAGACACATGCACTGAGTGAATAGACATGGAAGAACCATGAACATTATAATGAATCATAGTATGCTAGCTGCATACCAATAACCTGATATAGTGTCTGGATATGGTTGACACATTACTGCCAACGGTCAACCCGGATTTAGCAACTACTTGGGCTAAGTCATTGTAAATTATGATAACTGTATATGTCCTTCTGGTGGAGATACACTACAGGTCAATAGTTTTAGAACACTCATTCAAGGGGTTTTCTTTAAAATAAAATAAAAATTCAAACAGTTTATTTATATTTTCCAATGAGGCTATACATTTGGGTGAGTTTTCTTTCTCGCCTGAGTAGCCCAAAACAAATAAAAATGAAACCATCTAGTGCTCAGAGAAATAACAACACAATGTCAAATACGAGTAGCCTTGTCAAATAATTAACATACAATCACATTCACCGTTACTCTCTCGCGGCAAACCGTCACTCTTGCGCAGACATTTAGAAACTAAACATGACAATTTGACAAATAAAACACATACGTTTTTTGAGCGAGAATAAAGACGACTTTTGAGTAAAAAAAATAAAAATGTTTATAATATATTTGACCTTTATTTAACTTAGCAAGTCTGTTAAGAACAAATTCTTATTGACCAAGACGGCCTACACTGGCCAAACCCGGACGACGTTGGGTCAATTGTGCGCTGCCCAATGGGACTCCCAATCAAGGCCGGTTGTGATACAGCCTGTAATCGAACCAAGGTGTCTGTAGTGACGCCTCAAGCACTGAGATGGAGTGCCTTAGATCGCTGTGCCACTTGGGAGCCCAAGTTATTGTGCATTTAGCCAAGTTATTGTGTATATAGCCAAGTTATTGTGTATCTAGCCAAGTTATTGTGTATATAGCCAAGTTATTGTGTATCTAGCCAAGTTATTGTGTATATAGCCAGGTTATTGTGTATCTAGCCAAGTTATTGTGTATATAGCCAAGTTATTGTACAGTTAGCCAAGTTATTGTGTATACAGCCAAGTTATTGTGTATTTAGCCAAGGTATTGTGTATATAGCCAAGTTATTGTGTATACAGCCAAGTTATTGTGTATTTAGCCAAGTTATTGTACAGTTAGCCAAGTTATTGTGTATTTAGCCAAGTTTGTCAATATGAAGATGATCTGCTGCTTGCTCTTTCCTCTCTACAGTCAGTCAGTGTATCATAGTGTTCCTCAGGGACGACAGACTGCATGGTACTACTGACAGAATAATGATGAGGAATGTGAAAGTATAGTCACTAACTAACCGTGACTCACCTCTGACCTATAGGACACCCCAGAGAGCCAGCAGCCAATGGGAACCCCCCAAGTGCTGACCTTTCAGGTGACCCCTACAGACTACCTGTTGGGCGTGGCCGACCTGACAGGTGAGCTGATGAGGATGTGTATCAGTAGCGTGGGGAACGGGGACATGGACACGCCCTTCCAGGTCAGCATATTCCTGTATCTGTGTTAGGATTGCAATTTTTTTTTTTCAGAAATTCCTGTTAGCGTATTCCCAGACTCGGGAGGGAATAAGCATGAAATCCAGGAATAATCCAAGAAGGATTTCTGGGAATTTTGGTAAAGTTACCAGACTTTTGTAAGCCTCGTCACTGTAAAAACACAGACAACTACTGATGTAAAATCACAGACAACTACTGATGTAAAAAGGCTGTCTGACAGACAGACTGGATCTAGATATTGTTGTCACTGTAAAACACTGTGACAACTCCTCATGTAGAAAGTGCTTTATAAATCCATCTGATTTCTCTATCCCAGGTGTCCATGTTCCTGCGTCAGATCCACGATGGTTTCTCCTACATCGGTAACACTGGTCCGTATGAGGTCAGTAAGAAGCTGCTCACTCTGTCTGTGTGTGGGTGGCTGGGGCAGTACATTTTGTGATTGATTGATTGGCTAATTTAATGAATTGATCTATCCCAGGTCAGTAAGAAGCTCCACACGCTGAGACAGAGCCTGTCCAAGGTGGAGGATGCCTGCTATACCCTGAAGGTGCGGGGGTCAGAGATCCCCAAACACATGCTGGCTGACGTCTTCTCCAGCAGGACAGCCATGATGGACCAGGACGAAGGAATGGCCTAGCGATGGGGGTGGGGTTTAATGGTGGAGGTGGGGTGTAATGATCTGGAAAGGGGTAGGGTTAAATGATGGGCGTGGTCTGTACCTAGGGGAAACTTCACCCCGAGCCCTGTTACGCAGTCAGGGTCATGTTCAGTAGGCAAAATGTTGTGGAACTTTGCAGATAGAAATCTATAAAGATGTGATGATTCCTTTTTCTGGATGTTCAAGAGGCATGTTTGTTCTACAAAGTACATTTCTATCTGAAAGTTCCACAACGTTATACCCTGGTTTGTTATTGTTCTGTGGTGACATCTGATGTTGGTCTGGATAATGCGTTTGTTATGGTATTTGGTGTCAACTGTTGTTTCATTCCAAACATTGTTCATTGCTGTTTGTTCTGAATCGGATCAGTGTCGTCACAATCTCTGCTGTGCCAAACGGTCAATCCCAATCTGAAGGTCGTTAAGTTATAGCATGTAAAATGTCACTCTTAATTTAGTATTTTTCAATAAAGTTCAAAATGTGTTGTGATGATGACACTCTCAGGCATTATTGTGTGTGTGAGGCTGGGTCTCTCCTCTATCACTATCTAAAGTCTAAAGTAGACTTTACACCTGTCTGGTAATCTAAAGTAGGCTTTACACCTGTCTGGGAGTCTAAAGTAGACTTCACACCTGTCTGGGAGTCTAAAGTAGACTTTACACCTGTCTGGTAATCTAAAGTAGGCTTTACACCTGTCTGGTAATCTAAAGTAGGCTTTACACCTGTCTGGGAGTCTAAAGTAGACTTTACACCTGTCTGGTAATCTAAAGTAGACTTTACACCTGTCTGGTAATCTAAAGTAGGCTTTACACCTGTCTGGTAATCTAAAGTAGACTTTACACCTGTCTGGGAGTCTAAAGTAGACTTTACACCTGTCTGGTAATCTAAAGTAGACTTTACACCTGTCTGGTAATCTAAAGTAGGCTTTACACCTGTCTGGTAATCTAAAGTAGACTTTACACCTGTCTGGTAATCTAAAGTAGACTTTACACCTGTCTGGTAATCTAAAGTAGACTTTACACCTGTTTGGTAATCTAAAGTAGGCTTTACACCTGTCTGGGAGTCTAAAGTAGGCTTTACACCTGTCTGGTAATCTAAAGTAGGCTTTACACCTGTCTGGTAATCTAAAGTAGACTTTACACCTGTCTGGTAATCTAAAGTAGACTTTACACCTGTCTGGTAATCTAAAGTAGACTACACCTGTCTGGGGGTCTAAAGTAGACTTTACATCAGTCTGATAATCTAAAGTAGACTTTACACCTGTCTGGTAATCTAAAGTAGACTTTACATCAGTCTGATAATCTAAAGTAGCCTTTACACCTGTCTGGTAATCTAAAATAGACTTTACATCAGTCTGGTAATCTAAAGTAGGCTTTACACCTGTCTGGTAATCTAAAGTAGACTTTACACCTGTCTGGTAATCTAAAGTAGACTACACCTGTCTGGGAGTCTAAAGTAGACTTTACACCTGTCTGGGGGTCTAAAGTAGACTTTACATCAGTCTGGTAAAGCCATGACATCATTTTCTGGAATTTTCCCAGCTGTTAAAATGCACAGTAAAGTTAGTGTATGTAAACTTCTGACCCACTGGAATTGTGATACAGTGAATTATAAGTGAAATAATCTGTCTGTAAACAATTAATGGAAAAATTACTTGTGTCATGCACAAAGTAGATGTCCTAACCGATTTGCTAAAACAATAGTTTGTTAACAAGAAATTTGTGGAGTGGTTGAAAAACTAGTTTTAATGACTCCAACATAAGTTTATGTAAACTTCCGACTTCAACTGTAAGTCATGTCAAGCCTTATTCATATAGGTTTGTTGAATAGAAAAACATTATATAAAACATTTCATATTTTTATCATATTTGTACTGTGTACTTAAACTTGTTTCTTTAAAGTGACTGCACCTCAGCAATGTAGAACTATTTTGACCTTTCTTGGAGTATGCAACATTACTAGTTATTGTTTATGTCGCTGTCATGATAAATAAGTATTTTGGGGGATTACATAGATTAATTTTAAAAAAGTACATTTAGTTACATTTAACAGTTTTTACGCAGATATGAAAGGATAATGAGAACGTTTAGTGTTTGAATCTCATCACGGGCTACCTTAGTATTTTAGCTAATTAGCAACTTTTCAACTACTTACTACTTTTTTGCTACTTTGCAAATACTTAGCATGTTAGCTACCCCTAACCTTAAGCCTTTCAGCTAACCCTTCCTCTTACACTAACCTTAACCCTTTAACCTAACTCCTAACCTTAACCAATTTAAGTACAGAACAATACGAATTGCTCTGAGACTAGGTTGTGTCCTGCCATGGGATATGAGGTCATGAGTCTAGGTCTGGTGATCAGACAGCTGGTTGGTTTGATCTGCCCGACGACAGTAAGTGGCTCTAAACCATGTAGGACAAGGACTTAGAACTGCATGGGCCTGCCATTTTGCCTTAATTAGACAGTCACTAGACATTGAACCCAGTCAGGGCACCAGAGTCCCAATACAGAGACAGAGGATAAGGTCAGTAACAAAGACCTACTGTTGTGTCGGCTGACTGACTACTTGACTGCTCTGACTGTCAAACCCCTTGTCTAGAAACACTACTGGGAGGCGGTGACCAGTGAATCTGGGTGACAGAGGGGTCTGGGGATAGAACACAGCGAAAAGAAACTGGCGGGGCAAGGAGACTTTCTCCATGGGAAGTAAAGCCTTGAAGGCAATATTCCCGCCGTAGCCTATGTTATTCATAATGATATCGACAGAATAAAGCAACACAATTTGACAAAGTTTCCATGACAAAAATGTATTTAAAAATATCTTACCATGGAATCATTATTGGATACGGTGTTGCTTTTTCTAAATTGACTTATAAGGAGTCCTCGTCCAATTGGACATATGCCTATTCCACCAACGGGGTCTCAGAGCATTTCGTATTATTCAATTTGTAAATCCGAGACAATCCATGTAGTATGATATGTTACGTTTCGTATGGTATGCATTCATTTGTGGATGGTTCATCATCCATTTCATTACAAATTACAATTTGTATGATGTGTTACAAATTGCAATTCGTACAATTAGTTACGAATTGCAATTTGTGCAATATGTTATGAATTTACAAAATGTACAATATGTTACATATTTGCAAAACGTATGTTAAGTTACAAATTACAATTTGTTGTGACCAAACGTTGGCTAGGTGGCTAATGTTAGCTGGCTGGCTAATGTTAACTCTAGGGGTTAGGAGTTAGGTTAAAAGGTTAGGGTTAGATGAAGGGTTAGCTAACACGTTAAGGTTAGATGAAGGGTTAGCTAACACGTTGAGGTTAGATGAAGGGTTAGCTAACACGTTAAGGTTAGGTGAAGGGTTAGCTAACACGTTAAGGTTAGGTGAAGGGTTAGCTAACACGTTAAGGTTAGGTGAAGGGTTAGCTAACACGTTAAGGTTAGGTGAAGGGTTAGCTAACACGTTAAGGTTAGGTGAAGGGTTAGCTAACACGTTAAGGTTAGGTGAAGGGTTAGCTAACACGTTAAGGTTAGGTGAAGGGTTAGCTAACACGTTAAGGTTAGGTGAAGGGTTAGCTAACACGTTAAGGTTAGGTGAAGGGTTAGCTAACACGTTAAGGTTAGGTGAAGGGTTAGCTAACACGTTAAGGTTAGGTGAAGGGTTAGCTAACACATTAAGGTTAGGTGAAGGGTTAGCTAACACGTTAAGGTTAGGTGAAGGGTTAGCTAACACGTTAAGGTTAGGTGAAGGGTTAGCTAACACGTTAAGGTTAGGTGAAGGGTTAGCTAACACGTTAAGTAGTTGCAATGTTGCTAAAGTTGTTTGTGATGAGATTCAAACATGCAACCTTTTGGTTAAACACCTATCCACCCTTTTGCTTTTCCCTTACTTAAAACCAGTTTAATGTAACTACATGTAATCTATGTAATCCCCAAAAGTAATTATTTATCATGAGAGAGCCATGAACAATAACTAGTAATGCTGCATACTCACAGAAAGGTAAAACGTTCACTTTTCTGGTAAAATACATTGCTGAGGTGTAGTCACTTTTGAGGACACAAGCTCAAGTACAAATATAATACAAATGTGAAAATATTAAATATATGATCATGTGTTTCCAGCTCTGTCACGACTTCCGCAGAAGTTGGTCCCTCTCCTTGTTCAGGCGGCGGTCGAAGTCACCGACCTTCAAGCCATCACTGATCCACTTTTCCCATTGGTTTTGTCTTGTCTTCCATCACACCTGGTTCCAATTCCATCATTACATGTTGTGTATTTAACCCTCTGTTCCCCCCATGTCCTTGTCCATAATTATTTATTGTAGTGCTTGTGCACGGTATGCTGGTTATTACTGGGGTTTGTTTGACCCATTCCATGTATTGTCCTGTTGACGGTGGTTTATTGTTTATTAAACGACACCGTTGTAAATCAGTTTCCGCTCTCCTGCCGCCAGTACGCACCTCATTACAATCATACAAAACTGTATGAGTCAGGTCTGAAAGGACTGACATGCTTTCTAAATATAGTATAATCAATTTATAAAACGACTAATTATAAGGTTTCACATTCCTTATAACTGTAAAATAGATATTTGTTTAGTGTTGGAGAAAATGTAATTTTTTTTCTAAAGATCTCTCTTGATCAAAACGTGTCCGTCTCACAGCGCTCGAGCTTGGCTTCCTGAACCACTGTGTCGGTGAGAGCCGTTTGGATAGACGGTGTCCACAGATCGATTTATCAGCGAAAATATCGGTCGGAACCAGTAACTACGCAGGTCCCCTAAACAGGGAACTTTACATCTAACAGGTCCTTTTATCTCATGTAACCATACCAAACATAACATATACTACGGGAATGAAATGGACTATGTTATGTCTAGTCTATGAGACCAGTCTGGTTGCGCACTAGAATACATCAATAATACAGTTGGCGACAACAATATTATTAAAACGTTATTATTAGGCTATTTTTATTTATTCTGAGTCAATACAAGTAACCATGCATTTCTGTAAACTATTATATCTCAGCATTCTCAGCTATTGGCTCTTGTCTTGCCCTTTTAAAAGGCGGCCTGAAGGCGAAGGAGTCAAATTCCATCTCACGTAGGAAGCAGCATCTCCTCACGTTTCTCCCTTCTTCCACCACGACGCATAACGGGTCCGCATCAACAGGCAGAATAAGGGGGAGCTTTATTCCTCTTCCGTTGAATTATAACGGTATTGACACATGCTACGGTAATCCACTATTATAATAATAGCGCATTTTCTAGCGTTTTATCGTTTTGAACGAGTTGGTTCCCATTTTATCTGAAATTAACCTTCTTTCTATGGTTGTCAAAGTTTATCTTGATGCAACATAGTGAATTGACGCCCAAGAGGAATCAAATATTTTAACGATTTTCTACACGAAGCAGAATATTTGATTACGGACATGTAAGCATTTCACCGTAAGGTCTACCTACACCTGTTATATTCGGCGCATGTGACAAATACACATGGATTTGATTTGATATAAGGAACAAGCGAAGAGAGGGAGAATCGAACAGCCTGCTACTTTCCCCAGCGGAAATGAGCTCAGTCGGGGTTTTTTCCATCTTTTAGAACATGACGGGTTTCAGCCACTACTTGCTGCCGGTGGAACCCTGAAGGTTCTCATTCCACAACCAAAATCTTTTGATTCGGATGGAATGTCAAAGTAACTCAAATGAACTACAACTACACGGACCGCAGCGACGCGCAGCATAATCATCACTACTGCGAAGGAGGCATGGAAGGTAACCAACCATAACCAACCGAAATTAATTATTATATTCTTGCCAGGCTATTTATATAAGTTGTTTGCATTTATACTATGTAGTTGTAGCTTCATAGGCTAACATACGGACTGACTAGGTGTAGACCACATTTATAGCAAATGCTACATGATAGGTCAATGGCTTTTTACTCAGCAGTTATTTTGGTAACGACGTGACCTCATTGGAAGGTGGTGTCTCTGAACCAGCTTCCTATTCATAGTGATCGATTGTTCTTGGTATTATGCTATTGACATAAGGGATGGATGGATAGAATGTTGTGGTATGAGAGAGGCCCACAGTAGGAAACCTTTGTCAGACAGCTACAATGTTGTCAGTGTTAGTATAAATGACAAGATCCATTTAGTGCTTAGGCTGTTATGTAGCTATTCACTCAATGGGGAGTGATGACAGTGCACAATATTTATCAATAGTTCTGTTTCCATGATTCTTTATGTCTTTCATATCCTTGGTTGTTTTACATGAACTTACCCTCCAGGCTTTCCTAATAGATTAAATACATATTGAGTGTTGCTCAATGGAGTGGTGCCTATAATAAGCCAATCAGTTAGAATATTAATACAGGTCAGACAAAACTACAACACTGTCTGTCTGTCTGTAAGGCTCTCTGTAAGGTTCTCTGTAAATCTGTCTGTCAGTCTGTCTGTGAGGCTGTCTGTGAGGCTGTCTGTGAGGCTGTCTGTAAGGCTCTCTGTAAGGCTCTCTGTAAGGCTCTCTGTAAGGCTCTCTGTAAGGCTCTCTGTAAGGCTGTCTGTCAGTCTGTCTGTAAGGTTGTCTGTAAGGCTGTCTGTAAGGCTCTCTGTAAGGCTGTCTGTATGTAAGTATGTCTGTAAGCCTGTCTGCCTGTAGGTCTGTCTGTAAGCCTGTAGGGCTGTCTGCCTGTAGGTCTGCCTGACTGTCTGTCTGTCTGTAGGGCTGTCTGTCTGTCTGTAGGGCTGTCTGTCTGTCTGTCTGTCTGTAGGGCTGTCTGTCTGTCTGTAAGTCTGTTTGTAAGCCTGTAAGGCTGTTTGTAAGTCTGCCAACTATCTACTAAGCTTTGTTGAGAGAGAGAGAGAGAGAGAGAGAGAGAGGATGACAGAATGAAGATGTCTCTGAACCGTTCAGATGTGAAAGATACAAATATAACGCTGACATCTTGTTAGAAAATGATCCTCACATTTCTTCAGTAAGAATGTTCTCAGGAGAAGCTGCCCCTTTGTAGTCCCAGATCTCTGAAAGAACAGGAGGCTGAGAAGTGCTTTTCAGATCAAATATTATTCCTACCCCAGCAAGGCTGCCATGGACCGCAAATCAAACAAATAGCTGTAACCTCAGATTTTTTACTTTGGGAAAAATACTTTGTGAAAGTGTTCCTGTTCTCTGATTCTATCATAGACGGTTGTATATTTACAGGGCTTTCGGAAAGTATTCAGACCCCTTTACTTTGCCACATTTTGTTACGTTACAGCCTTATTCTAAAATGGATTAAAAAAAACACAAGTATTCAGACCCTTTGCTATGAGGCTCGAAATTGAGCTTAGGTGCATCCTGTTTTCATTGATCATTTCATTTCATTGATGTTTCTACAACTTGATAGGAGTTCATCTGTGGTAAATTCAATTGATTGGACATGATTTGGAAAGGCACACACCTGTCTATATAAGGTCCCACAGTTGACAGTGCATGTCAGAGCAAAAACCAAGCCATGAGTTTGAAGGAAATGTCCGTAGAGCTCAGAGGCAGGATTGTGTCGAGGCACAGATCTGGGTAATGGTACCAAAACATCAGGCCTTTATGGTAGAGTGGCCAGACGGAAGCCACTCCTCAGTAAAAGGCACCACAGTCCGCTTGGAGTTTGCCAATAGGCACCTGAAGACTCTCAGACCATGAGAAACAAGATTCGCTGGTCTGATGAATCCAAGATTGAACTCTTTGGCCTGAATGCCAAGCATCTCGTCTGGAGGAAACCTGGCACCATCCCTACGGTGAAGCATGGTGGTGGCAGCATCTTGCTGTGGGGATGTTTTTCAGTGGCAGGGACTGGGAGACTAGTCAGGATCGAGGGAAAGATGAACGGAGCAAAGTTCTGAGAGATCATTGATGAAAACAAGCTCCAGAGCGCTCAGGACGTCAGACTGGTGCGAAGGTTCACCTTCCAAAAGGACAAAGACCCTATGCACATAGCCAGACAATACAGAAGTGGCTTCGGGACAAGTCTCTCAATGTCCTTGAGTGGCCCAGCCAGAGCCCGGACTTGAACCCAATCGAACATCTCTGGAGAAACCTGAAAATAGCTGTGAGCGAAGCTCCCCATCCAACCAGACAGAGTTTGAGAGAATGTGTAGAGAAGAATGAGATAAATTCCCCAAATACAGATGTGCCAAGCTTGCAGTGTCATAGCCAAGAAGACGTAATCACTGCCAAAGATGCTTCAACAAAGTACTGAGTAAAGGGTCTGAATACTTTTTTTAACCTTTATTTAACTAGGCAAGTCAGTTAAGAACAAATTCTTATTTTCAATAACAGCCTAGGAACAGTGCCTGTTCAGTGCCTGTTCAGGGGCAGAATGACAGATTTGTATCTTGTCAGTTCGGGGATATGAACTTGCAAACTTTTGGTTACTAGTCCAACGCTCTAACCACTAGGCTACCCTGTCGCTACGTAAATGTGATATTTCCTTTGTCTTTCTTTTAGAAATTTGCAAAAAATTTGACAAACCAGTTTTTGCTTTGTCATTATGGAGTATTGCGTGTAGTTTGATGAGGGCAAAAAATAATTGACTAAATTTTAGAATAAGACTAACGTAACAAAATGTGGAAAAAGTCAAGGATTCTGAATACCTTCCAAATGCACTGCATGTACGGTATAAAGTTACCTTAGCCTACATGGGGAAAAACTAGATGGCAAACCACATGAGTAGCAGTGGAAGCTATTGTATTTTGTATGGACCAGTAAGCAACACATTAGTAGTGGATCTCACTGTGCTCAGAGAGGCTTGATGGGCCACCAGGTAACAGGGTGACTACACCAGTGAAGTGGACATACCCTCAGGGTAACCATATCACCATGGAGTGGTCATACCCTCGGGGTAACCACATCACCATGGAGTGGTCATACCCTCGGGGTAACCGCATCACCATGGAGTGGTCATACCCTCGGGGTAACCGCATCACCATGGAGTGGTCATGCCCTCGGGGTAACCGCATCACCATGGAGTGGTCATGCCCTCGGGGTAACCGCATCACCATGGAGTGGTCATGCCCTCGGGGTAACCGCATCACCATGGAGTGGTCATACCCTCGGGGTAACCACATCACCATGGAGTGGTCATACCCTCGGGGTAACCACATCACCATGGAGTGGTCATACCCTCGGGGTAACCACATCACCATGGAGTGGTCATACCCTCGGGGTAACCACATCACCATGGAGTGGTCATACCCTCGGGGTAACCACATCACCATGGAGTGGACATACCCTCGGGGTAACCACATCACCATGGAGTGGTCATACCCTCGGGGTAACCACATCACCATGGAGTGGTCATACCCTCGGGGTAACCACATCACCATGGAGTGGTCATACCCTCGGGGTAACCACATCACCATGGAGTGGTCATACCCTCGGGGTAACCACATCACCATGGAGTGGTCATACCCTCGGGGTAACCATGGAGTGGACATACTCTCGGGGTAACCATGGAGTGGTCATACCCTCGGGGTAACCACATCACCATGGAGTGGACATACCCTCGGGGTAACCATGGAGTGGACATACCCTCGGGGTAACCATGGAGTGGACATACCCTCGGGGTAACCATGGAGTGGACATACCCTCGGGGTAACCATGGAGTGGACATACCCTCGGGGTAACCATGGAGTGGACATACCCTCGGGGTAACCATGGAGTGGACATACCCTCGGGGTAACCATGGAGTGGACATACCCTCGGGGTAACCATGGAGTGGACATACCCTCGGGGTAACCATGGAGTGGACATACCCTCGGGGTAACCATGGAGTGGACATACCCTCGGGGTAACCATGGAGTGGACTTACCCTCGGGGTAACCATGGAGTGGACATACCCTCGGGGTAACCACATCACCATGGAGTGGACTTACCCTCGGGGTAACCATGGAGTGGTCATCCTCTGAGTCTGGACAATAGCCATTCGACTATTCTGCTTCTGGCCTTGGTTAACTATTGGCCTAACTATAAATAGAGGGAAGTCCCTATTCCGTCTCGTGGAAAATGTCCTCAGCTACTGGTCAGACTGCTGATCAGAGAGTTAGCCGGTAACGTTTTTCTCATATATTGATATCAATCATGACTGTTTTGGACACTTTTAAGTATGGAAGAAATGTGTCTGTTAACATGTGAAGGACACCCCCTCTTCTGACTGTTACACACTGTTTTCTTTCCCTGGTTTCTGTCTGTTGATCGTTACATTACTGCCCCTATGTGACAACGTGTACACAGCAGCAACCCACATGAGATTGTGTGTGTGTGTGAGTATCTGCACCAGGGTGTGTGTATCATTATTTTCAGCTGGTTTATGTGTCCCATGTGACAGTACAGGAAGTGTGTGTCTGGGCCAACCCTACCTCGACTGCTGCTGTTATATTTCATATGATGCCGTTTCAGATGCAGTTTCAGGAACAGTTTCTCAACAATCCTCACAGGCAGAGCAATGTCTATCCATTAGGATATGAGAGCTAAATGTAAATGTAATTCCCTTCCACAAAAGCCAAGATTGAATGAGATTTAGAATAGAGCCCGAAATGATAAAAAACAAGCCCCCCCAGCGCCTTGTTAATGTTTTTGTTTTGTTCATGAAACGGAGCAGAGGAGGAGAGGATTGTCCGGCAGCATGGAAAGTAGGACCATGTGGATGTTAGTTGTAGCAGAGATCATGTTTCAGGGCCATGTGGACGGCTAGAGACGACAGGCAGGCTGTTAGCGGTAGCAGAGAGCATGTTTCAGGGCCATGCGGACGGCTAGAGACGACAGGCAGGCTGTTAGCGGTAGCAGAGAGCATGTTTCAGGGCCATGTGGACGGCTAGAGACGACAGGCAGGCTGTTAGCGGTAGCAGAGAGCATGTTTCAGGGCCATGCGGACGGCTAGAGACGACAGGCAGGCTGTTAGCGGTAGCAGAGAGCATGTTTCAGAACCATCAAATCAAAATCTATAATGAATAATGAGGCTATATAATCAAATTAAATCTTAGTCACATCTGCCGACTACAATGTAGAATTTACAGTGAAATGCTGACTTACAAGCACTTAACCAATAATGCAGTTAAAAAAAAAGTTAAAAAATGAGAAATGAAGTAACAAATAATTAAAGAGTAGTAAAGTAACAATAGCGGGACTATATACAGGAGGGTACCGGTACAGAGTCAATGTGGAGGCTATATACAGGAGGGTACCGGTACAGAGTCAATGTGGAGGCTATATACAGGGGGTACCGGTACAGAGTCAATGTGGAGGCTATATACAGGGGGTACCGGTACAGAGTCAATGTGGAGGCTATATACAGGGGGTACCGGTACAGAGTCAATGTGGAGGCTATATACAGGGGGTACCGGTACTGAGTCAATGTGGAGGGTATGTACAGGAGGGTACTGGTACAGAGTCAAGGTGCAGGGGCACCGGTGTCGAGGTAATGGAGGTAATATGTACATGTAGGTAGAGTTATTAAAGTGACTGTGCATAGATAATTACAGAGAATAGCAGCAGAGTAGAAGGTGGGGGCAATGCAAATAGTCTGGGTAGCCATTTGATTAGATGTCCAGGAGTCCATCCTTCTTCTTCCTCCAAACCGGCGAGTGGAGTTTAGACCAAAAATCTATATTTTTGTCTCATCAGACCACATGACCTTCTCCCATTCCTCCTCTGGATCATCCAGATGGTCATTGGCAAACTTCAGACAGGCCTGGACATGCGCTGTCTTGAGCAGGGGGACCCTGCGTGCGCTGCAGGATTTTAATCCATGACGGCGTAGTGTGTTACTAACGGTTTTCTTTGAGAATGTGGTCCCAGCTCTCTTCAGGTCATTGACCAGGTCCTGCCGTGTAGTTCTGGGCTGATCCCTCACCTTCCTCATGATCATTGATGCCCCACGAGGTGAGATCTTGCATGGAGCCCCAGACCAAGGGTGATTGACTGTCATCTTGAACTTCTTCCATTTTCTAATAATTGCGCCAACAGTTGTTGCCTTCTCACCAAGCTGCTTGCCTATTGTCCTGTAGCCCATCCCAGCCTTTCGCAGGTCTACAATTTTACCCCTGATGTCCTTACACAGCTCTCTGGTCTTGGCCATTGTGGAGAGGTAGGAGTCCGTTTGATTGAGTGTGTGGACAGGTGTCTTTCATACAGGTAACGAGTTCAAACAGGTGCAGTTAATACAGGTAATGAGTGGAGAACAGGAGGGCTTCTTAAAGAAAAACTAACAGGTCTGTGAGAGCTGGAATTCTTACTGGTTGTTAGGTGATCAAATACTTATGTCATGCAATAAAATTTAAATGAATTACTTAGAAATCATACAATGTGATTTTCTGGATTTTTGTTATAGATTCCGTCTCACGGTTGAAGTGTTCCTATGATAAAAATTACAGACCTCTACATGCTTTGTAAGTAGGAAACACTGCCGATTTAGCAGGTTATCAAATACTTGTTCTCCCCACTGTGTACAGTGTCATGTCTTAGGAGACAGAGGCAGAGCTTCCATGTCTGTCATGTCTTAGGAGATAGAAGCAGAGCTTCCATGTCTGTCGTGTCTTAGGAGATAGAAGCAGAGCTTCCATGTCTGTCGTGTCTTAGGATATAGAAGCAGAGCTTCCATGTCTGTCGTGTCTTAGGATATAGAAGCAGAGCTTCCATGTCTGTCGTGTCTTAGGATATAGAAGCAGAGATTCCATGTCTGTCGTGTCTTAGGAGATAGAAGCAGAGCTTCCATGTCTGTCATGTCTTAGGAGATAGAAGCAAAGCTTCCATGTCTGTCATGTCTTAGGAGATAGAAGCAGAGCTTCCATGTCTGTCATGTCTTAGGAGATACAAGCAGAGCTTCCATGTCTGTTGGCGACGCCCTCATGTTAAACACAGTTCCCATTGGCTCACTTCAGTTCAGGATGTTAAAGACAGCTTTCCATTGGTTGAGGGAGGTGAACAGGAATGCAGAGGATGTCATAAAAACAAAGGTTTGCGGATCTGCAGAGCTAATCTCTCCCAGAGACAAGCTAGGATCTGCCACAGCGAATCTGACTGACTGACCACAGATTCCACAGAGCATTAGAGGAAGTGAAAGTCAACTTTCAGCCTCTCCAGACGTGTTCATCACTCTAAACAGTCAGCAACAAAACTGTTTTTTTTCTTCACCTAATTCCACTCCAGAATAGATCCTCTATTTGTCTAAATTATACTAGAGTGGCAATATCAAAACTACACTGGAGTGCTGTGAATGAGATAAAAGTAGAAAAATACATAACTTAAAGTTCGAATCCTTAATTGGTGAAATTGCCACGTAGGTTTGGAATATTACAACAAAGAAGTTACTAACATCATCGCACGCGTGATGGAACAGCGGAGTATGTACTGCCTTTCTTTCCATGTAAAGCCAACCCTGTAAAAGGCTAAACTGCATTGGCCTGTTAGTGGGGATTGGAATGATTTCAGAAGCCTATTTTAAATTGTTGGTGTGGAAGTAGGGTATGGTGACTGCCATTTATTTATTTTTATTTAACCTTTATTTAACTAGGCAAGTCAGTTAAGAACCAATTCTTATTTACAATGACTGAGGCTGGGATTAAAAATTACAAATAAATTACATTAAAGTATAGGACAAAACACAAGAGAGACAACACCACATAAAGAGAGATCTAAGACAACAACACAGCATGACAACAACTTGGTAGCAACACAACATGGCAGCAGCACAGAGTACAACCATTATTGGGCACAGACAACAGCACAAAGGGCAAGAAGGTAGAGACAACAATACATCACGCAAAGCAGCCACAACTGTCAGTAAGAGTGTCCATGATTGTGTCTTTGAATGAAGAGACTTTTGAGAATATGGCTCTTTAAATGTAAATAAGAATGTGTTCTTAACTGACTTGTCTAGTTAAATAAAGGTTAAATTCTGCCCCTTGTGTTGAGACTTTGCTCTGCTTAGTTTCTTCCTTATTTCCTGCTGAACTATTTTAGCCTGCTGCTAACAGGAAGTTGTATAAACATAGTTTAAGTGCTGCAAGCAGCCACAGTGTGTGTGTGTGTGTGTGTGTGTTATTCTACCTCACAATGGAGCTACTGGGAGGTGTTTCCTTCTCCTTTAGGAAGAGTCTTTCCTTTCTGTGTCCAAACATAGTATGATCTCCTATCAGCCTCCTATCAAACACCTGTCATTCAAAATTTGATTTGCTAAGTTTCATATGTACTGACTGTACAACCTGTGAGTAACCTTTAGTAACCCCCTATATACAGGGCCTCACCTTTGCCGCTCCCTGTCTCTCCCCTAATCTCTCTCCTACTGTCTCTCTCCTAATCTCTCTCTTTCTGTCCTTTAAGTATTCTCTCAATCTTTCCTCTTTCTCTAATGTCCTTCCTTCTCTCTGTCTCCGCAACATGTTTGTGCCATGACATCATCTGAGCTGAGGGTCATGAAGGTTAGTTTGGTAATGTGGAAGCTTTGTGAGACGGACCAGGCCATATTTAGCTGATGCCTTGGAGAAATGGAAGAGAGAGTGATCTGGACCAGAGAGAGAGAGACAGAAGAGAGAGAGATATGGACCAGAGAGAGAGAGAGAGAGAGAGAGAGAGAGAGAGAGAGAGAGAGAGACAGAAGAGAGAGTGATATGGACCAGAGAGAGAGAGACAGAAGAGAGAGTGATATGGACCAGAGAGACAGAAGAGAGATAGATATGGACCAGAGAGAGAGAGACAGAAGAGAGATAGATATGGACCAGAGAGAGAGAGACAGAAGAGAGATAGATATGGACCAGAGAGAGAGAGACAGAAGAGAGATAGATATGGACCAGAGAGAGAGAGACAGAAGAGAGATAGATATGGACCAGAGAGAGAGAGACAGAAGAGAGAGAGATATGGATCAGAGAGAGAGAGATAGACAGAAGAGAGAGAGAGATATGGACCAGAGAGAGAGAGAGAGACAGAAGAGAGCGAGATATGGACCAAAGATACAGAAGAGAGAGAGATATGGACCAGAGAGAGACAGAAGAGAGAGATATATGGACCAGAGAGAGAGAGACAGAAGAGATAGATATGGACCAGAGAGAGAGAGACAGAAGAGAGAGAGAGAGATATGGACCAGAGAGAGAGAGAGAGAGAGACAGAAGAGAGAGAGAGACAGAAGAGAGCGAGATATGGACCAGAGAGAGAGACAGAAGAGAGAGAGATATGGACCAGAGAGAGAGACAAGAGAGAGAGAGATATGGACCAGAGAGAGAGAGACAGAAGAGAGCGAGATATGGACCAGAGAGACAGAAGAGAGAGAGATATGGACCAGAGAGAGAGATATGGACCAGAGAGAGAGAGACAGAAGAGAGAGAGATATGCCATCATTCTATGCCATCAAAAGAAACATACATTTCAACATACCAATTAGGATTTGGCTAAAAATCAGTCATAGACCCCATTGCCCTTTATGGTTGCGAGGTCTGGGGTCCGCTCACCAACCAAGACTTCACAAAATGGGACAAACACCAAATTGAGACTCTGCACGCAGAATTCTGCAAAAATATCCTCCGTGTACAACGTAGAACACCAAATAATGCATGCAGAGCAGAATTAGGCCGATACCCACTAATTATCAAAATCCAGAAAAGAGCCGTTAAATTCTACAACCACCTAAAAGGAAGTGATTCACAAACCTTCCATAACAAAGCCATCACCTACAGAGAGATGAACCTGGAGAAGAGTCCCCTAAGCAAGCTGGTCCTGGGGCTCTGTTCACAAACACAAACACACCCTACAGAGCCCCAGGACAACAGCACAATTAGACCCAACCAAATCATGAGAAAACAAAAAGATAATTACTTGACACATTGGAAAGAATTAACAAAAAAACAGAGCAAACTAGAATGCTATTTGGCCCTAAACAGAGAGTACACAGCGGCAGAATACCTGACCACTGTGACTGACCCAAAATTAAGGAAAGCTTTGACTATGTACAGACTCAGTGAGCATAGCCTTGCTATTGAGAAAGGCCGCCGTAGGCAGACATGGCTCTCAAGAGAAGACAGGCTATGTGCTCACTGCCCACAAAATGAGGTGGAAACTGAGCTGCACTTCCTAACCTCCTGCCCAATGTATGACCATATTAGAGAGACATATTTCCCTCAGATTACACAGATCCACAAAGAATTCGAAAACAAATCCAAATTTGAAAAACTCCCATATCTACTGGGTGAAATTCCACAGTGTGCCATCACAGCAGCAAGATTTGTGACCTGTTGCCACGAGAAAAGGGCAACCAGTGAAGAACACACACCATTGTAAATACAACCCATATTTATGCTTATTTATTTTATCTTGTGTCCTTTAACCATTTGTACATTGTTAAAATACTGTATATATATATATATAATATGACATTTGTAATGTCTTTACTGTTTTGAAACCTCTGTATGTGTAATGTTTACTGTTCATTTTTGTTGTTTTTCACTTTATATTTTCACTTTGTATGTTGTCTACCTCACTTGCTTTGGCAATGTTAACACATGTTTCCCATGCCAATAAAGCCCTTGAATTGAATTGAATTGAATTGATATGGACCAGAGAGAGAGAGAGACAGAAGAGAGATATGGACCAGAGAGAGACAGAAGAGAGAAAGATATGGACCAGAGAGAGAGACAGAAGAGAGCGACTTAAATCCAATGAAAGGGCTGAAGTATTTTCCTAAACCAGAAGCCTTTTCAATATCAATACAAGGAAACAAATGATCAAATGATGATATGTAAAAAGATGGGTTGTGTGAAGGACTTTGTAAACAGATAGCCCACAGAGATGGTTGTATCCTTTCTATTGCCAGCTCTTCTGAATGACCCCACTGTGTGGTCGGCCTCTTGTCTTCCAGTACAACTGACAGCGAAGAGAGAGAGAGTGAGCAGCACAGCTGTGCACAAAGGATCCGTTGAAGGCTTCAGATTTCCTTGCATTCCTCTCGCCCTTGGTTGCGTCTAATTGTGTTGCTCTCCTGGGGCTCTGTTGGGTCTGTTTGTGTTTGTGAACAGAGCATCAGGACCAGATTGCTTAGGGGACTCTTCTCCAGGTTAATTTATCTGTATGTGATAGCATTGTTATGGAAGGTCTGGGAATCACTTCCTTTTAGGTGGTTGTAGATTTGGTGTTTGTGTTTCCATTCTTAAATGGAAGAAGTTTGGAACCACCAAGACTCTTCCTAGAGCTGGCCGCCCGGCGAAACTGAGAAATCGGGGAGGAGGGCCTTGGTCAGGGAGGTCAGGGACCAAGAAGTTGGTCACTCTAACAGAGCTCCAGAGTTCCTCTGTGGAGATGGGAGAACCTTCCAGAAGGACAACCATCTCTGCAGCACTCCACCAATCAGGCCTTTATGGTAGAGTGGTCAGACGGAAGCCACTCCTCAGTAAAAGGCACACAACAGCCCGCTTGGAGTTTGCCAAAAGGCACCTAAAGACTCTCAGACCATGAGAAACAAGATTCTCTGGTCTGATGAAACCAATATTGAACTCTTTGGCCTGAATGCCAAGTGTTACGCCTGGAGAAAACATGGCACCATCCATACGGTGAAGCATGGTGGTGGCAGCATCATGCCGTGGGGATGATTTTTAGCGGCAGGGACTGGGAGACTAGTCAGGATTGAGGCAAAGACCAATGGAGCAAAGTACAGAGAGATCCTTGATGAAAACCTGCTCCAGAGCGCTCAGGACCTCAGACTGGGGAGAAGGTTCACCTTCCAACAGGACAACGATCCTAAGCACATAGCCAGACAATACAGATGTGGCTTCGGGACAAGTCTCTGAATGTCCTTGAGTGGCCCAGCCAGAGCCTGGACTTGAACCCGATCAAACATCTCTGGAGAGACCTGATAATAGCTGTGCAGCAACGCTCCCCATCCAACCTGATAGAGATTGAGAGGATCTGCAGAGAAGATTGGGAGAAACTGGTTAGAGCGTTGAACTAGTAAGATCGAATCCCTGAGCTGACAATGTAAAAATCTGTCATTCTGCCCCTGAACAAGGAAGTTAACACACTGTTCCTAGGCCGTCATTGAAAATAAGAATTTATTCTTAACTGATTTGCCTAGTTAAATAAAGGTAAAATAAATAAAATTGTAGCCCAAGAAGACTCCACGCTGTAATCGCTGCCAAAGGTACTTCAACAAAGTACTGAGTAAAGGGTCTGAATACTTATGTAAATGTGATATTTCTGTTTTTTATTTTTAATAAATTAGCAAACATAAAAAAAAAAAGTTTTTGCTTTGTCATTATGGGGTATTGTGTGTAGATTGATGAGGGGGAAAAAACAATTGAATCAATTTTAGAATAAGGCTGTAACCTAACAAAATTTGGAAAAAGTCAAGGGGTCTGAATTCTTTCCGAAGGCACTGTACGGGACAGTCAAATGTTCCCTATACCCATCATGAGGTTGCTACAACCCAGCCTATGAATTAAAGTATAAAATGTAGGTGAACAGGTCGAGAGAAACATTTGAGTAATCAAGGTGACAGACAGTGACACATTCAATACCTCCTTGCGTCTAGCTGGGTGTAATCATCCAACAGTTGCAAACGAGAGTTTCTATTGGACAAAGTCAGGTATGTTCATCCCCGTTTCAGTCTGATTGCTTCCGTTTAATAAACGTTTTTCAACAGAATCAGCGGAATGAGCCTCCCGAGTGGCACAATGGTCTGCAATGCAGTGCTAGCTGTGCCACTAGAGATTCTGGGTTCGAGTCCAGGCTCTGTCGCAGCCGGCCGCGACCGGGAGACCCATGGGGTGGTGCGCAATTGGCCCAGAGTCGTCCAGGTTAGGGGAGGGTTTGGCCGGCAGGGATGCCCTTATTCCATCGTGCTCTAGCGACTCCTGTGGCGGGCCGGGCACAGTGCACGCTGACATGGTTGCCAGGTGTAAGGTATTTCCTCCGACATATTGGTGCGGCTGGCTTCCGGGTTAAGTGGGCGTTGTGTCAAGAAGCAGTGCGGCTTGGATGGGTTGTGTTTCGGAGGACGCACGGCTCTCGACCTTCGCCTCTCCCGAGTCCGTACAGGAGTTGCAGCGATGAGACAATACTGTAACTAAAAATCAAATCAAATTTTATTTGTCACATACACATGGTTAGCAGATGTTAATGCGAGTGTAGCGAAATGCTTGTGCTTCTAGTTCCGACAATGCAGTAATAACCAACAAGTAATCTAGCTAACAATTCCAAATTTACTACCTTATACACACAAGTGTAAAGGGATAAAGAATATGTTCATAAAGATATATGAATGAGTGATGGTACAGAGCGGCATAGGAAAGATGCAGTAGATGGTATTGAGTGCAGTATATACATATGAGATGAGTATGTAAACAAAGTGGCATAGTTTAAAGTGGCTAGTGATACATGTATTACATAAAGATGCAGTAGATGATATAGAGTACAGTATAGAGTACAGTATACATATGAGATGAATAATGTAGGGTATGTAAACATTATATTAGGTAGCATTGTTTAAAGTGGCTAGTGATATATTTTACATCAATTTCCATTATTAAAGTGGCTGGAGTTGAGTCAGTGTGTTGGCAGCAGCCACTCAATGTTAGTGGTGGCTGTTTAACAGTCTGATGGCCTTGAGATAGAAGCTGTTTTTCAGTCTCTCGGTCCCAGCTTTGATGCACCTGTACTGACTTCGCCTTCTGGATGATAGCGGGGTGAACAGGCAGTGGCTCGGGTGGTTGTTGTCCTTGATGATCTTTATGGCCTTCCTGTGACATCGGGTGGTGTAGGTGTCCTGGAGGGCAGGTAGTTTGCCCCCGGTGATGCGTTGTGCAGACCTCACTACCCTCTGGAGAGCCTTATGGTTGTGGGCGGAGCAGTTGCCGTACCAGGCGGTGATTCAGCCCGACAGGATGCTCTCAATTGTGCATCTGTAGAAGTTTGTGAGTGCTTTTGGTGACAAGCCGAATTTCTTCAGCCTCTTGAGGTGCTGCGCCTTCTTCACGATGCTGTCTGTGTGGGTGGACCAATTCAGTTTGTCTGTGATGTGTACGCCGAGGAACTTAAAACTTACTACCCTCTCCACTACTGTTCCTTCGATGTGGATAGGGGGGTGTTCCCTCTGCTGTTTCCTGAAGTACACAATCATCTCCTTAGTTTTGTTGACGTTGAGTGTGAGGTTATTTTCCTGACACCACACTCCGAGGGCCCTCACCTCCTCCCTGTAGGCCGTCTCGTCGTTGTTGGTAATCAAGCCTACCACTGTTGTGTCGTCCGCAAACTTGATGATTGAGTTGGACGCGTGCGTGGCCACGCAGTCGTGGGTGAACAGGGAGTACAGGAGAGGGCTCAGAACGCACCCTTGTGGGGCCCCAGTGTTGCGGATCAGCGGGGTGGAGATGTTGTTGCCTTCCCTCACCACCTGGGGGCGGCCCGTCAGGAAGTCCAGTACCCAGTTGCACAGGGCGGGGTCGAGACCCAGGGTCTCGAGCTTGATGACGAGCTTGGAGGGCACTATGGTGTTAAATGCCGAGCTGTAGTCGATGAACAGCATTCTCACATAGGTATTCCTCTTGTCCAGATGGGTTAGGGCAGTGTGCAGTGTGGTTGAGATTGCATCGTCTGTGGACCTATTTGGGCGGTAAGCAAATTGGAGTGGGTCTAGGGTGTCAGGTAGGGTGGAGGTGATATGGTCCTTGACTAGTCTCTCAAAGCACTTCATGATGACGGAAGTGAGTGCTACGGGGCGGTAGTCATTTAGCTCAGTTACCTTAGCTTTCTTGGGAACAGGAACAATGGTGGCCTTCTTGAAGCATGTGGAAACAACAGACTGGGATAGGGATTGATTGAATATGTCCGTAAACACACCAGCCAGCTGGTCTGCGCATGCTCTGAGGGCACCGTCTGGGCCTGCAGCCTTGCGAGGGTTAACACGTTTAAATGTTTTACTCACCTCGGCTGCAGTGAAGGAGAGTCAATTGGATACCAGGAAATTGGGGAGAAAAAAAAAAGATTCAGCGTAATGAATACACCCCTGATCCAGTGATTAATTTGAGCCGGAACCTTCCGGAACAGGATCCGACAGCTCTCTCATTTGGACTGTTTTTTGTCCGGAACCTATTTGGCCGGATCCGGTACTCCTTGTGGCATGAAAATGGGGAATGTGTTCTTGTACCTCGGAGCTCACCAGGTCACCCCACTCACTGTTTGTTCCGGTACCTCGGAGCTCACCAGGTCACCCCACTCACTGTTTGTTCCGGTACCTCGGAGCTCACCAGGTCACCCCACTCACTGTTTGTTCCGGTACCTCGGAGCTCACCAGGTCACCCCACTCTAGTGCTCACTGTTTGTTCCGCTACCTCGGAGCTCACCAGGTCACCTCACTCACTGTTTGTTCCGGTACCTCGGAGCTCACCAGGTCACCCCACTCTAGTGCTCACTGTTTGTTCCGGTACCTCGGAGCTCACTAGGTCACCCCACTCTAGTGCTCACTGTTTGTTTCCGGTACCTCGGAGCTCACCAGGTCACCCCACTCACTGTTTGTTCCGGTACCTCGGAGCTCACCAGGTCACCCCACTCTAGTGCTCACTGTTTGTTCCAGTACCTCGGAGCTCACCAGGTCACCCCACTCACTGTTTGTTCTGGTACCTCGGAGCTCACCAGGTCACCCCACTCACTGTTTGTTCCGGTACCTCGGAGCTCACCAGGTCACCCCACTCACTGTTTGTTCCGGTACCTCAGAGCACACCAGGTCACCCCACTCTAGTGCTCACTGTTTGTTCCGGTACCTCGGAGCTCACCAGGTCACCCCACTCTAGTGCTCACTGTGTGTTCCGGTACCTCGGAGCTCACCAGGTCACCCCACTCACTGTTTGTTCTGGTACCTCGGAGCTCACCGGGTCACCCCACTCACTGTTTGTTCTGGTACCTCGGAGCTCACCGGGTCACCCCACTCACTGTTTGTTCTGGTACCTCGGAGCTCCCCAGGTCACCCCACTCTAGTGCTCACTGTTTGTTCCGGTACCTCGGAGCTCACCAGGTCACCCCACTCACTGTTTGTTTCCGGTACCTCGGAGCTCACCAGGTCACCCCACTCACTGTTTGTTCCGGTACCTCGGAGCTCACCAGGTCACCCCACTCTAGTGCTCACTGTTTGTTTCCGGTACCTCGGAGCGCACCAGGTCACCCCACTCACTGTTTGTTCCGGCTCCTCCTGTTACTCTGTGCTGTGTTACTCTGTTATGTTGTGTTAATCTGTGTTGTGTTACTCTGTGATGTTGTTTTACTCTGTTTTGTTACTCTTATGTTACTCTGTTGTGTTGCTCTGTGTCATGTTGTGTTACTCTGTGTTGTGTTACTCTGTGTTGTATTGTGTTACTCTGTGTTATGTTGCTTTGTGATGTGTTGTATTGTGTTGCTTTGTTATGTTGCTTTGTGATGTGTTGTATTGTGTTACTCTGTGTTGTGTTACTCTGTGTTGTATTGTGTTACTCTGTGTTATGTTGCTCTGTGATGTGTTGTATTGTGTTGCTCTGTGTTATGTTGCTTTGATGTGTTGTATTGTGTTACTCTGTGTTGTGTTACTCTGTGTTGCTCTGTGTTATGTTGCTCTGTGATGTGTTGTATTGTGTTGCTCTGTGTTATGTTGCTCTGTGATGTGTTGTATTGTGTTACTCTGTGTTGTGTTACTCTGTGTTGTATTGTGTTACTCTGTGTTGTATTGTGTTACTCTGTGTTGTATTGTGTTACTCTGTGTTATGTTGCTTTGTGATGTGTTGTATTGTGTTGCTTTGTTATGTTGCTTTGTGATGTGTTGTATTGTGTTACTCTGTGTTGTATTGTGTTACTCTGTGTTATGTTGCTCTGTGATGTGTTGTATTGTGTTTCTTTGTGATGTGTTGTATTGTGTTGCTCTGTGTTATGTTGCTCTGTGATGTGTTGTATTGTGTTGCTCTGTGTTATGTTGCTTTGTGATGTGTTGTATTGTGTTGCTCTGTGTTATGTTGCTTTGTGATGTGTTGTATTGTGTTGCTCTGTGTTATGTTGCTCTGTGATGTGTTGTATTGTTTTACTCTGTGTTATGTTGCTCTGTGATGTGTTGTATTGTGTTGCTCTGTGATGTGTTGTATTGTGTTACTCTGTGTTATGTTGTTTTGTGATGTGTTGTATTGTGTTGCTTTGTTATGTTGCTTTGTGATGTGTTGTATTGTGTTACTCTGTGTTGTGTTACTCTGTGTTGTATTGTGTTACTCTGTGTTATGTTGTTTTGTGATGTGTTGTATTGTGTTACTCTGTGTTGTGTTACTCTGTGTTGTATTGTGTTACTCTGTGTTGTATTGTGTTACTCTGTGTTGTATTGTGTTACTCTGTGTTATGTTGCTTTGTGATGTGTTGTATTGTGTTGCTTTGTTATGTTGCTTTGTGATGTGTTGTATTGTGTTACTCTGTGTTGTGTTACTCTGTGTTGTATTGTGTTACTCTGTGTTATGTTGCTCTGTGATGTGTTGTATTGTGTTTCTTTGTGATGTGTTGTATTGTGTTGCTCTGTGTTATGTTGCTTTGTGATGTGTTGTATTGTGTTGCTCTGTGTTATGTTTCTCTGTGATGTGTTGTATTGTGTTGCTCTGTGTTATGTTGCTCTGTGATGTGTTGTATTGTGTTGCTCTGTGTTATGTTGCTCTGTGATGTGTTGTATTGTGTTGCTCTGTGTTATGTTGCTTTGTGATGTGTTGTATTGTGTTGCTCTGTGATGTGTTGTATTGTGTTGCTCTGTGTTATGTTGCTCTGTAATGTGTTGTATTGTGTTGCTCTGTGATGTGTTGTATTGTGTTGTTCTGTGTTATGTTGCTTTGTGATGTGTTGTATTGTTTTGCTCTGTGTTGTGTTACTCTTTGTTGTATTGTGTTGCTCTGTGTTATGTTGCTCTGTGATGTGTTGTATTGTGTTGCTCTGTGTTATGTTGCTCTGTGATGTGATGTGTTGTATTGTGTTGCTCTGTGTTATGTTGCTTTGTGATGTGTTGTATTGTGTTGCTCTGTGTTATGTTGCTTTGTGATGTGTTGTATTGTGTTGCTCTGTGTTATGTTACTCTGTGATGTGTTGTATTGTGTTGTTCTGTGTTATGTTGCTCTGTAATGTGTTGTATTGTGTTGCTCTGTGATGTGTTGTATTGTGTTGCTCTGTGTTATGTTGCTTTGTGATGTGTTGTATTGTGTTGCTCTGTGTTATGTTGCTCTGTGATGTGTTGTATTGTGTTACTCTGTGTTATGTTGCTCTGTGATGTGTTGTATTGTGTTGCTCTGTGATGTGTTGTATTGTGTTGCTCTGTGTTATGTTGCTTTGTGATGTGTTGTATTGTGTTGCTCTGTGTTATGTTGCTTTGTGATGTGTTGTATTGTGTTACTCTGTGTTGTGTTACTCTGTGTTGTATTGTGTTACTCTGTGTTATGTTGCTCTGTGATGTGTTGTATTGTGTTGCTCTGTGTTATTTTGCTTTGTGATGTGTTGTATTGTGTTACTCTGTGTTGTGTTACTCTGTGTTGTATTGTGTTACTCTGTGTTGTATTGTGTTACTCTGTGTTATGTTGCTTTGTGATGTGTTGTATTGTGTTGCTTTGTTATGTTGCTTTGTGATGTGTTGTATTGTGTTACTCTGTGTTGTGTTACTCTGTGTTGTATTGTGTTGCTCTGTGATGTGTTGTATTGTGTTGCTCTGTGTTATGTTTCTCTGTGATGTGTTGTATTGTGTTGCTCTGTGTTATGTTGCTCTGTGATGTGTTGTATTGTGTTGCTCTGTGTTATGTTGCTCTGTGATGTGTTGTATTGTGTTGCTCTGTGTTATGTTGCTTTGTGATGTGTTGTATTGTGTTGCTCTGTGATGTGTTGTATTGTGTTGCTCTGTGTTATGTTGCTTTGTGATGTGTTGTATTGTGTTACTCTGTGTTGTATTGTGTTACTCTGTGTTATGTTGCTCTGTAATGTGTTGTATTGTGTTGCTCTGTGATGTGTTGTATTGTGTTGCTCTGTGTTATGTTGCTTTGTGATGTGTTGTATTGTTTTGCTCTGTGTTGTGTTACTCTTTGTTGTATTGTGTTGCTCTGTGTTATGTTGCTCTGTGATGTGTTGTATTGTGTTGCTCTGTGTTATGTTGCTCTGTGATGTGATGTGTTGTATTGTGTTGCTCTGTGTTATGTTGCTTTGTGATGTGTTGTATTGTGTTGCTCTGTGTTATGTTGCTTTGTGATGTGTTGTATTGTGTTGCTCTGTGTTATGTTACTCTGTGATGTGTTGTATTGTGTTGTTCTGTGTTATGTTGCTCTGTAATGTGTTGTATTGTGTTGCTCTGTGATGTGTTGTATTGTGTTGCTCTGTGTTATGTTGCTTTGTGATGTGTTGTATTGTGTTGCTCTGTGCTATGTTGCTCTGTGATGTGTTGTATTGTGTTACTCTGTGTTATGTTGCTCTGTGATGTGTTGTATTGTGTTGCTCTGTGATGTGTTGTATTGTGTTGCTCTGTGTTATGTTGCTTTGTGATGTGTTGTATTGTGTTGCTCTGTGTTATGTTGCTTTGTGATGTGTTGTATTGTGTTACTCTGTGTTGTGTTACTCTGTGTTGTATTGTGTTACTCTGTGTTATGTTGCTCTGTGATGTGTTGTATTGTGTTGCTCTGTGTTATTTTGCTTTGTGATGTGTTGTATTGTGTTACTCTGTGTTGTGTTACTCTGTGTTGTATTGTGTTACTCTGTGTTGTATTGTGTTACTCTGTGTTATGTTGCTTTGTGATGTGTTGTATTGTGTTGCTTTGTTATGTTGCTTTGTGATGTGTTGTATTGTGTTACTCTGTGTTGTGTTACTCTGTGTTGTATTGTGTTACTCTGTGTTGTATTGTGTTGCTCTGTGTTATGTTGCTCTGTGATGTGTTGTATTGTGTTACTCTGTGTTATGTTGCTCTGTGATGTGTTGTATTGTGTTTCTTTGTGATGTGTTACTCTGTGTTGTATTGTGTTACTCTGTGTTGTATTGTGTTACTCTGTGTTATGTTGCTCTGTAATGTTTTATATTGTGTTGCTCTGTGATGTGTTGTATTGTGTTACTCTGTGTTATGTTGCTCTGTGATGTGTTGTATTGTGTTTCTTTGTGATGTGTTGTATTGTGTTGCTCTGTGTTATGTTGCTCTGTGATGTGTTGTATTGTGTTGCTCTGTGTTATGTTGCTCTGTGATGTGTTGTATTGTGTTGCTCTGTGATGTGTTGTATTGTGTTGCTCTGTGTTATGTTGCTTTGTGATGTGTTGTATTGTGTTGCTCTGTGTTATGTTACTCTGTGATGTGTTGTATTGTGTTGCTCTGTGTTATGTTGCTCTGTAATGTGTTGTATTGTGTTGCTCTGTGATGTGTTGTATTGTGTTGCTCTGTGTTATGTTGCTTTGTGATGTGTTGTATTGTGTTGCTCTGTGTTATGTTGCTCTGTGATGTGTTGTATTGTGTTGCTCTGTGTTATGTTGCTCTGTGATGTGTTGTATTGTGTTGCTCTGTGATGTGTTGTATTGTGTTGCTCTGTGTTATGTTGCTCTGTGATGTGTTGTATTGTGTTGCTCTGTGTTATGTTGATCTGTGATGTGTTGTATTGTGTTGCTCTGTGATGTGTTGTATTGTGTTACTCTGTGTTATGTTGCTTTGTGATGTGTTGTATTGTGTTGCTCTGTGTTATGTTGCTCTGTGATGTGTTGTATTGTGTTGCTCTGTGTTATGTTGCTCTGTGATGTGTTGTATTGTGTTGCTCTGTGTTATGTTGCTCTGTGATGTGTTGTATTGTGTTGCTCTGTGATGTGTCATGTTGTGTTCCTCTGTGTTGTGTTACTCTGTGTTGTATTGTGTTACTCTGTGTTATGTTGCTCTGTGATGTGTTGTATTGTGTTGCTCTGTGTTATGTTGCTCTGTGATGTGTTGTATTGTGTTGCTCTGTGTTATGTTGCTCTGTGATGTGTTGTATTGTGTTGCTCTGTGTTATGTTGCTTTGTGATGTGTTGTATTGTGTTGCTCTGTGTTATGTTGCCCTGTGTGGTGTTGTTGCCAACCTGTAGCCTAGTTTAATGGCTAATCTAATCTCCCTCTTGACAGGTGGCTTGGGCACACCCACGTCATCAGCTGGCAGCTCCACCTGCAAGAGGCTCCAGCAGCACTGGCGCCCAGAGTACCTGAGGACAGAGTTACACAGGCTACAGAGCACCCTGGCTAGGGAGGAGGGGAGGACAGCCTGCCTGACCAACGGAGCATCTGGATGTCATGGGATGAACAGGCAGAACGGTCACAGTGATGTCATAAAGACGAGCAACACCCTGAGACTACATGTACCACCAGCTGGCTCATGTGTCTCAGTCAGCCAGCAGCTCTCTCCTCTGGAGACATCCAGCTCAGAAGCATACAAACCATCCCTAAGTTACCAAAACAACCATTTAATTTCCTCCTCTCCCACTCCCCCTCAGAGTGACTTCAGGTTGACCCCAGGGTCAATCCCCCTACAGCCCTGCCTCTTGAGCCCTAACCCCAGGTCTAGTTCTGCTGCCTCTGCAACTCAGTTCTGCCCTCCTAACTCCAGGACCTGTCCCTATGGTTCCACTGGCTCCAGGTCACCCCAGTCCCCCCGGCCAACCTGCCACTCCAGGCCACCTCCTTCAGGGGACACTCCCTTCAGCTCCTCTTTCAGCTTCATCCAACAGTCACTGAGCCTTGATTCACTGAGCTCCAATCACAGGAAAAATACAGACACCGCAGCTGGTGAGAGGCCCCCTGGCCTAAACCCAGACCAACAACCACTGAACAGGCCCCCTGGCCTAAACCCAGACCCACAACCACTGAACAGCTCCCCTGGCCTAAACCCAGACCCACAACCACTGAACAGCTCCACTAGTCTAGACCCAGACCCGCTGGATCAGTCCTCAGCTAGGTCATTAAGAACTAGATCAGTCCCATCCCACTCAGAACCACTGGAGTGGTCTGCGTCTGTCCCACTCTGCCAACCTGTATCAGCCCCCCTTGACCAATTACCATCCAGGACATCTGGCTCCAGCTCCAACCAATCACGACTAGGAGTTTTGGGTCTCTCTTTGGGGCTTTCTGTTTCAAAACTGTCAACTCCGAGTCGTGTCCAATCAGAGCCAGGCTCCGTCCCTCTCAGCCAGTCAGACGGAGTACGGGACCGGCTCTCACCTTGGGTGTGGCAGGACCGCCACTGGGAAGGCCGGGAGGGGGCGGGACCACATCTGCGGGCGGAGTTACCCTCCTCTGACCTGGCGGAGGTGGAGCCTGACTGTGACTCCTCCTCTCTGGACACAGAAGCCTCCTCCTCCCTGTCAGTAGCGGAGGACTCTGACGCTGCCACTCCCTCCTCCCTCACCTCAGGGTACGAGAGTACCACGCCCACTACCGTCTCTGCCTCCTCCCTCACCTCAGGGTACGAGAGTGCCACGCCCACTACCGCCTCTGCCTCCTCCCTCACCTCAGGGTACGAGAGTGCCATGCCCACTACCGCCTCTGCCTCCTCCCTCACCTCAGGGTACGAGAGTGCCACGCCCACTACCGCCTCTGCCTGGAATGACTGCGTTCCAGACCAGGACCAGGGCTGGGACCAACTGGTCAAGAAGTACGAAGGTGTCCTTCAAGATTGCCTGCACAACAACCGTACTAATACTAAGGTATGTCTTGCACCATAGACATATTTTATACATATAGGGTCATTTAGAAGAGCTACATTCTGCTGTAATAGTTACATTCTGTACTCAGTAATGTAAAGCAACACATTGACCTGGTATTAGTCGTATTTCTGTCTGTGGCAGATGTTTCACAGTGCTTGACTACTGAACTACTGTATTCTGTTCCTGTCTCAGATTGAGTCCATGATGGGGAAGCTGCAGAGACTAAAGCAGAAGGCTATCCTGGAGGATGAGTATGACTCAGGTGAGGGAACATTCAAAGAAAGACTTTGTGTGACACTAAGACATCTGCTCATTTTATGTTGTCTCAGGGCCGGCGTTATAGGTGGCCTTAGAGGGCCTGGCCCGCCCTACCATACCTCTTTACCCATCTGGTGCTGTCTGGACAGGGAAACAGCATCACTCTGTCTCAGTATGTGTAGACCATGTATCTGATGCTGTCTGGACAGGGAAACAGCATCTCTCTGTCTCAGTATGTGTAGACCATGTATCTGATGCTGCCTGGACAGGGAAACAGCACCTCTCTGTCTCAGTATGTGTAGACCATGTATCTGATGCTGTCTGGACAGGGAAACAGCATCTCTCTGTCTCAGTATGTGTAGACCATGTATCTGATGCTGTCTGGACAGGGAAACAGCACCTCTCTGTCTCAGTATGTGTAGACCATGTATCTGATGCTGTCTGGACAGTGAAACAGCATCTCTCTGTCTCAGTATGTGTTGACCATGTATCTGATGCTGTCTGGACAGGGAAACAGCACCTCTCTGTCTCAGTTTCGCTCACTAGGATGTTTTCTCCGGGGACAACCAGCTTGACTCTGTATTATGTAGCGAAATTTGAAATTGTGTTTTTTACATTGGATAAAAGTATAGACTCAGAGCTAGAAAAATTGTATATCAAACACTACAGTTGAGGAACAATGGGAACGTAATTCTGCTTTAAAGTTGATAAATTTGTTACCCAACTTTTGAGAAAATTACCCTTTAATGTTTTGGTACTTACTGGAGAGCTCTTCTTTGTCTACACCCATTCAACATCATTCACAACCTCTTAAGCTTTAGCCCCACCCATCTCTTTAAGGATTCACATGTGAGGCCATGTGCTAAACAGAGTGAGTACGGTAGTGTAATAAACAACCAAAGATTTCAATACTAAAAGCTGGTTTATACAATGTCTGTATACACTTGTCGCAGTGACATCATGAACATTCTATTTTCGTCCAACATCAAACTTGTCCTTGTCGTTATGAAAAAGTACATACAAAAAAACGACAGGCTGCATGACATCAGCAGCCTGGTGGTCCAAAATAGCATAACTGGTATATTTTAACACCAATAAACCCATCTGTTTAAAAATGAATTCAGTATATGTCAATCTAGCAAACTAGGCTACTAAAAGCAACTTTCTAAACAATGTTTGGGGTCGTTTCTAGCTTGTTGTTATTTAGTTAGCTAACGTTAAGTTAGCTGGCTAGCTTGTTCAAATAATGACCACATCATATAGCTAACATTGTCTTAAGTTTAGCTAAGTTGTATTCATTTTTTACAGGAAAAAATCTCACAACAAGATCATTATTTGCAAGTTAATGGCAAGACAATTACATAAAATTGCTTACGGTTGTGAGTGTGACTAAATAAAAGCAGGGCATTCTACCTGAGAAATTCTGAACTTGGACACTGTCTTGTTGGCCTAATGTTACATCCTAATTTGACTTTGGTGCAGGTCATGTTGTTCTTCACATTACCGTCACATTATGCTCCACTACAGCCCCGTCGATGAGAATCACGGATGCCATGATTTCCCTTAGTTTGAAGATGTGATCCAGAGACAGTTGTTTTATACAACAGCCTTCTGTGTGTAGTCTTTTCGACTCTGTCCGCATATTTGCAATCAAAAGCCAGAATCTCCTTAGCTATCATACTCTCCTTCCACAGGACATTCCACTGATTTCAAAACTCGGTCCTCCAGAAAGTGAAGGGCGTTAGCAACACTTTGTCAATTCTTCTTTAATAAAAACAGTGTTAGAAAAGATCACCTACACATACTGAGCTGCTCATGTTATAGACAGAAGCCTGCAACATGGCAGACTAATCTGTACAGGATAGGTTCCTGCCTTTTTCCATGGCTGAACCAATTTGTAATTTAACAATTGTATTCATATTTACAAATGGCATACAAGTTTGTTATTAAGTTGCATAAGGCATTTCTGCCCAAAAAACACATTTTGATAAAAAAAATTATGTTTATGTACAAATGCCTCTCCTGTGAAGTAGTGACGTGCGCTTAGAGTCACAAATAATGTTAGTAAGGTCCAGAACATTGCATCACTGCTAGCTACACAGCAATACTTTCATTCTTACCTCTCTTTATGGGATGTCATATTTAGAACAAAGTTGAGGCTGTTGTAATTGCATCATTTTGGACATGTATTACAAATTGCAGCCCTTTTCCCCCAACCACCACATGATGTCATGATGATGACAGACTGAATTGACTAATTAATGTCAGATAAACTATGTCAAATCAGATTGGTCACATACACATGGTTAGCAGATGCTAACATGAGTGTAGCGAAGTGCTTGAGCTTCTGGTTCTGACCATGCAGTAATATCTAACACGTAATCTAACAATTTCACAAGAACTACCTAATACACAAATCTAAAGGGGTAAATGAGTATATGTGCATGAACAATGGCCAGGCAGTGTAGGCAAGGTGCAGTAGATGGTATAAAATAGAGTATATACCAATAGTGGCTTGCTAAAGTATTCACTCCCCTTGGCATTTTTCCTATTTTGTTGCCTTGCAACCTGGAATTAAAATGGATTTTTGGGTGGTTTGTATCATTTGATTTACACAACATGCCTACCACTTTGAAGATGCAACATATTTTTTATTGTGAAACAAACAAGAAATAAGACAAAAAAACAGAACTTCAGTGTGCATAACTATTCACCCCCCCAAAGTCAATACTTTGTAGAGCCACCTTTTGTTGCAATTACAGCTGCAAGGTTCTTAGGGTGTGTCTCTATAAGCTTGGCACATCTAGCCACTGGGATTTTTGCCCATTTTTCAAGGAAAAACTGCTCCAGCTCCTTCAAGTTGGATGGGTTCCGCTGGTGTACAAAAATATTTAAGTCATATCACAGATTCTCAATTGGATTGAGGTCTGGGCTTTGACTAGGCCATTCCAATACAATGTTTCCCCTTAAACCACTCAAATGTTACTTTAGCAGTATGCTTAGGGTCATTGTCCTGCTGGAAGGTGAACCTCCGTCTCAGTGTCAAATCTCTAGAAGACTGAAGCAGATCTCCCTCAACAATTTGCCTGTATTTAGCGCCATCCATCATTCCTTAAATTCTGACCAGTTTCCCAGTCCCTGTCGATGAAAAAAAAACACAGCATGATGCTGCCACCACCCTGCTTCACTGTGGGGATGGTGTTCTTGGGGTGATGGGAGGTGTTGGGTTTGCACCAGACATAGCGTTTTTTCCTTGATGGCCAAAAAACTACATTTTAGTCTTATCTGACCAGAGTCAGATGTTTGGGGAGTCTCCCACATGCCTTTTGGTGAACACCAAACATGTTTGCTTATTTCTTTCTTTAAGCAATAGCTTTTTTTGGCCACTCTTCCATGAAGCCCAGCTCTGTGGAGTGTATGGCTTAAAGTGGTCCTATGGACAGATACTCCAATCTCCGCTGTGGAGCTTTGCAGCTCCTTCAGGGTCATCTTTGGTCTCTTTGTTGTCTCTGATTAATGCCCTCCTTGCCTGGTCCGTGAGTTTTGGTGGGTGGCCCCCTCTTGGCAGGTTTGTAGTGCCATATTCTTTCCATTTTTTAATAATGGATTTTTAATAATGGATTTAATGGTGCTCCATGGGATGTTCAAAGTTCCATATATTTTTTTATAACCAATCCCTGATCTGGACTTCTCCACAACTTTGTCCCTGACATGTTTAGAGAACTCCTTGGTCTTCATGGTGCCGCTTGCTTGGTGGTGCCCCTTGCTTAGTGGTGTTGGAGGCTCTGGGGCCTTTCAGAACAGATGTATATGTACTGAGATCATGTGACAGATCATGTGACACTTAGATTGTACACAGGTGGACTTTATTTAACAAATTATGTGACTTCTGAAGGTAATTGGTTGCACCAGATCTTATGTAGGGGCTTCATAACAAAGGGGTGAATGTATATGCACGTACTACTTTTCCGTCTTTTATATTTTAGAATTTCACTTCACCAATTTGTAATATTTTGTGTTAGTCCATTACATGAAATCCAAATAAAAATCTATTTTAATTCCAGGTTGTAAGGCAACAAAATAGGAAAAACGCCAATACTTTCGCAAGCCATTGTATGATATGAGTAATGTAAGACGTGTAAACATTAATAAAGTGACATTAGTTAAAGTGACTAGTGATCCATTAGTTAACGTGACTAGTGATCCATTAGTTAACGTGACTAGTGATCCATTAGTTAAAGTGACTAGTGATCCATTAGTTAAAGTGACTAGTGATCCATTAGTTAAAGTGACCTAGTGATCCATTAGTTAACGTGACTAGTGATCCATTAGTTAAAGTGACTAGTGATCCATTAGTTAAAGTGACCTAGTGATCCATTAGTTAAAGTGACCTAGTGATCCATTAGTTAAAGTGACTAGTGATCCATTAGTTAATGTGGCCAGTGATCCATTAGTTAAAGTGACTAGTGATCCATTAGTTAAAGTGACTAGTGATCCATTAGTTAAAGTGACTAGTCAATCAATCAATCAATCAAATTTATTTTATATAGCCCTTCGTACATCAGCTGATATCTCAAAGTGCTGTACAGAAACCCAGCCTAAAACCCCAAACAGCAAGCAATGCAGGTGAAGAAGCACGGTGGCTAGGAAAAACTCCCTAGAAAGGCCAAAACCTAGGAAGAAACCTAGAGAGGAACCAGGCTATGTGGGGTGGCCAGTCCTCTTCTGGCTGTGCCGGGTGGAGATTATAACAAAACATGGTCAAGATGTTCAAATGTTCATAAATGACCAGCATGGTCGAATAATAATAAGGCAGAATAGTTGAAACTGGAGCAGCAGCACAGTCAGGTGGACTGGGGACAGCAAGGAGTCATCATGTCAGGTATTCCTGGGGCATGGTCCTAGGGCTCAGGTCCTCCGAGAGAGGGAAAGAAAGAGAGAATTAGAGAGAGCATATGTGGGATGGCCAGTCCTCTTCTGGCTGTGCCGGGTGGAGATTATAACAGAACATGGCCAAGATGTTCAAATGTTCATAAATGATCAGCATGGTCGAATAATAATAAGGCAGAACAGTTGAAACTGGAGCAGCAGCACAGCCAGGTGGACTGGGGACAGCAAGGAGTCATCATGTCAGGTAGTCCTGGGGCATGGTCCTAGGGCTCAGGTCCTCCGAGAGAGAGAAAGAGAGAAGGAGAGAATTAGAGAACGCACACTTAGATTCACACAGGACACCGAATAGGACAGGAGAAGTACTCCAGATATAACAAACTGACCCTAGCCCCCCGACACATAAACTACTGCAGCATAAATACTGGAGGCTGAGACAGGAGGGGTCAGGAGACACTGTGGCCCACTCCGAGGACACCCCCGGACAGGGCCAAACAGGAAGGATATAACCCCACCCACTTTGCCAAAGCACAGCCCCCACACCACTAGAGGGATATCTTCAACCACCAACTTACCATCCTGAGACAAGGCTGAGTATAGCCCACAAAGACCTCCGCCACGGCACAACTTAAGGGGGGGGGGGGGGGGGGGGCGCCAACCCAGACAGGATGACCACATCAGTGACTCAACCCACTCAGGTGACGCACCTCCTCCAGGGACGGCATGAGAGAGCCCCAGTAAAGCCAGTGACTCAGCCCCTGTAATAGGGTTAGAGGCAGAGAATCCCAGTGGAAAGAGGGGAACCGGCCAGGCAGAGACAGCAAGGGTGGTTCGTTGCTCCAGAGCCTTTCCGTTCACCCTCCCACTCCTGGGCCAGACTACACTCAATCATATGACCCACTGAAGAGATGAGTCTTCAGTAGAGACTTAAAGGTTGAGACCGAGTTTGCGTCTCTGACATGGGTAGGCAGACCGTTCCATAAAAATGGAGCTCTATAGGAGAAAGCCCTGCCTCCAGCTGTTTGCTTAAAAATTCTAGGGACAATTAGGAGGCCTGCGTCTTGTGACCGTAGCGTACGTGTAGGTATGTACGGCAGGACCAAATCAGAGAGATAGATAGGAGCAAGCCCATGTAATGCTTTGTAGGTTAGCAGTAAAACCTTGAAATCAGCCCTTGCTTTGACAGGAAGCCAGTGTAGAGAGGCTAGCACTGGAGTAATATGATCAAATTTTTTGGTTCTAGTCAGGATTCTAGCAGCCGTATTTAGCACTAACTGAAGTTTATTTAGTGCTTTATCCGGGTAGCCGGAAAGTAGAGCATTGCAGTAGTCTAACCTGGAAGTGACAAAAGCATGGATTAATTTTTCTGCATCATTTTTGGACAGAAAGTTCCTGATTTTTGCAATGTTACGTAGATGGAAAAAAGCTGTCCTTGAAATGGTCTTGATATGTTCTTCAAAAGAGAGATCAGGGTCCAGAGTAACGCCGAGGTCCTTCACAGTTTTATTTGAGACGACTGTACAACCATTAAGATTAATTGTCAGATTCAACAGAAGATCTCTTTGTTTCTTGGGACCTAGAACAAGCATCTCTGTTTTGTCCGAGTTTAAAAGTAGAAAGTTTGCAGCCATCCACTTCCTTATGTCTGAAACACATTCTTCTAGCAAGGGCAATTTTGGGGCTTCACCATGTTTAATTGAAATGTACAGCTGTGTGTCATCTGCATAGCAGTGAAAGTTAACATTATGTTTTCGAATAACATCCCCAAGAGGTAAAATATATAGTGAAAACAATAGTGGTCCTAAAACGGAACCTTGAGGAACACCGAAATTTACAGTTGATTTGTCAGAGGACAGACCATTCACAGAGACAAACTGATATCTTTCCGACAGATAAGATCTAAACCAGGCCAGAACTTGTCCGTGTAGACCAATTTGGGTTTCCAATCTCTCCAAAAGAATGTGGTGATCAATGGTATCAAAAGCAGCACTTAGGTCTAGGAGCACGAGGACAGATGCAGAGCCTCGGTCCGATGCCATTAAAATGTCATTTACCACCTTCACAAGTGCCGTCTCAGTGCTATGATGGGGTCTAAAACCAGACTGAAGCATTTTGTATACATTGTTTGTCTTCAGGAAGGCAGTGAGTTGTTGCGCAACAGCCTTTTCTAAAATTTTTGAGAGGAATGGAAGATTCGATATAGGCCGATAGTTTTTTATATTTTCTGGGTCAAGGTTTGGCTTTTTCAAGAGAGGCTAGTGATCCATTAGTTAAAGTGACTAGTGATCCATTAGTTAACGTGACTAGTGATCCATTAGTTAACGTGACTAGTGATCCATTAGTTAACGTGACTAGTGATCCATTAGTTAAAGTGACTAGTGATCCATTAGTTAAAGTGACTAGTGATCCATTAGTTAAAGTGACCTAGTGATCCATTAGTTAAAGTGACTAGTGATCCATTAGTTAAAGTGACTAGTGATCCATTAGTTAAAGTGACCTAGTGATCCATTAGTTAAAGTGACCTAGTGATCCATTAGTTAAAGTGACCTAGTGATCCATTAGTTAAAGTGACCTAGTGATCCATTAGTTAAAGGGACTAGTGATCCATTAGTTAAAGTGACTAGTGATCCAATTATTAAAGTGGCCAGTGATTGGGTCTCAATGTAGGCAGCAGCAGTTAGTGATGTCTGTTTAGCAGTCTGACGGCCTTGAGATAGAAGCTGTTTTTCAGTCTCTCGGTCCCAGCTTTGATGCACTGACGAGATGGTCTCCACTCTTAACAATAGTAGTTGTTGTTCCAAAGGTGAGAAGGCAGGCGGTCTGCTTATCATGTTGCTCATCGCTGTACTCCCGCAGGGACAGATTTTGACAGGAGTGGACCCTCTCGTGTCTTTCTCTCTGCTAGCGTTGACAGATACAGTTTGAGTGACATCGAGAATGTTTTTTTTTTTCCAACTCCCGCCCACTGGATGAGATCTGTGGAGGTCGGTTGGCAAATAACAGAAGGTGCTGTGAGAGGACAGGAGGCGACAAGATGAGAGGAGGGTGATGCCTTTTGGGAGGGGGAAATCTTAACAAGTCTCTCGAGTCATACAGCTCAAGTCCAAGACTGGGTCAAGTGTCTATCTTTCTGTCAAGTCTCAATTCGCAAAATGTGCGACTGGAGTAGTACTCGAGTCCACCTCTCTGAATACTGTAGTATTTAACCATAGTATATTGTAATATTTAACCATAGTATACTGTAGTATTCAACCATAGTATACTGTAGTATTTAACCATAGTATACTGTAGTATTTAACCATAGAATACTATAGTATTTAACCATAGAATACTGTAGTATTTAACCATAGAATACTGTAGTATTTAACCATAGTATACTGTTGTATTTATTAATGTTGGCTGATTTAATGCAACTCTTGTCTGACTTTAGGCTATATAGAGATAATTTTGGTAATGTAGTGTCTGTGGACAGCTGCTAGTTGAACATCTCATTCCAAAATCATGGCTATTAATATAGAGTTGTTCCCCCCTTTGCTGTTATAACATCCTCCACTCTTCTGGGAAGGCTTTCCACTAGATGTTGGAACATTGCTGTTATAACAGCCTCCACTCTTCTGGGAAGGCTTTCCACTAGATGTTGGAACATTGCTGCTATAACAGCCTCCACTCTTCTGGGAAGGCTTTCCACTAGATGATGGAACATTGCTCCATTCAGCTACAAGACCATTGGTGAGGTCGGGCACTGATGTTGGGCGATTAGGCCTGGCTCGCAGTCGCCATTCCAATTCATCCCAAAGGTGTTTGATGGGGTTGAGGTCAGGGCTCTATGCAGGCCAGTCAAGTTCTTCCACACCAATCTCAACAATCCATTTCCGTATGGACCTTGCTTTGTTCAAGGGGGCATTGTCATGCTGAAACAAGAAAGGGCCTTCACCAAATGCTTGCCACAAAGTTGGAAGCATTTAATGTCCTTGTATGCTGTAGCATTAAGATTTCCTATCACTGGAACTTAGGGGCCCGAACCATGAAAAACAGCCCCAGACCATTATCCTCCTCCACTACCAAACTTTACAGTTGCCACTATGCATTGGGGCAGGTAGCATTCTCCTGGGATCCGCCAAACGCAGATTTGTCCGTCGGACTGCCAGATGGTGAAGCGTGATTCATCACTCCAGAGAACGCGTTTCCACTGCTCCAGAGTCCAATGGCGGCAAACTACACACCACTCCAGCCAACGCTTGTCATTGCGCATGGTGATGTGTGTGGCTGTTCGGCCATGGAAACCCATTTCGTGAAGGATCCGACGAACAGTTCTTATGCTGATGTTGCTTCTAGAGGAAGTTTGGACGTGAGTATTGCAACTGAGGCCAGGCTATTTTTATGTGCTATGTATATCAGCACTCTGCGTTCCCGTTCTGTTAGCTTGTTAGGCCTACCACTTTAAGTAGTTGTTGCTGAGTAGTTTTTGCTGAGTACTTGTTGCTTCTAGATGTTTCCACTTCACAATAACAGCACTTACAGTTGACCGGGCAGCTCTAGCGGGGCAGAAATTTGACAAACTGACTTGTTGGAAAGGTGGCATCCTACGTTGAAAGTCACTGAGCTCTTCAGTAACTCCATTCTACTGCCAATGTTTGTCTATGGAGATTGCATGGCTGTGTGCTCGATTGTATACACCTGTCAGCAATGGGTGTGGCTGAAATAGCCTATTCTACCAATTTGAAGGGGTGTCCATATACTTTTGTGTATATATAGTGTGTCTCTCCTCCTGGATGTTGATGTTGTCTCAGACTAATTCTGTACCCTGACCTGTTTCCATGCCAGGGCTGTGTGACCAACTAATGCTGTTCTAATCACCAGTTATTTATGTTCACTGTTCTGTGAATACTTTGTGGGTCAGTAAGGGCTGTTCTGTGAATGCTTTATGTGGGTCAGTAAGGGCTGTTCTGTGAATGCAGCAGTAGTAGTAGTAGTAGTAGTAGAGGAGAGTCCAGCAGTAGTAGTAGTAGTAGTAGTAGAGGCCAGCAGTAGTAGTAGTATAGGAGAGGCCAGCAGTAGTAGTAGTATAGGAGAGTCCAGCAGTAGTAGTAGTAGAGGAGAGGCCAGCAGTAGTAGTAGAGGAGAGGCCAGCAGTAGTAGTAGTAGAGGAGAGGCCAGCAGTAGTAGTAGAGGAGTGGCCAGTAGCAGTAGTAGTAGTAGTAGAGACCAGTAGTAGTAGAGGCCAGTAGCAGTAGTAGTAGAGACCAGTAGCAGTAGTAGTAGAGAGCCAGTAGCAGTAGTAGTAGAGGAGAGACCAGCAGTAGTAGTAGTAAAAGAGAGTCCAGCAGTAGTAGTAGTAGTAGTAGAGGAGGCCAGCAGTAGTAGTAGTAGTAGTAGAGGAGAGGCCAGTAGTAGTAGTAGTAGTAGTAGAGGAGAGGCCAGTAGTAGTAGTAGTAGTAGAGGAGAGGCCAGTAGTAGTAGTAGTAGTAGAGGAGAGGCCAGTAGTAGTAGTAGTAGTAGAGGAGAGGCCAGCAGTAGTAGTAGAGGAGAGGCCAGCAGTAGTAGTAGAGGAGAGGCCAGCAGTAGTAGTAGTAGAGGACAGGCCAGCAGTAGTAGTAGAGGAGTGGCCAGTAGCAGTAGTAGTAGTAGAGACCAGTAGTAGTAGAGGCCAGTAGCAGTAGTAGTAGAGACCAGTAGCAGTAGTAGTAGAGAGCCAGTAGCAGTAGTAGTAGAGGAGAGACCAGCAGTAGTAGTAGTAAAAGAGAGTCCAGCAGTAGTAGTAGTAGTAGTAGAGGAGAGGCCAGCAGTAGTAGTAGTAGTAGTAGAGGAGAGGCCAGTAGTAGTAGTAGTAGTAGTAGTAGAGGAGAGGCCAGTAGTAGTAGTAGTAGTAGAGGAGAGGCCAGTAGTAGTAGAGGAGAGGCCAGTAGTAGTAGTAGTAGTAGAGGAGAGGCCAGCAGTAGTAGTAGAGGAGAGGCCAGCAGTAGTAGTAGTAGAGGAGAGGCCAGCAGTAGTAGTAGAGGAGTGGCCAGTAGCAGTAGTAGTAGTAGAGACCAGTAGTGGTAGAGGCCAGTAGCAGTAGTAGTAGAGACCAGTAGCAGTAGTAGTAGAGAGCCAGTAGCAGTAGTAGTAGAGGAGAGACCAGCAGTAGTAGTAGTAAAAGAGAGGCCAGTAGTAGTAGTAGTAGTAGTAGTAGTAGTAGTAGAGGAGAGTCCAGCAGTAGTAGTAGTAGTAATAGTAGTAGTAGTAGAGGAGAGGCCAGTAGTAGTAGTAGTAGTAGTAGTAGTAGTAGTAATAGAGGAGAGGCCAGTAGTAGTAGTAGTAGTAGTAGTAGTAAAGGAGAGGCCAGTAGTAGTAGTAGTAGTATAGGAGAGGCCAGTAGTAGTAGTAGTAGTAGAGGAGAGGCCAGTAGTAGTAGTAGTAGTAGTAGAGGAGAGGCCAGTAGTAGTAGTAGTAGAGGAGAGGCCAGCAGTAGTAGTAGTAGTAGTAGAGGCCAGCAGTAGTAGTAGTAGTAGGAGAGGTTAGTAGTAGTAGTAGTAGTAGAGGAGAGGCCAGCAGTAGTAGTAGTAGTAGTAGTAGTAGTAGTAGAGGAGAGGCCAGTAGTAGTAGTAGTAGAGGAGAGGCCAGCAGTAGTAGTAGTAGTAGAGGAGAGGCCAGCAGTAGTAGTAGAGGAGAGGTTAGTAGTAGAGGAGAGGCCAGCAGTAGTAGTAGAGGAGAGGTTAGTAGTAGAGGAGAGGCCAGCAGTAGTAGTAGTAGAGGAGAGGCCAGCAGTAGTAGTAGTAGTAGTAGTAGAGGCCAGCAGTAGTAGTAGTAGTAGGAGAGGTTAGTAGTAGTAGTAGTAGTAGTAGAGGAGAGGCCAGCAGTAGTAGTAGTAGTAGTAGTAGTAGTAGTAGAGGAGAGGCCAGCAGTAGTAGTAGTAGTAGAGGAGAGGCCAGCAGTAGTAGTAGAGGAGAGGTTAGTAGTAGAGGAGAGGCCAGCAGTAGTAGTAGAGGAGAGGTTAGTAGTAGAGAGAGGCCAGCAGTAGTAGTAGTAGAGGAGAGGCCAGCAGTAGTAGTAGTAGAGGAGAGGTTAGTAGTACTAGTAGTAGAGGAGAGGCAGGCAGTAGTAGTAGTAGAGGAGAGGCCAGTAGTAGTAGTAGAGGAGAGGCCAGTAGTAGTAGTAGAGGAGAGGCCAGTAGTAGTAGTAGCAGTAGTAGTAGAGGAGAGGCCAGCAGTAGTAGTAGCAGTAGTAGTAGAGGAGAGGCCAGCAGTAGTAGTCGAGGAGAGGCCAGTTGTAGTAGTAGTAGTAGTAGTAGTAGTAGAGGCCAGCAGTAGTAGTAGTAGAGGAGAGGCCAGCAGTAGTAGTAGTAGTAGAGAAGAGGCCAGCAGTAGTAGTAGTAGTAGTAGTAGTAGTAGTAGTAGGAGAGGCCAGCAGTAGTAGCAGTAGAGGAGAGGCCAGCAGTAGTAGTTGAGGAGAGGCCAGCAGTAGTAGTAGTAGGAGAGGCCAGCAGTAGTAGCAGTAGAGGAGAGGCCAGCAGTAGTAGTAGAGGAGAGGCCAGCAGTAGTAGTAGTAGAGGAGAGGCCAGCAGTAGTAGTAGAGGAGAGGCCAGTAGTAGTAGTAGAGGACAGGCCAGTAGTAGTAGTAGTAGAGGAGAGTCCAGTAGTAGCAGTAGTAGTAGAGGAGAGACCAGCAGTAGTAGTAGTAAAAGAGAGGCCAGTAGTAGTAGTAGTAGTAGTAGTAGTAGTAGTAGAGGAGAGTCCAGCAGTAGTAGTAGTAGTAATAGTAGTAGTAGTAGAGGAGAGGCCAGTAGTAGTAGTAGTAGTAGTAGTAGTAGTAGTAGTAGAGGAGAGGCCAGTAGTAGTAGTAGTAGTAGTAGTAGTAAAGGAGAGGCCAGTAGTAGTAGTAGTAGTATAGGAGAGGCCAGTAGTAGTAGTAGTAGTAGAGGAGAGGCCAGTAGTAGTAGTAGTAGTAGTAGAGGAGAGGCCAGTAGTAGTAGTAGTAGAGGAGAGGCCAGCAGTAGTAGTAGTAGTAGTAGAGGCCAGCAGTAGTAGTAGTAGTAGGAGAGGTTAGTAGTAGTAGTAGTAGTAGAGGAGAGGCCAGCAGTAGTAGTAGTAGTAGTAGTAGTAGTAGTAGAGGAGAGGCCAGTAGTAGTAGTAGTAGAGGAGAGGCCAGCAGTAGTAGTAGTAGTAGAGGAGAGGCCAGCAGTAGTAGTAGAGGAGAGGTTAGTAGTAGAGGAGAGGCCAGCAGTAGTAGTAGAGGAGAGGTTAGTAGTAGAGGAGAGGCCAGCAGTAGTAGTAGTAGAGGAGAGGCCAGCAGTAGTAGTAGTAGTAGTAGTAGAGGCCAGCAGTAGTAGTAGTAGTAGGAGAGGTTAGTAGTAGTAGTAGTAGTAGTAGAGGAGAGGCCAGCAGTAGTAGTAGTAGTAGTAGTAGTAGTAGTAGAGGAGAGGCCAGCAGTAGTAGTAGTAGTAGAGGAGAGGCCAGCAGTAGTAGTAGAGGAGAGGTTAGTAGTAGAGGAGAGGCCAGCAGTAGTAGTAGAGGAGAGGTTAGTAGTAGAGGAGAGGCCAGCAGTAGTAGTAGTAGAGGAGAGGCCAGCAGTAGTAGTAGTAGAGGAGAGGTTAGTAGTACTAGTAGTAGAGGAGAGGCAGGCAGTAGTAGTAGTAGAGGAGAGGCCAGTAGTAGTAGTAGAGGAGAGGCCAGTAGTAGTAGTAGAGGAGAGGCCAGTAGTAGTAGTAGCAGTAGTAGTAGAGGAGAGGCCAGCAGTAGTAGTAGCAGTAGTAGTAGAGGAGAGGCCAGCAGTAGTAGTCGAGGAGAGGCCAGTTGTAGTAGTAGTAGTAGTAGTAGTAGTAGTAGTAGAGGCCAGCAGTAGTAGTAGTAGAGGAGAGGCCAGCAGTAGTAGTAGTAGTAGAGAAGAGGCCAGCAGTAGTAGTAGTAGTAGTAGTAGTAGTAGTAGTAGGAGAGGCCAGCAGTAGTAGCAGTAGAGGAGAGGCCAGCAGTAGTAGTTGAGGAGAGGCCAGCAGTAGTAGTAGTAGGAGAGGCCAGCAGTAGTAGCAGTAGAGGAGAGGCCAGCAGTAGTAGTAGAGGAGAGGCCAGCAGTAGTAGTAGTAGAGGAGAGGCCAGCAGTAGTAGTAGAGGAGAGGCCAGTAGTAGTAGTAGAGGAGAGGCCAGTAGTAGTAGTAGTAGAGGAGAGTCCAGTAGTAGTAGTAGTAGTAGAGGAGAGGCCAGCAGTAGTAGTAGTAGTAGTAGTAGTAGTAGTAGAGGAGAGGCCAGCAGTAGTAGTCGAGGAGAGGCCAGCAGTAGTAGTAGAGGAGTGGCCAGTAGCAGTAGTAGAGGAGTGGCCAGTAGCAGTAGTAGTAGTAGAGACCAGTAGTAGTAGAGAGCCAGTAGCAGTAGTAGTAGAGGCCACCCGAGCAGTAGTAGTAGAGGAGAGTCCAGCAGTAGTAGTAGTAGTAGAGGAGAGGCCAGTAGTAGTAGTAGTAGAGGAGAGGCCAGTAGTAGTAGTAGTAGTAGTAGTAGAGGAGAGGTTAGTAGTAGTAGTAGTAGTAGTAGTAGTAGTAGTAGTAGAGGAGAGGCCAGCAGTAGTAGTAGTAGTAGTAGAGGAGAGGCCAGCAGTAGTAGTAGTAGTAGTAGTAGAGGAGAGGCCAGCAGTAGTAGTAGTAGTAGAGGCCAGCAGTAGTAGTAGTAGTAGTAGTAGTAGTAGTAGTAGTAGAGGAGAGCCCAGCAGTAGTAGCAGTAGTAGAGGAGAGGCCAGCAGTAGTAGCAGTAATAGAGGAGAGGCCAGCAGCAGTAGTAGAGGAGAGGCCAGCAGCAGTAGTAGAGGAGAGGCCAGCAGCAGTAGTAGAGGAGTGGCCAGCAGCAGTAGTAGAGGAGAGGCCTGCAGCAATGGATTGTTTCTGGTCTATGACCCAGATATGTGTGCTGTTGTTTCAGCTGAGCGCTTTGGTAAGAAGCTGGAGGAGCTGTGTAGAGAGAGGAGCTCACTGAGGCTGGGTCTCCCCTCCAGACAGCCCAGTGTGGCTCTGTTCCTCCAGAGACTCAGAGAGGCAGTACACAGCGCCCTCGCCAGGATGGAGGACCATAGGTTAGTACCATTACTACAACACATCTCAACACATCACACTACAACACATCACACTACAACACCCCACAACAACTACACCACCCCACACCACAACAACACCCCACACCACCACAACACAACACACCACAACACCCAACAACACATAACAACACCCCAACACCCCACACCACAACACCCCACACCACCCACACCACCCACACCATCCCCAAAACACCCCACACCACACCACCCCACCCCACAACACACTACAACACACAGGATGCTAGTTTAACTGGGTAACACAGACCCACAGGATGCTAGTTTAACTGAATAGCACAGATCCACAGGATGCTAGTTTAACTGGGTAACACAGACCCACAGGAAGCTAGTTTAACTGAATAACACAGACCCACAGGAAGCTAGTTTAACTGAATAACACAGACCCACAGGAAGCTAGTTTAACTGAATAACACAGACCCACAGGAAGCTAGTTTAACTGAATAACACAGACCCACAGGAAGCTAGTTTAACTGGGTAACACAGACCCACAGGATGCTAGTTTAACTGGGTAACACAGACCCACAGGATGCTAGTTTAACTGAATAACACAGACCCACAGGATGCTAGTTTAACTGGGTAACAGAACAGAGCTACCAGGATGCTAGTTTAACTGGGTAACAGAACAGACCCACAGGATGCTAGTTTAACTGGGTAACAGAACAGAGCTACCAGGATGCTAGTTTAACTAGGTAACAGAACAGAGCTACCAGGATGCTAGTTTAACTAGGTAACAGAACAGCGCTACCAGGATGCTAGTTTAACTAGGTAACAGAACAGAGCTACCAGGATGCTAGTTTAACTAGGTAACAGAACAGAGCTACCAGGATGCTAGTTTAACTGAATAACACAGACCCACAGGAAGCTAGTTTAACTGGGTAACAGAACAGAGCTACCAGGATGCTAGTTTAACTGGGTAACAGAACAGACCCACAGGATGCTAGTTTAACTAGGTAACAGAACAGAGCTACCAGGATGCTAGTTTAACTAGGTAACAGAACAGAGCTACCAGGATGCTAGTTTAACTGGGTAACAGAACAGACCCACAGGATGCTAGTTTAACTGGGTAACAGAACAGACCCACAGGATGCTAGTTTAACTGGGTAACAGAACAGACCCACAGGATGCTAGTTTAACTGGGTAACAGAACAGAGCTACCAGGATGCTAGTTTCACTGGGTAACAGAACAAAGCTACCAGGATGCTAGTTTAACTGGGTAACAGAACAGAGCTACCAGGATGCTAGTTTAACTGGGTAACAGAACAGAGCTACCAGGATGCTTGTTTAACTAGGTAACAGAACAGAGCTACCAGGATGCTAGTTTAACTGGGTAACAGAACAGATCCACAGGATGCTAGTTTAACTGGGTAACAGAACAGAGCTACCAGGATGCTAGTTTAACTAGGTAACAGAACCGACCCATAGGATGCTAGTTTAACTGGGTAACAGAACAGAGCTACCAGGATGCTAGTTTAACTAGGTAACAGAACAGACCCACAGGATGCTAGTTTAACTGTTAATGTCTGTTATTCTTTCTGCTTTTGACCTGTTAAAGGGAAGAGGTGGAGAGTGATGGAGGGGAAGTGGCTGAAGCCGTCCAGGGTCCACTGCAAAGGAGAGAGTGTTTGCTGCAGGAGAAACGCATAGTGGAGGTGAGTAGATTCTACAGTTTAGAGCGTTGTAGAATGAAGTAGTTAGATACGCCTGCAGCAGAAATACTACAGGAAATACCCAGTTGTGTACATTAAGAAATGTCCCATGCCCTGTAAATGGATCCTGTCATACATACACTGGTTGAATGAAGAATGTCCCATGCCCTGTAAAATGTTGAATTGAGTGTGAATCCAAGTGCTGATCTAAGATCAGGTCCCCTGTCTGTATAATCCTATTTATTATTATCTAGAAGTCAGAACTGATCCTAGATCAGCACTCCTACTCTGAGACTACTCTTTATGAATGCTCTCTGCCCTCGGGCCTGCCCCCAGGCGGAGATGGCAGAGCTGCAGTGGAGGCTTGGAGAGCTGCAGTCTCGGAGTTGCAGCCTGGAACAGCAGATCCAGCAGGAAGAGGAGGAGCTACAGACTGAGGAGGTTGAAGGACCCGCCCTGCGCAGCTGTAGCCACACACAGCTCAGAGACATGGGCAATGCCCTCAATGACCTGGTAACATCACAGAGCAGGACCAGGATTTGTGTCTCTCCCCCTGAAGCCATACTCAGGTCAGTACTAATCCTAACTTCTCCAGGATCACTGTCTCTCCACACGTGGGGTTCCCTGAGAAAATCTGTACTAATCTTATCAAACCAAGTTAGGAATTTAAAAAAAAGATATGTTTCAATATGAACATCTTCAAAGGATCTATCTGTCCATAACATTCCTCCCGTCTTCATCTTCCCTTGTAGGAACACTGAGTCTGTCCATAACATTCCTCCAGTCTTCCTCTTCCCTTGTAGGAACACTGAGTCTGTCCATAACATTCCTCCTGTCTTCCTCTTCCCTTGTAGGAACAATGAGTCTGTCCATAACATTCCTCCTGTCTTCCTCTTCCCTTGTAGGAACACTGAGTCTGTCCATAACATTCCTCCAGTCTTCCTCTTCCCTTGTAGGAACACTGAGTCTGTCCATAACATTCCTCCAGTCTTCATCTTCCCTTGTAGGAACACTGAGTCTGTCCATAACATTCCTCCTGTCTTCCTCTTCCCTTGCAGACTCCAGGATCAGGAGCAATCACTGAGTCTGTCCATTAAAGATGCTACGGCTAAAGTAAGGTTATTTTTATATTGACATTTTAGACATTCAGCAAACACTCTTATACAGAGTGACACAGTTTCAGTTGCAGTCCCCACGACCCCTACTTTGTGGCATGGCAACTCAACCATTCCTCCCAGAGTAAAGCACAGCAGAGTAAAGCACAGCAGAGCAGAGTAAAGCAGAGCAGAGTAAAGCAAAGGACAGCAGAGTAAAGCAGAGCAGGGTAAAGCAGAGCAGAGTAAAGCAGAGCAGAGTAAAGCAGAGCAGAGTAAAGCACAGCACAGCAGAGTAAAGCAAAGGACAGCAGAGTAAAGCAGAGCAGGGTAAAGCAGAGTAAAGCAGAGCAGAGTAAAGCAGAGCAGAGTAAAGAAGAGCAGAGTAAAGCAGAGCAGAGTAAAGAAGAGCAGGGTAAAGCAGAGCAGAGTAAAGCAGAGCAGAGTAAAGCAGAGCAGAGTAAAGCAGAGCAGGGTAAAGCAGAGCAGAGTAAAGCAGAGCAGAGTAAAGCACAGCACAGCAGAGCAGAGTAAAGCACAAGACAACCAGAGTAAAGCACAAGACAACCAGAGTAAAGCACAACCAGAGTAAAGTAGAGCACAGAGTAAAGCACAGCAGAGTAAAGCACCGCAGAGTAAAGCACAAGACAACCAGAGTAAAGCACAGCAGAGTAAAGCACAGCAGAGTAGAGTAGAGCACAGCAGAGTAGAGTAGAGCACAGCAGAGTAGAGTAGAGCACAGCAGAGTAGAGCACAGCAGAGTAGAGCACAGCAGAGTAGAGCACAGCAGAGTCGAGCACAGCAGAGTCGAGCACAGCAGAGTAAAGCACCGCAGAGTAAAGCACAAGACAACCAGAGTAGAGTATATCACAGCAGAGTAGAGTAGAGCACAGCAGAGTAGAGTAGAGCAGAGCACAGCAGAGTAAAGCACAGCAGAGTAAAGCACTGCAGAGTAAAGCACAAGACAACCAGAGTAGAGTAGAGCACAGCAGGGTAGAGTAGAGCACAAGACAACCAGAGTAGAGTAGAGCACAGCAGGGTAAAGCACAGTAGAGTAGAGTAGAGCACAGCAGAGTAGAGTAGAGCACAGTAGAGTAAAGCAAAGTAGAGTAAAGCACAGCAGAGTAAAGCACAGCAGAGTAAAGCACAGTAGAGTAAAGCACAGTAGAGTAAAGCACAGCAGAGTAAAGCACAGCAGAGCAGAGTAAAGCACAAGACAACCAGAGTAAAGCACAAGACAACCAGAGTAAAGCACAAGACAACCAGAGTAAAGCACAACAGAGTAAAGTAGAGCACAGCAGAGTAGAGCGCAGCAGAGTAGAGCACAGCAGAGTAAAGCACAGCAGGGTAAAGCACAGCAGAGTAAAGCACAGCAGGGTAAAGCAGAGCAGAGTAAAGCACAGCAGAGCAGAGTAAAGCACAAGACAACCAGAGTAAAGCACAAGACAACCAGAGTAAAGCACAAGACAACCAGAGTAAAGCACAACAGAGTAAAGTAGAGCACAGCAGAGTAGAGTGCAGCAGAGTAGAGCACAGCAGAGTAGAGCACAGCAGAGTAAAGCACAGCAGAGTAAAGCACAGTAGAGTAAAGCACAGCAGGGTAAAGCACAGTAGAGTAAAGCACAGTAGAGTAAAGCACAGTAGAGTAAAGCACAGTAGAGTAAAGCAGAGCAGAGTAAAGCACAGTAGAGTAAAGCAGAGCAGAGTAAAGCACAGTAGAGTAAAGCACAGTAGAGTAAAGCACAGTAGAGTAAAGCACAGCAGAGTAGAGCACAGCAGAGTAAAGCACAGCAGGGTAAAGCACAGCAGGGTAAAGCACAGTAGAGTAAAGCACAGTAGAGTAAAGCACAGTAGAGTAAAGCACAGCAGGGTAAAGCACAGCAGGGTAAAGCACAGCAGGGTAAAGCGCAGTAGAGTAAAGCACAGTAGAGTTTAGCACAGTAGAGTTTAGCACAGTAGAGTTTAGCACAGCAGGGTAAAGCACAGCAGGGTAAAGCACAGCAGGGTAAAGCACAGCAGGGTAAAGCGCAGTAGAGTAAAGCACAGTAGAGTTTAGCACAGTAGAGTTTAGCACAGTAGAGTAAAGCACAGCAGGGTAAAGCACAGCAGGGTAAAGCACAGTAGAGTAGAGCAGAGTAGAGTAGAGCACATTAGAGTAAAGCACAGTAGAGTAAAGCACAGCAGAGTAAAGCACAGTAGAGTAAAGCACAGCACAGCAGAGCAGAGTAAAGCACAGCACAGCAGAGCAGAGTAAAGCACAAGACAACCAGAGTAAAGCACAAGACAACCAGAGTAAAGCACAACAGAGTAAAGTAGAGCACAGCAGAGTAGAGCGCAGCAGAGTAGAGCACAGCAGAGTAAAGCACAGCAGAGTAAAGCACAGCAGGGTAAAGCACAGCAGAGTAAAGCACAGCAGGGTAAAGCACAGCAGAGTAAAGCACCGCAGAGTAAAGCACAAGACAACCAGAGTAAAGCACAGCAGAGTAGAGTAAAGCACAGCAGAGTAGAGTAGAGCACAGCAGAGTAGAGTAGAGCACAGCAGAGTAGAGTAGAGCACAGCAGAGTAAAGCACAGCAGAGTAAAGCACAAGACAACCAGAGTAAAGCACAGCAGAGTAGAGTAGAGCACAGCAGAGTAGAGTAGAGCACAGCAGAGTAGAGTAGAGCACAGCAGAGTAGAGTAGAGCACAGCAGAGTAGAGCACAGCAGAGTAGAGCACCGCAGAGTAAAGCTCCGCAGAGTTAAGCTCCGCAGAGTAAAGCACCGCAGAGTAAAGCACAAGACAACCAGAGTAGAGTAGAGCACAGCAGAGTAGAGTAGAGTAGAGCACAGCAGAGTAAAGCACAGCAGAGTAAAGCACAGCACAGCAGAGCAGAGTAAAGCACAAGACAACCAGAGTAAAGCACAAGACAACCAGAGTAAAGCACAAGACAACCAGAGTAAAGCACAACAGAGTAAAGTAGAGCACAGCAGAGTAGAGTGCAGCAGAGTAGAGCACAGCAGAGTAGAGCACAGCAGAGTAGAGCACATCAGAGTAAAGCACAGCAGGGTAAAGCAAAGTAGAGTAAAGCACAGCAGGGTAAAGCACAGTAGAGTAAAGCACAGTAGAGTAAAGCACAGTAGAGTAAAGCAGAGCAGAGTAAAGCACAGTAGAGTAAAGCACAGCAGGGTAAAGCACAGCAGGGTAAAGCACAGTAGAGTAAAGCACAGCAGGGTAAAGCACAGCAGGGTAAAGCACAGTAGAGTAAAGCACAGCAGAGCAGAGTAAAGCACAAGACAACCAGAGTAGAGTAGAGCACAGCAGGGTAGAGTAGAGCACAAGACAACCAGAGTAGAGTAGAGCACAGCAGGGTAAAGCACAGTAGAGTAGAGTAGAGCACAGCAGAGTAGAGTAGAGCACAGTAGAGTAAAGCAAAGTAGAGTAAAGCACAGCAGAGTAAAGCACAGCAGAGTAAAGCACAGCAGAGTAAAGCACAGTAGAGTAAAGCACAGTAGAGTAAAGCACAGCAGAGTAAAGCACAGCAGAGCAGAGTAAAGCACAAGACAACCAGAGTAAAGCACAAGACAACCAGAGTAAAGCACAAGACAACCAGAGTAAAGCACAACAGAGTAAAGTAGAGCACAGCAGAGTAGAGCGCAGCAGAGTAGAGCACAGCAGAGTAAAGCACAGCAGGGTAAAGCACAGCAGAGTAAAGCACAGCAGGGTAAAGCAGAGCAGAGTAAAGCACAGCAGAGCAGAGTAAAGCACAAGACAACCAGAGTAAAGCACAAGACAACCAGAGTAAAGCACAAGACAACCAGAGTAAAGCACAACAGAGTAAAGTAGAGCACAGCAGAGTAGAGTGCAGCAGAGTAGAGCACAGCAGAGTAGAGCACAGCAGAGTAAAGCACAGCAGAGTAAAGCACAGTAGAGTAAAGCACAGCAGGGTAAAGCACAGTAGAGTAAAGCACAGTAGAGTAAAGCACAGTAGAGTAAAGCACAGTAGAGTAAAGCAGAGCAGAGTAAAGCACAGTAGAGTAAAGCAGAGCAGAGTAAAGCACAGTAGAGTAAAGCACAGTAGAGTAAAGCACAGTAGAGTAAAGCACAGCAGAGTAGAGCACAGCAGAGTAAAGCACAGCAGGGTAAAGCACAGCAGGGTAAAGCACAGTAGAGTAAAGCACAGTAGAGTAAAGCACAGTAGAGTAAAGCACAGCAGGGTAAAGCACAGCAGGGTAAAGCACAGCAGGGTAAAGCGCAGTAGAGTAAAGCACAGTAGAGTTTAGCACAGTAGAGTTTAGCACAGTAGAGTAAAGCACAGCAGGGTAAAGCACAGCAGGGTAAAGCACAGCAGGGTAAAGCACAGCAGGGTAAAGCGCAGTAGAGTAAAGCACAGTAGAGTTTAGCACAGTAGAGTTTAGCACAGTAGAGTAAAGCACAGCAGGGTAAAGCACAGCAGGGTAAAGCACAGTAGAGTAGAGCAGAGTAGAGTAGAGCACATTAGAGTAAAGCACAGTAGAGTAAAGCACAGCAGAGTAAAGCACAGTAGAGTAAAGCACAGCACAGCAGAGCAGAGTAAAGCACAGCACAGCAGAGCAGAGTAAAGCACAAGACAACCAGAGTAAAGCACAAGACAACCAGAGTAAAGCACAACAGAGTAAAGTAGAGCACAGCAGAGTAGAGCGCAGCAGAGTAGAGCACAGCAGAGTAAAGCACAGCAGAGTAAAGCACAGCAGGGTAAAGCACAGCAGAGTAAAGCACAGCAGGGTAAAGCACAGCAGAGTAAAGCACCGCAGAGTAAAGCACAAGACAACCAGAGTAAAGCACAGCAGAGTAGAGTAAAGCACAGCAGAGTAGAGTAGAGCACAGCAGAGTAGAGTAGAGCACAGCAGAGTAGAGTAGAGCACAGCAGAGTAAAGCACAGCAGAGTAAAGCACAAGACAACCAGAGTAAAGCACAGCAGAGTAGAGTAGAGCACAGCAGAGTAGAGTAGAGCACAGCAGAGTAGAGTAGAGCACAGCAGAGTAGAGTAGAGCACAGCAGAGTAGAGCACAGCAGAGTAGAGCACCGCAGAGTAAAGCTCCGCAGAGTTAAGCTCCGCAGAGTAAAGCACCGCAGAGTAAAGCACAAGACAACCAGAGTAGAGTAGAGCACAGCAGAGTAGAGTAGAGTAGAGCACAGCAGAGTAAAGCACAGCAGAGTAAAGCACAGCACAGCAGAGCAGAGTAAAGCACAAGACAACCAGAGTAAAGCACAAGACAACCAGAGTAAAGCACAAGACAACCAGAGTAAAGCACAACAGAGTAAAGTAGAGCACAGCAGAGTAGAGTGCAGCAGAGTAGAGCACAGCAGAGTAGAGCACAGCAGAGTAGAGCACATCAGAGTAAAGCACAGCAGGGTAAAGCAAAGTAGAGTAAAGCACAGCAGGGTAAAGCACAGTAGAGTAAAGCACAGTAGAGTAAAGCACAGTAGAGTAAAGCAGAGCAGAGTAAAGCACAGTAGAGTAAAGCACAGCAGGGTAAAGCAGAGCAGAGTAAAGCACAGTAGAGTAAAGCACAGTAGAGTAAAGCACAGTAGAGTAAAGCACAGTAGAGTAAAGCACAGCAGGGTAAAGCAGAGCAGAGTAAAGCACAGTAGAGTAAAGCACAGTAGAGTAAAGCACAGTAGAGTAAAGCACAGTAGAGTAAAGCACAGTAGAGTAAAGCACAGCAGAGTAAAGCACAGCAGAGTAGAGCACAGCAGAGTAAAGCACAGCAGAGTAAAGCACAGCAGGGTAAAGCAGAGTAAAGCACAGTAGAGTAAAGCACAGTAGAGTAAAGCACAGCAGGGTAAAGCACAGTAGAGTAAAGCACAGTAGAGTAAAGCACAGCAGGGTAAAGCACAGCAGGGTAAAGCACAGTAGAGTAAAGCACAGCAGGGTAAAGCACAGCAGGGTAAAGCACAGTAGAGTAAAGCACAGCAGAGCAGAGTAAAGCACAGCAGAGTAAAGCACAGCAGAGCAGAGTAAAGCACAGCAGGGTAAAGCACAGTAGAGTAAAGCACAGTAGAGTAAAGCACAGCAGGGTAAAGCACAGTAGAGTAGAGTAGAGCACAGCAGAGTAGAGTAGAGCACAGTAGAGTAAAGCACAGTAGAGTAAAGCACAGCAGAGTAAAGCACAGTAGAGTAAAGCACAGCAGAGTAAAGCACAGTAGAGTAAAGCACAGCACAGCAGAGCAGAGTAAAGCACAAGACAACCAGAGTAAAGCACAAGACAACCAGAGTAAAGCACAACAGAGTAAAGTAGAGCACAGCAGAGTAGAGCGCAGCAGAGTAGAGCACAGCAGAGTAAAGCACAGCAGAGTAAAGCACAGCAGGGTAAAGCACAGCAGAGTAAAGCACAGCAGGGTAAAGCACAGCAGAGCAGAGTAAAGCACAAGACAACCAGAGTAAAGCACAAGACAACCAGAGTAAAGCACAACAGAGTAAAGTAGAGCACAGCAGGGTAAAGCACAGCAGGGTAAAGCACAGCAGGGTAAAGCACAGCAGAGTAAAGCACAGCAGAGTAAAGCACCGCAGATTAAAGCACAAGACAACCAGAGTAAAGCACAGCAGAGTAGAGTAAAGCACAGCAGAGTAGAGTAGAGCACAGCAGCGTAGAGTAGAGCACAGCAGAGTAGAGTAGAGCACAGCAGAGTAAAGCACAGCAGAGTAAAGCACCGCAGAGTAAAGCACAAGACAACCAGAGTAAAGCACAGCAGAGTAGAGTAAAGCACAGCAGAGTAGAGTAGAGCACAGCAGAGTAGAGTAGAGCCAACCAGAGTAAAGCACAGCAGAGTAGAGTAAAGCACAGCAGAGTAGAGTAGAGCACAGCAGAGTAGAGCACCGCAGAGTAATGCTCCGCAGAGTAAAGCTCCGCAGAGTAAAGCTCCGCAGAGTAAAGCTCCGCAGAGTAAAGCTCCGCAGAGTAAAGCTCCGCAGAGTAAAGCTCCGCAGAGTAAAGCACAAGACAACCAGAGTAGAGTAGAGCACAGCAGAGTAGAGTAGAGCACAGCAGAGTAGAGTAGAGCACAGCAGAGTAGAGTAGAGCACAGTAGAGTAAAGCACAGCAGAGTAAAGCACAGCAGAGTAAAGCACAGCACAGCAGAGCAGAGTAAAGCACAAGACAACCAGAGTAAAGCACAAGACAACCAGAGTAAAGCACAAGACAACCAGAGTAAAGCACAAGACAACCAGAGTAAAGCACAACAGAGTAAAGTAGAGCACAGCAGAGTAGAGCACAGCAGAGTAGAGCACAGCAGAGTAGAGCACAGCAGAGTAAAGCACCGCAGAGTAAAGCACCGCAGAGTAAAGCACAAGACAACCAGAGTAAAGCAGAGTAGAGTAGAGCACAGCAGAGTAGAGCAGAGTAGAGTAGAGCACAGGAGAGTAGAGCACAGCAGAGTAGAGCACAGCAGAGTAGAGCATAGCAGAGTAAAGCAGAGCAGGGTAAAACAGAGCATGGTAAAGCAATCCCATGGCACTTATCGTAAGAGTAGGGGTGTTAACCCCGGTGTCCTGGCTAAATTCCCAATCTGGCCCTCAAACCATCACGGTCACCTAATAATCCCCAGTTTACAATTGGCTCATTCATCCTCCTCCTCTCCCCTGTAACTATTCCCCAGGTTGTTGCTGTAAATGAGAATGTGTTCTCAGTCAATTTACCTGGTAAAATAATGGATAAATAAAAAAGAAAGAAAGAACACCTGTTATTTCCAGGACAGACTGACCAGTTGAATCCAGGTGAAAGCTATGATCCCTTATTGATGTCACCTGTTATATCCACTTCAGTCAGTGTAGGTGAAGGGGAGGAGACGGGTTAAAGAATAATTTTTAAGCCTATTAAAAACAATTGGGACATGGATTGTGTATGTGCGCCATTCAGAGGGTGAATGGGCAAGACAAAATATTTACATGCCTATGAATGGGTTATTGAAGTAGGTGCCGGTTTGTGTCAAGAACTACAAAGCTGCTGGATTTCCCACACAACAGTTTCCCGTGTGTATCAAGAATGGTCTACTACCCAAAAGACATCCAGCCAACTTGATTAGGTCTCACGTTGCAAAATTAGAAACTGTGTTTTTTTACAATGGATTAAAGCAGAGACACAGATCTTCAAATGGTGTATCACACACTGTATTTAAGGAACAATGGGAAAGTCATTCTGCTTTGAAAGTCATTGTATGTTTTGGTACACCTACTGGAGAGCTCTTTTTTGTTCAGCACCTTTCATCTTAAGCTTTAGCCCCACCCATCTCGTTAAGGGTTGATCCGAGACTTCTGTACTAACAACAGTCAAGCACCCAAACTACCTGGCTAACATTGGCTAGCTTGCTAGCTAATTCCAGACACAAATGAGAGAACAGCTCACTGACCTTTTAGTTGAAGATGTAATCCGGAGACAGTTGTTTTCTCCATCACTTTAGCTCTAATTCGCCATCTCTTTAGCTATCAGACTCTAATTCCACTGATTTCAAAACTCGGTCCTCCAGAAAGTGGAGAGCAACACTTATGCAGTTCTATTAAGTGATATATTTTTTTTAAAGCAGCGTTAGACAGGTTTACCTACACATACTGACCAGATCAAATAGACAGAAGCATGTTATATGGCAGACCAATCCCAACTCTCAACATGTCCAGCCCACTCATTATCTCAGCCAATCATGGCTAGCGAGAAGGTTGCTGACTTTTTTTGTAGCTTGTAATATAACAATTGTATTCGTATTTACAGATGGCATACAAGTTTGTAATTAAGGTACATGAAAGCTCACATGTTCCAGTAGGCATTTCTGCCTAAAAATGTATTTTGATCAAAAATAAAATTTACATTCAAACGGCTCTCTCATTCTCTGTAGAATGCTTTCGAACACCTTGTAGAGCCTATGCCCTGGCAAATTGAGGCTGTTCTGAGGTTAAAAAGAGGTGCAACTCCATATTAGGAAGGTGTTATATACTGTAGTATAATGATTAGTGTGTCATCTAACCCTCCCTCTCTTCTTTCCTTCATCCTTCTCTAGGTAGTGATGAGTCAGAGGTTGGGAGGAAGTCTGAGAAGGAAAGTCAGTGAGACAGAGACTCAACTCCTGGCTCTCCATGAAGCCAAGTTAGCCGCCATCTCAGGTACCTCGCTATACAGATATCATGCACCTCTACCTCTACATATATCATACACCTCTACAGATATCATACACCTCTACCTCTACATATATCATACACCTCTACATATATCATACACCTCTACATATATCATACGCCTCTACATATATCATACATCTCTACATATATCATATATCATACACCTCTACATATATCAAACACCTCTACATATATCATAAATCTCTACATATATCATACACCTCTACATATATCATACACCTCTACATATATCATACACCTCTACATGTATCATACACCTCTACATGTATCATACACCTCTACATGTATCATACACCTCTACATGTATCATACACCTCTACATGTATCATACACCTCTACATGTATCATACACCTCTACATATATCATACACCTCTACATGTATCATACACCTCTACATGTATCATACACCTCTACATGTATCATACACCTCTACAGATATCATACACCTCTACAGATAACATACACCTCTACAGATATCATACACCTCTATATATACAGTGCCTTGCGAAAGTTTTCGGCCCCCTTGAACTTTGCGATCTTTTGCCACATTTCAGGCTTCAAACATAAAGATATAAAACTGTATTTTTTTGTGAAGAATCAACAACAAGTGGGACACAATTATGAAGTGGAACGACATTTATTGGATATTTCAAACTTTTTTAACAAATCAAAAACTGATTGGGCGTGCAAAATTATTCAGCCCCCTTATGTTAATACTTTGTAGCGCCACCTTTTGTGGCGTATGATATATGTAGAGGTGTATGACATATAGATGTAGAGGTAGAGGTGTATGATATATGTAGAGGTAGAGGTGTATGATATATGTAGAGGTGTATGATATATGTAGAGGTAGAGGTGTATGATATATGTAGAGGTAGAGGTGTATGATATATGTAGAGGTGTATGATATATGTAGATGTAGAGGTGTATGATATATGTAGAGGTAGAGCTGTATGATATATGTAGAGGTAGAGCTGTATGATATATGTAGAGGTAGAGCTGTATGATATATGTAGAGGTAGAGGTGTATGATAGATGTAGAGGTGTATGATATATGTAGAGGTGTATGATATATGTAGAGGTGTATGATATATGTAGAGGTGTATGATATATGTAGAGGTGTATGATATATGTAGAGGTAGAGGTGTATGATATATGTAGAGGTAGAGGTGTATGATATATGTAGAGTATATGTATATGTCCGAGATACTGTTGTGAAGAAGTTTAAAGCCGGATTTGGATACAAAAAATATTTCCCAAGCTTTAAACATCCCAAGGAGCACTGTGCAAGCGATAATATTGAAATGGAAGGAGTATCAGACCACTGCAAATCTACCAAGACCTGGTCGTCCCTCTAAACTTTCAGCTCATACAAGGAGAAGACTGATCAGAGATGCAGCCAAGAGGCCCATGATCACTCTGGATGAACTGCAGAGATCTACAGCTGAGGTGGGAGACTCTGTCCATAGGACAACAATCAGTTGTATATTGCACAAATCTGGCCGTTATGGAAGAGTGGCAAGAAGAAAGCCATTTCTTAAAGATATCCATAAAAAGTGTCGTTTAAAGTTTGCCACAAGCCACCTGGGAGACACACCAAACATGTGGAAGAAGGTGCTCTGGTCAGATGAAACCAAAATTGAACTTTTTGGCAACAATGCAAAACGTTATGTTTGGCGTAAAAGCAACACAGCTGAACACACCATCACCAACACACCATCTTCAGCAGGGACAGGGAAGATGGTTAAAATTGATGGGAAGATGGATGGAGCCAAATACAGGACCATTCTGGAAGAAAACCTGATGGAGTCTGCAAAAGACCTGAGACTGGGACGGCGATTTGTCTTCCAACAAGACAATGATCCAAAACATAAAGCAAAATCTACAATGGAATGGTTAAAAAATAAACATATCCAGGTGTTACACCTCTACCTCTATATATATCATACACCTCTACATATATCATACACCTCTACATATATCATACACCTCTACATATATCATACACCTCTATATATATCATACACCTCTACCTCTACATATATCATACACCTCTACCTCTATATATATCATACACCTCTACCTCTACATATATCATACACCTCTACATATATCATACACCTCTATATATATCATACACCTCTACCTCTACATATATCATACACCTCTACCTCTACATATATCATACACCTCTACCTCTATATATATCATACACCTCTACATATATCATACACCTCTATATATATCATACACCTCTACCTTTACATATATCATACACCTCTACCTCTACATATATCATACACCTCTACATATATCATACACCTCTATATATATCATACACCTCTACCTCTACATATATCATACACCTCTACATATATCATACACCTCTACCTATACATATATCAAACACCTCTACCTCTACATATATCATACACCTCTCTATATATCATACACCTCTACCTCTACATATATCATACACCTCTACCTCTATATATATCATACACCTCTTTGGTACACATCCGGTGGATAGAGAGCCGTTTATTATGTTCAACATAGGAGGGCCAAGCACAGGAAGCAGCTCTTTCAGTAGTTTAGTTGGAATAGGGTCCAGTATGCAGCTTGAAGGTTTAGAGGCCATGATTATTTTCATCATTGTGTCAAGAGATATAGTACTAAAACACTTGAGCGTCTCTCTTGATCCTAGGTCCTGGCAGAGTTGTGCAGACTCAGGACAACTGAGCTTTGAAGGAATACGCAGATTTAAGTAGGAGTCCGTAATTTGCTTTCAATAATCATAATCTTTTCCTCAAAGAAGTTCATGAATTTATCACTGCTAAAGTGAAAGTCATCCTCTCTTGTGGAATGCTGCTTTTTAGTTAGCTTTGCGACAGTATCAAAAAGGAATTTCGGATTGTTCTTATTTTCCTCAATTAAGTTAGAAAAATATGATGATCGAGCAACAGTAAGGGCTCTTCGGTACTGCACAGTACTGTCTTTCCAAGCTAGTCGGAAGACTTCCAGTTTGGTGTGGCGCCATTTCCGTTCCAATTTTCCGGAAGCTTGCTTCAGAGCTTGGGTATTTTCTGTGTACCAGGGAGCTAGTTTTTTATGAGAAATGTTTTTGGTTTTTAGGGGTGCAACTGCATCTAGGGTATTACGCAAGGTTAAATTGAGTTCCTCAGTTAGGTGGTTAACTGATTTTTGTCCTCTGGCGTCCTTGGGTAGACAGAGGGAATCTGGAAGGACATCAAGGAATCTTTGTGTTGTCTGTGAATTTATAGCACGACTTTTGATGATCCTTGGTTGGGGTCTGAGCAGATTATTTGTTGCAATTGCAAACGTAATAAAATGGTGGTCCGATAGTCCAGGATTATGAGGAAAAACATTAAGATCCACACCATTTATTCCATGGGACAAAACTAGGTCCAGCGTATGACTGTGACAGTGAGTGGGTCCAGAGACATGTTGGACAAAACCCACTGAGTCGATGATGGCTCCAAAAGCCTTTTGGAGTGGGTCTGTGGACTTTTCCATGTGAATATTAAAGTCACCAAAGATTAGAATATTATCTGCTATGACTACAAGGTCCGATAGGAATTCAGGGAACTCAGTGAGGAACGCTGTATATGGCCCAGGAGGCCTGTAAACAGTAGCTATAAAAAGTGATTGAGTAGGCTGCATAGATTTCATGACTAGATGCTCAAAAGACGAAAACGTCATTTTTTTTTTTTTTGTAAATTGAAATTTGCTATCGTAAATGTTAGCAACACCTCCGCTTTTGCGGGATGCGCAGGGGATATGGTCACTAGTGTAGCCAGGAGGTGAGGCCTCATTTAACACAGTAAATTCATCAGGCTTAAGCCATGTTTCAGTCAGGCCAATCACATCAAGATTATGATCAGTGATTAGTTCATTGACTATAATTGCCTTTGAAGTAAGGGATCTAACATTAAGTAGCTCTATTTTGAGATGTGAGGTATCATGATCTCTTTCAATAATGACAGGAATGGAGGTGGTCTTTATCCTAGTGAGATTGCTAAGGCGAACACCGCCATGTTTAGTTTTGCCCAACCTAGGTCGAGGCACAGACACGGTCTCAATGGTGATAGCTGAGCTGACTACACTGACTGTGCTAGTGGCAGACTCCACTATGCTGGCAGGCTGGCTAACAGCCTGCTACCTGGCCTGCACCCTATTTCATTGTGGAGCTAGAGGAGTTAGAGCCCTGTCTATGTTGGTAGATAAAATGAGAGCACCCCTCCAGCTAGGATGGAGTCCGTCACTCCTCAGGAGGTCAGGCTTGGTCCTGTTTGTGGGTGAGTCCCAGAAAGAGGGCCAATTATCTACAAATTCTATCTTTTGGGAGGGGCAGAAAACAGTTTTCAACCAGCGATTGAGTTGTGAGACTCTGCTGTAGAGCTCATCACTCCCCCTGGAGTGGGAGGGGGCCAGAGACAATTACTCAATGCCGACACATCTTTCTAGCTGATTTACACGCAGAAGCTATGTTGCGCTTAGTGATCTCTGACTGTTTCATCCTAACATCGTTGGTGCCGACGTGGGCAGAGATGAGACCTGTGTTATGTTGTAGGTAATGCCTTCAGCAGTGCTAAGGAGCTGAAGGCAGAGATGGGAGCTGTGTTGTTATGTTGTAGGTAATGCCTTCAGCAGTGCTAAGGAGCTGAAGGCAGAGATGAGAGCTGTGTTGTTATGTTGTAGGTAATTCCTTCAGCAGTGCTAAGGAGCTGAAGGCAGAGATGAGAGCTGTGTTGTTATGTTGTAGGTAATGCCTTCAGCAATGCTAAGGAGCTGAAGGCAGAGATGAGAGCTGTGTTGTTATGTTATAGGTATTGCCTTCAGCAGTGCTAAGGAGCTGAAGGCAGAGATGGGAGCTGTGTTGTTATGTTGTAGGTAATGCCTTCAGCAGTGCTAAGGAGCTGAAGGCAGAGATGAGAGCTGTGTTGTTATGTTGTAGGTAATGCCTTCAGCAGTGCTAAGGAGCTGAAGGCAGAGATGAGAGCTGTGTTGTTATGTTGTAGGTAATGCCTTCAGCAGTGCTAAGGAGCTGAAGGCAGAGATGAGAGCTGTGTTGTTATGTTGTAGGTAATGCCTTCAGCAGTGCTAAGGAGCTGAAGGCAGAGATGAGAGCTGTCTACGGAGAAAGAGACAGGCTGGAGCTGCTAGTGAAGAGACTCCACAGCCTGAGTTTTGGTAACAGCCAGGATCTGGCCAAGATGAAGACACAACAACAACAGCTGAAACTGGAGCTGGAGGCCAGACAGGCCCAGCATGGTGAGTAGATGAGGCCAGGAGGGTGGTGGGGTAGAACCCAGGGGAGCCTCTCTGGGATGGGAGACGAGTTTGCATGTGGATGATTGTCTTTCAGGTAACAGGGTCATCTACCTGTTCTCCTGTTCCCCACACATATAGTTGACATTGTGTTTCCGAATGACAGAGTAGATAGGGGACAGAGAGAGGAGATGACTGAGGGCAGAGTAGATAGGGGACAGAGAGAGGAGAGGACTGAGGGCAGAGTAGATAGGGGACAGAGAGAGGAGATGACTGAGGGCAGAGTAGATAGGGGACAGAGAGAGGAGAGGACTGAGGGCAGAGTAGATAGGGGACAGAGAGAGGAGATGACTGAGGGCAGAGTAGATAGGGGACAGAGAGAGGAGAGGACTGAGGGCAGAGTAGATAGGGGACAGAGAGAGGAGATGATTGAGGGCAGAGTAGGTAGGGGACAGAGAGGGGAAGACTTAGGGCAGAGATATTGCAATTCTATAGATATGTTATAAACTGTTAATAACTCTCTGTTTCTGTCTTTTCTCCACAAAAGAACTGACTCTGAAAGAGAATGTTGTCAAGTACATCGAGTTACTGGAAGACAGACTGCACAGGTGAGCTTTTTTTTCTCTCTGTCTTTCTCTCTGTCTCTTTCTGTCTCTGTCTCTCAATTTTTATCAATTCAATTCAAGGGGCTTTATTGGCATGGGAAACATGTGTTAACATTGCCAAGCAAGTGAGGTAGATAATATTCAAAGTGAAATAAACAATTACACTCACAGAAGTTTCAAAAGAGTAAAGACATTACAAATGTCATATAATGTCTATATTCAGTGTTGTAACGATGTACAAAAGGGAAAATAAAAAAGCATAAATATGGGTTGTATTTACAATGGTGTTTGTTCTTCACTGGTTGCCCTTTTCTCGTGGCAACAGGTCACACATCTTGCTGCTGTGATGGTACACTGTGGTATTTCACCCAGTAGATATGGGAGTTTATCAAAATCAGGTTTGTTTTCTAATTCTTTGTGGATCTGTGTAATGTGAGGGAAACATGTGTCTCTAATATGGTCATACATTGGACAGGAGGTTAGGAAGTGCAGCTCAGTTTCCACCGCATTTTGTGGGCAGTAAGCCTTGAGAGCCAGGTATGCCTACGGTGGCCTTTCTCAATAGCAAGGCGATGCTCAATCAGTCTGTACATAGTCAAAGCTTTCCTTAAGTTTGGGTCAGTCACAGTGGTCAGGTATTCTGCAACTGTGTACTCTCTGTTTAGGGCCAAATAGCATTCTAGTTTTCTCTGTTTTTTTCCCCAATGTGTCAAGTAATTCTGAACACCAAATAATGCAGAGCAGAATTAGGCCAATACCCGCTAAATATCAAAATCCAGAAAAGAGCCATTAAATTCTACAACAATGCAGTAATAACCAACGAGTAATCTAACCTAACAATTCCAAAACTACTACCTTATAGACACAAGTGTAAAGGGATAAAGAATATGTACATAAAGATGTATGGATGAGTGATGGTACAGAGCGGCATAGACAAGATGCAGTAGATGGTATCGAGTACAGTATATACATATGAGATGAGTAATGTAGGGTATGTAAACAAAGTGGCATAGTTTAAAGTGGATAGTGATACATGTATTACATAAAGATGCAGTAGATGATATAGAGTACAGTATATACATATACATATGAGATGAGTAATGTAGGGTATGTAAAAAATTATATTAAGTAGCATTGTTTAAAGTGGCTAGTGATATATTTTGACATCAATTTCCATTATTAACGTAGCTGGAGTCAGTGTGTTGGCAGCCTGGCTCTCGAGAGAAGACAGGCTATGTGCACACTGCCCTCAAAATGAGGTGAAATCTGAGCTGTACTTCCTAACCTCCTGCCAAATGTTTGACCATATTAGAGACACATACCTCCCTCAGATTGCACAGACCTACAAATATTAATACAAATTTGAAAACAAATCCAATTTTGATAAACCCCAATATACGCTAATGTTCAAAAGTTTGGAGTCCTTGTTTTGAAAAGAAAAGCACCTTTTTTGTCCATTAAAATAACTTCAGATTGATCAGAAATACAGTGTAGACATTGTTAATGTTGTAAATGACTATTGTAGCTGGAAACTGCAGATTTTTTTATGGAATATCTACATAGGAGTACAGAGGACCATTATCAGCAACCATCACTCCTGTGTTCCAATGGCACGTTGTTTTAGCTAATCCAAGTTTATCACTTTAAAAGGCTAATTGATCATTAGAAAACCCTTTTGCAATTATTTTAGCACAGCTGAAAACTGTTGTCCTGATTAAATAAGCAATAAAACTGGCCTTCTTTAGACTAATTGAGTATCTGGAGCATCAGCATGTGTGGGTTCGATCACAGGCTCAAAATGGCCAGAAACAAATCACTTTCTTCTGAAACTCAGTCTATCAGTTTATTCTTATTCTGAGAAATGAAGGCTATTCCATGCGATAAATTGCCAAAAAACTGAAGATCTCGTACATCGCTGTGTACTACTCCCTTCACAGAACAGCACAGACTGGCTCTCACCAGAATAGAAAGAGGAGTGGGAGGCCCCGGTGCACAACTGAGCAAGAGGACAAGTACATTAGAGTGTCTAGTTTGTAGCTGGAAACTGGCAGCTCCATTAAATAGGACCCGCAAACACCAGTCTCAACGTCAACAGTGAAGAGGCGACTCCGGGATGCCATCTTAATCTTTTCTTTTTATTGGCTAGTCTGATATATGGCTTTTTCTTTGCAACTCTGCCTAGAAGGCCAACATCCCGGAGTCTCCTCTTCACTGTTGACGTTGAGACTGGTGTTTTGGTGGAAATTTCTAAGTCACCCCAAACTTTTGAATGGTAGTGTAACTCTCATGTTTACTGGGTGAAATACCATAGTGTTCCATCACAGCAGTAAGATGTGTGACCTGTTGCCACAAGAAAAGGGCAACCAGTGAAGAACAAATACCATTTTAAATACAACCCATATTTATGTTTATTTATTTTCCCTTTTGTACTTCTAACTATTTGCGCATCCTTATAGGACTGTATAAAGACATAATATGACATTTGAAATGTCTTTATTCTCTTGGAACTTTTGTGAGTGTAATGTTTATTGTTAATTTTTATTGTTTATTTCACTTTTGTTTATTATTTAATTCACTTGCCAATAAAACTCCTTAAATTAAAATTGGATTGACAGAGAGAGACAGAGACAGGGAGAGAGAGAGACAGACTGGGAGAGACGGAGATAGGGAGAGAGAGACACAAAGAGAGTGAGACATAGAGAGACAGAGAGAGAGAGACAGAGAGATGATGTCTGTGTATATGATGATGGCTTGTCTCTCTCTGTAGTTGTGGCTGTCCCCCTCTGCAGCATATCTGGGAGGCTGATCTAGAAGCCTGTCACCTCCTCCTCCGAGGCATCCAGCTGCGTACCCCCTTCTGTGGTGGTGCGGACCCTGCCACAGTGGTACTACCCAACCCCCAACCAGCCACTAAACAAGACGCAGATCTGCAGGAATGTGCCATGTTGACGGCTCTGGGGGGGCGCTGGTGCCCCGAGGCCAACCTACAGAACTCAGAGTTCACCAAGGTAACTAACACAGCAACATGTTCCATTTGTAGTGCACTACTTCTGCCCAGAGCCCTATGGGGAATAGGGTGTAATTTGTAGTGCTCTACTTCTGCCCAGAGCCCTATGGGGAATAAGCTAACATTTGACGTACGTCTTACGTCTTATTTAGGACGCAGCCTCTACGTCTTATTTAGGACGCAGCCTCTACGTCTTATTTAGGACGCAGCCTCCACGTCTTATTTAGGACGCAGACTCTACGTCTTATTTAGGACGCAGCCTCTACGTCTTATTTAGGACGCAGCCTCTACGTCTTATTTAGGACACAGCCCCATGTCTTATTTAGGACACAGCTTCTAAGTCTTATTTAGGACATGTTCATGCACACTAGTAATGTAGAATTTAGAAGTAGTTCATGCCTTTGATTTGAAATAAATAAATATTTATGAAGTCTTAAAAGCAGTGGTTCGCGCTTTCAGTTTCACTAGAATGCTGCCATCAATCCACGGTTTCTGGTTAGGGAATGTTTTAATCGTTGCTATGGGAACGACATCTTCAACGCACGTTCTAATGAACTCGCACACCGAATCAGCGTATTCGTCAATATTGTTATCTGACGCAATACGAAACATATCCCAGTCCACGTGATGGAAGCAGTCTTGGAGTGTGGAGTCAGCTTGGTCGGACCAGCGTTGGACAGACCTCAGCGCGGGAGCCTCTTGTTTTAGTTTCTGTCTGTAGGCAGGGATCAACAAAATGGAGTCGTGGTCAGCTTTTCCGAAAGGGGGGCGGGGCAGGGCCTTATATGCGTCGCGGAAGTTAGAGTAACAATGATCCAAGGTTTTTCCAGCCCTGGTTGCGCAATCGATATGCTGATAAAATTTAGGGAGTCTTGTTTTCAGATTAGCCTTGTTAAAATCCCCAGCTACAATGAATGCAGCCTCCGGATAAATGGTTTCCAGTTTGCAAAGAGTTAAATAAAGTTCGTTCAGAGCCATCGATGTGTCTGCTTGGGGGGGGATATATACGGCTGTGATTATAATCGAAGAGAATTCTCTTGGTAGATAATGCGGTCTACATTTGATTGTGAGGATTTCTAAATCAGGTGAACAGAAGGATTTGAGTTCCTGTATGTTTCTTTCATCACACCATGTCACGTTAGCCATAAGGCATACGCCCCCGCCCCTCTTCTTACCAGAAAGATGTTTGTTTCTGTCGGCGCGATGCGTGGAGAAACCCGTTGGCTGCACTGCCTCGGATAGCGTCTCTCCAGTGAGCCACGTTTCCGTGAAGCAAAGAACGTTACAGTCTCTGATGTCTCTCTGGAATGCTACCCTTGCTCGGATTTCATCAACCTTGTTGTCAAGAGACTGGACATTGGCAAGAAGAATGCTAGGGAGTGGTGCACGGTGTGCCCGTCTCCGGAGTCTGACCAGAAGACCGCCTCGTTTCCCTCTTTTTCTGAGTCGTTTTTTGGGTCGCTGCATGGGATCCACTCCGTTGTCCTGTTTGTAAGGCAGAACACAGGATCCGTGTCGCGAAAAACATATTCTTGGTCGTACTGATGGTGAGTTGACGCTGATCTTATATTCAGTAGTTCTTCTCGACTGTATGTAATGAAACTTAAGATGACCTGGGTTACTAATGTAAGAAATAACACGTAAAAAAACAAAAAACTGCATAGTTTCCTAGGAACGCGAAGCGAGGCGGCCATCTCTGTCGGCGCCGGATGTGTATGTGTGTGATGTGTATGCCGAGGAACTTAAAACTTGCTACCCTCTCCACTACTGTTCCATCGATGTGGATAGGGGGGTGTTCCGAGGGCCCTCACCTCCTCCCTGTAGGCCGTCTCGTCATTGTTGGTAATCAAGCCTACCACTGTTGTGTCGTCCGCAAACTTGATGATTGAGTTGGAAGCGTGCGTGGCCACGCAGTCGTGGGTGAACAGGGAGTACAGGAGAGGGCTCAGAACGCACCCTTGTGGGGCCCCAGTGTTGAGGATCAGCGGGGTGGAGATGTTGTTGCCTACCCTCACCACCTGGGGGCGGCCCGTCAGGAAGTCCAGTACCCAGTTGCACAGGGTGGGGTCGAGACCCAGGGTCTCAAGCTTGATGACGAGCTTGGAGGGTACTATGGTGTTGAATGCCGAGCTGTAGTCGATGAACAGCATTCTCACATAGGTATTCCTCTTGTCCAGATGGGTTAGGGCAGTGTGCAGTGTGGTTGAGATTGCATCGTCTGTGGACCTATTTGGGCGGTAAGCAAATTGGAGTGGGTCTATGGTGTCAGGTAGGGTGGAGGTGATATGGTCCTTGACTAGTCTCTCAAAGCACTTCATGATGACGGAAGTGAGTGCTACGGGGCGGTAGTCGTTTAGCTCAGTTACCTAGCTTTCTTGGGAACAGGAACAATGGTGGCCCTCTTGACGCATGTGGGAACAGCAGACTGGTATAGGCTCTGAGGGCGCGGCTGGGGATGCCGTCTGGGCCTGCAGCCTTGCGAGGGTTAACACGTTTAAATGTCTTACTCACCTTGGCTGCAGTGAAGGAGAGTCCGCATGTTTTCGTTGCAGGCAAGCACAAGCATTTCGCTACACTCGCATTAACATCTACTAACCGTGTGTATGTGACAAATAAAATTTTATTTTATTTTATTTGATTTGAATAAATATATATCAGGTAGCCTGTATTTATCCAGGAATAAATATATATCAGGTAGTCTGTTTTTATCCAGGAATAAATATATATCATGTAGTCTGTATTTATCCAGGAATAAATATATATATATATATCATGTAGTCTGTATTTATCCAGGAATAAATATATATCATGTAGCCTCTATTTATCCAGGAATAAATATATATCATGTAGTCTGTATTTATCCAGGAATAAATATATATCATGTAGTCTGTATTTATCCAGGAATAAATATATATCATGTAGTCTGTATTTATCCAGGAATAAATATATATCATGTAGCCTGTATTTATCCAGGAATAAATACATATCAGGTAGCCTGTATTTATCCAGGAATAAATACATATCATGTAGTCTGTATTTATCCAGGAATAAATATATATATATCATGTAGCCTGTATTTATCCAGGAATAAATATATATCATGTAGTCTGTATTTATCCAGGAATAAATATATATATATCATGTAGCCTGTATTTATCCAGGAATAAATATATATCATGTAGCCTGTATTTATCCAGGAATAAATATATATATATATATCATGTAGCCTGTATTTATCCAGGAATAAATACATATCATGTAGTCTGTATTTATCCAGGAATAAATATATATCATGTAGTCTGTATTTATCCAGGAATAAATACATATCATGTAGTCTGTATTTATCCAGGAATAAATATATATCATGTAGCCTCTATTTATCCAGGAATAAATACATATCATGTAGTCTGTATTTATCCAGGAATAAATATATATCATGTAGTCTGTATTTATCCAGGAATAAATATATATCAGGTAGCCTGTATTTATCCAGGAATAAATATATATCATGTAGCCTCTATTTATCCAGGAATAAATATATATATATCATGTAGTCTGTATTTATCCAGGAATAAATATATATCATGTAGCCTCTATTTATCCAGGAATAAATATATATCATGTAGCCTCTATTTATCCAGGAATAAATACATATCAGGTAGCCTGTATTTATCCAGGAATAAATATATATCATGTAGCCTCTATTTATCCAGGAAGGGAAGATTATGTTAACATCTGGTCTGGCACACGTGTTGTCTTAACATGAAAACCTGACTCGACCTGAAAGTGCCTTTTGAAAAACAGTGTTTTAATTCAGTCAAATATAGTAATTATTGTTAGCGTTCAACAGTAGTTACATATATTCCAACTTTCATATAGCCCGTAATTATCCAGGAAACTTGTGGGCCTGTGAAAACATGACCTGACCTCAAAGAGCCCCTAACTCACAGTCCTCTTAATATGGATAGACACCTGACTTTAAATCAAGCGCTGTTAGCCGACAGGTTTCCAGTGGTGTAGTAGTCAGTGACAGTGTACTGGTGAAACAGGACAGTCCTCTACAGGTTTCCAGTGGTAGTCAGTGAGGTGAGGTGGGCTGTTCTGCTGGCTTCACTGCAGGGTTGCCACCTCTCCAGTGGGTTGTTCTCTGTCAAACGCCATCCTTCCTCACCCTCTCCTCCACCCCACTCACCCTCTCCTCCAGCAGTCTGATCCTCTCCTCCATCCCCCTCACCCTCTCCTCCGTCCCCCTCACCCTCTCCTCCAGCAGTCTGATCCTCTCCTCCATCCCCTCACCCTCTCCTCCAGCAGTCTGATCCTCTCCTCTATCCCCCTCACCCTCACTCTCTCCTCCAGCAGTCTGATCCTCTCCTCCATCCCCCTCACCATCTACTCCAGCAGTCTGATCCTCTCCTCCATCCCCCTCACCCTCTCCTCCAGCAGTCTGATCCTCTCCTCCATCCCCCTCACCCTCTCCTCCAGCAGTCTGATCCTCTCCTCCATCCCCCTCACCCTCACTCTCTCCTCCAGCAGTCTGATCCTCTCCTCCATCCCCCTCACCCTCTCCTCCAGCAGTCTGATCCTCTCCTCCATCCCCCTCACCCTCTCCTCCAGCAGTCTGATCCTCTCCTCCATCCCCCTCACTCTCTCCTCCAGCAGTCTGATCCTCTCCTCCATCCCCCTCACCCTCTCATCCAGCAGTCTGATCCTCTCCTCCATCCCACTCACCCTCTCCTCCAGCAGTCTGATCCTCTCCTCCATCCCCCTCACTCTCTCCTCCATCCCCCTCACCCTCTCCCCCCCTCACCCTCTCCTCCATCCCCCTCACTCTCTCCTCCAGCAGTCTGATCCTCTCCTCCATCCCCCTCACCCTCTCCTCCAGCAGTCTGATCCTCTCCTCCATCCCCCTCACCCTCTCCTCCAGCAGTCTGATCCTCTCCTCCGTCCCCCTCACCCTCACTCTCTCCTCCAGCAGTCTGATCCTCTCCTCCACCCTCCTCACCCTCTCCTCCAGCAGTCTGATCCTCTCCTCCATACCCCTCAACCTCTCCTCCAGCAGTCTGATCCTCTCCTCCATCCCCCTCAACCTCTCCTCCAGCATTCTGACCCTCTCCTCCATCCCCCTCACCCTCTCCTCCATCCCCCTCACCCTCTCCTCCATCCCCCTCTCCTCCAGCAGTCTGATCCTCTCCTCTAGTGCTCTGTTCTGCTCCTGCTTTTTCTCCTGTTAATGTTGTTTCACCACAGTCCAGTACAGATATGTCTCTCTCCACCTCCAGCTCTCCAGGTCTGGTTGAGGGGGTGCTGTTGAGCTGGACTGTTGTCTGGGTCTGGTTGAGGGGGTGTTGTTGTGATGGACTGTTGTCTGGTTAAGGGGGTGTTGTTGTGCTGGACTGTTGTCTGGGTCTGGTTGAGGGGGTGTTGTTGTGCTGGACTGTTGTCTGGTTGAGGGGGTGTTGTTGTGCTGGACTGTTGTCTGGTTGGGGGGGTGGTGTTGTGCTGGACTGTTGTCTGGGTCTGGTTGAGGGGGTGTTGTTGTGATGGACTGTTGTCTGGTTAAGGGGGTGTTGTTGTGCTGGACTGTTGTCTGGGTCTGGTTGAGGGGGTGTTGTTGTGCTGGACTGTTGTCTGGTTGAGGGGGTGTTGTTGTGCTGGACTGTTGTCTGGTTGAGGGGGTGTTGTTGTGTTGGACTGTTGTCTGGTTGAGGGGGTGGTGTTGTGCTGGACTGTTGTCTGGGTCTGGTTGAGGGGGTGGTGTTGTGCTGGACTGTTGTCTGGGTCTGGTTAAGGGGGTGTTGTTGTGCTGGACTGTTGTCTGGTTGAGGGGGTGGTGTTGTGCTGGACTGTTGTCTGGGTCTGGTTGAGGCGGGTGTTGTTGTGCTGGACTGTTGTCTGGTTGAGGGGGTGGTGTTGTGCTGGACCGTTGTCTGGGTCTGGTTGAGGGGGTGGTGTTGTGCTGGACTGTTGTCTGGGTCTGGTTGAGGGGGTGTTGTTGTGCTGGACTGTTGTCTGGTTGAGGGGGTGGTGTTGTGCTGGACTGTTGTCTGGGTCTGGTTGAGGGGGTGGTGTTGTGCTGGACTGTTGTCTGGGTCTGGTTGAGGGGGTGTTGTTGTGCTGGACTGTTGTCTGGTTGAGGGGGTGGTGTTGTGCTGGACTGTTGTCTGGATCTGGTTGAGGGGGTGGTGTTGTGCTGGACTGTTGTCTGGGTCTGGTTGAGGGGGTGTTGTTGTGCTGGACTGTTGTCTGGGTCTGGTTGAGGGGGTGTTGTTGTGCTGGACTGTTGTCTTGGTCTGGTTGACGGGGTGTTGTTGAGCTGGACGCGATCATCTCCTTTGTTTTGTTGACATTGAGTGTGAGGTTATTTTCCTGACACCACACTTCGAGGGCCCTCACCTCCTCCCTGTAGGCCGTCTCGTCGTTGTTGGTAATCAAGCCTACCACTGTAGTGTCGTCCGCAAACTTGATGATTGAGTTGGAGGCGTGCATGGCCACGCAGTCATGGGTGAACAGGGAGTACAGGAGAGAGCTGAGAACGCACCCTTGTGGGGCCCCAGTGTTGAGGGTCAGCGGGGTGGAGATGTCGTTACCTACACTCACCACCTGGGAGCGGCCCGTCAGGAAGTCTAGGACCCAGTTGCACAGGGCGGGGTCGAGACCCGGGGTCTCGAGCTTAATGATATAGGTATTCCTGTTGTCCAGATGGTTTAGGGCAGTGTGCAGTGTGGTTGAGATTGCATCGTCTGTGGTCCTATTGGGGCGGTAATCAAATTGGAGTGGGTCTAGGGTGTCAGGTAGGGTGGAGGTGATATGGTCCTTGACCAGTCTCTCAAAGCACTTCATGATGACGGAAGTGAGGTTGACTTTCCGCTTGGGGTTGCTCATCTGTGGGGTTGTGAAATGAAGATGTCTGGTCTGACACACTCGGGGTGGGGTTAACTTTCCTGCTGAGCTATCTCTTTGATAATGTGAAAGTCCAGCTGAAACTGTTTGGGGAATTGTACCATTACTCTTCCAGATTTGTACACATTCACTGTAGACTCAAAGTCCTCGTTGTCTAGTATCCTGAGATTCTACCCATTGTTAACACCCCCACCCTCTTAACAGAGCCGTAGTGTGTAAATATAGCACTGTACCAGGGGATGGTCTAGTTAATATAGCACTGTGTCATGCCAGGGGATGGTCTGGTTAATATAGCACTGTGCCAGGGGATGGTCTGGTAAATATAGCACTGTGCCACGGGATGGTCTGGTTAATATAGCACTGTGCCAGGGGATGGTCTGGTTAATATAGCACTGTACCATGCCAGGGGATGGTCTGGTTAATATAGCACTGTGCCAGGGGATGGTCTTGTTAATATAGCACTGTGCCAGGGGATGGTCTGGTTAATATAGCACTGTGCCATGCCAGCGGATGGTCTGGTTAATATAGCACTGTGCCATGCCAGGGGATGGTCTGGTTAATATAGCACTGTGCCAGGGGATGGTCTGGTTAATATAGCACTGTGTCATGCCAGGGGATGGTCTGGTTAATATAGCACTGTGTCATGTCAGGGGATGGTCTGGTTAATATAGTACTGTGTCATGCCAGGGGATGGTCTGGTTAATATAGCACTGTGCCAGGGGATGGTCTGGTTAATATAGCACTGTGTCATGCCAGGGGATGGTCTGGTTAATATAGCACTGTGCCATGCCAGGGGATGGTCTGGTTAATATAGCACTGTGTCAGGGGATGGTCTGGTTAATATAGCACTGTGCCAGGGGATGGTCTGGTTAATATAGCACTGTGCCATGCCAGGGGATGGTCTGGTTAATATAGCACTGTGTCATGCCAGGGGATGGTCTGGTTAATATAGCACTGTGTCATGCCAGGGGATGGTCTGGTTAATATAGCACTGTGCAAGGGGATGGTCTGGTTAATATAGCACTGTGCCATGCCATGGGATGGTTTGGTTAATATAGCACTGTGCCAGGGGAATGGTCTGGTTAATATAGCACTGTGCCAGGGGATGGTCTGGTTAATATAGCACTGTGCCATGCCAGGGGATGGTCTGGTTAATATAGTACTGTGTCATGCCAGGGGATGGTCTGGTTAATATAGCACTGTGCCAGGGGATGGTCTGGTTAATATAGCACTGTGCCAGGGGATGGTCTGGTTAATATAGCACTGTGCCATGCCAGGGGATGGTCTGGTTAATATAGTACTGTGTCATGCCAGGGGATGGTCTGGTTAATATAGCACTGTGCCAGGGGATGGTCTGGTTAATATATCACTGTGCCAGGGGATGGTCAGGTTAATATAGCACTGTGCCAGGGGATGGTCTGGTTAATATAGCACTGTGCCAGGGGATGGTCTGGTTAATATAGCACTGTGCCAGGGGATGATCTGGTTAATATAGCACTGTGCCAGGGGATGGTCTGGTTAATATAGCACTGTGTCAGGGGATGGTCTGGTTAATATAGCACTGTGCCAGGGGATGGTCTGGTTAATATAGCACTGTGCAAGGGGATGGTCTGGTTAATATAGCACTGTGCCATGCCAGGGAATGGTCTGGTTAATATAGCACTGTGCCAGGGGATGGTCTGGTTAATATAGCACTGTGTCAGGGGATGGTCTGGTTAATATAGCACTGTGCCCGGGGAATGGTCTGGTTAATATAGCACTGTGCCATGCCAGGGGATGGTCTGGTTAATATAGCACTGTGTCATGCCAGGGGATGGTCTGGTTAATATAGCACTGTGCCAGGGGATGGTCTGGTTAATATAGCACTGTGCCCGGGGAATGGTCTGGTTAATATAGCACTGTGTCAGGCCAGGGGATGGTCGGGTTAATATAGCACTGTGTCAGGGGATGGTCTGGTTAATATAGCACTGTACCAGGGGATGGTCTGGTTAATATAGCACTGTGCCATGCCAGGGGATGGTCTGGTTAATATAGCACTGTGCCAGGGGATGGTCTGGTTAATATAGCACTGTGCCAGGGGATGGTCTGGTTAATATAGCACTGTGCAAGGGGATGGTCTGGTTAATATAGCACTGTGCCATGCCAGGGGCTGTTCTGGTTAATATAGCACTGTGCCAGGGGATGGTCTGGTTAATATAGCACTGTGCCATGCCAGGGGATGGTCTGGTTAATATAGCACTGTGTCAGGGGATGGTCTGGTTAATATAGCACTGTACCAGGGGATGGTCTGGTTAATATAGCACTGTGCCATGCCAGGGGATGGTCTGGTTAATATAGCACTGTACCAGGTGATGGTCTGGTTAATATAGCACTGTACCAGGGGATGGTCTGGTTAATATAGCACTGTACCAGGGGATGGTCTGGTTAATATAGCACTGTGCCCGGGGAATGGTCTGGTTAATATAGCACTGTACCAGGTGATGGTCTGGTTAATATAGCACTGTGCCAGGGGATGGTCTGGTTAATATAGCACTGTGCCCGGGGAATGGTCTGGTTAATATAGCACTGTGTCAGGGGATGGTCTGGTTAATATAGCACTGTGTCATGCCAGGGGATGGTCGGGTTAATATAGCACTGTGCAAGGGGATGGTCTGGTTAATATAGCACTGTGCCAGGGGATGGTCTGGTTAATATAGCACTGTGCCCGGGGAATGGTCTGGTTAATATAGCACTGTGTCAGGGGATGGTCTGGTTAATATAGCACTGTGTCATGCCAGGGGATGGTCGGGTTAATATAGCACTGTGCAAGGGGATGGTCTGGTTAATATAGCACTGTGCCAGGGGATGGTCTGGTTAATATAGCACTGTGCCAGGGGATGGTCTGGTTAATATAGCACTGTGCCCGGGGAATGGTCTGGTTAATATAGCACTGTGTCAGGGGATGGTCTGGTTAATATAGCACTGTGTCATGCCAGGGGATGGTCGGGTTAATATAGCACTGTGCAAGGGGATGGTCTGGTTAATATAGCACTGTGCCAGGGGATGGTCTGGTTAATATAGCACTGTGCCAGGGGCTGTTCTGGTTAATATAGCACTGTGCCAGGGGATGGTCTGGTTAATATAGCACTGTGTCATGTCAGGGGATGGTCTGGTTAATATAGCACTGTGCCAGGGGATGGTCTGGTAAATATAGTACTGTGTCATGCCAGGGGATGGTCTGGTTAATATAGCCCTGTGTCATGCCAGGGGATGGTCGGGTTAATATAGCACTGTGTCAGGGGATGGTCTGGTAAATATAGTACTGTGTCATGCCAGGGGATGGTCTGGTTAATATAGCCCTGTGTCATGCCAGGGGATGGTCGGGTTAATATAGCACTGTTCAAGGGGATGGTCTGGTTAATATAGCACTGTGCCATGCCAGGTGATGGTCTGGTTAATATAGCACTGTGCCAGGGGATGGTCTGGTTAATATAGTACTGTGTCATGCCAGGGGATGGTCTGGTTAATATAGCACTGTACCAGGGGATGGTCTGGTTAATATAGCACTGTGCCATGCCAGGGGATGGTCTGGTTTATATAGCACTGTGTCATGCCAGGGGATGGTCTGGTTAATATAGCACTGTTCAAGGGGATGGTCTGGTTAATATAGCACTCTACCAGGGGATGGTCTGGTTAATATAGCACTGTGTCAGGGGAATGGTCTGGTTAATATAGCACTGTGCCATGCCAGGGGATGGTCTGGTTAATATAGCACTGTACCAGGGGATGGTCTGGTAAATATAGCACTGTGCCATGCCAGGGGATGGTCTGGTTAATATAGCACTGTGCCAGGGGATGGTCTGGTTAATATAGCACTGTGCCATGCCAGGGGATGGTCTGGTTAATATAGCACTGTGCCATGCCAGGGGATGGTCGGGTTAATATAGCACTGTTCAAGGGGATGGTCTGGTTAATATAGCACTGTGCCCGGGGAATGGTCTGGTTAATATAGCACTGTGCCATGCCAGGGGATGGTCTGGTTAATATAGCACTGTACCAGGGGATGGTCTGGTAAATATAGCACTGTGCCATGCCAGGGGATGGTCTGGTTAATATAGCACTGTGCCAGGGGATGGTCTGGTTAATATAGCACTGTGCCATGCCAGGGGATGGTCTGGTTAATATAGCACTGTGCCAGGGGATGGTCTGGTTAATTTAGCACTCTACCAGGGGATGGTCTGGTTAATATAGCACTGTGCCATGCCAGGGGATGGTCTGGTTAATATAGCACTGTGCCAGGGGATGGTCTGGTTAATTTAGCACTCTACCAGGGGATGGTCTGGTTAATATAGCACTGTGCCATGCCAGGGGATGGTCTGGTTAATATAGCACTGTGTCAGGGGATGGTCTGGTTAATTTAGCACTGTACCAGGGGATGGTCTGGTTGATATAGCACTGTACCAGGGGATGGTCTGGTTAACATAGCACTGTGTCAGGGGATGGTCTTGTTAATATAGCACTGTGCCAGGGGATGGTCTGGTTAATATAGCACTGTGCCGGGGGTTGGTCTGGTTAATATAGCACTGTGCCAGGGGATGGTCCGGTTAATATAGCACTGTACCAGGGGATGGTCTGGTTAATATAGCACTGTGTCATGCCAGGGGATGGTCGGGTTAATATAGCACTGTACCAGGGGATGGTCTGGTTAATATAGCACTGTGTCATGCCAGGGGATGGTCTGGTTAACATAGCACTGTGTCATGCCAGGGGATGGTCTGATTAATATAGCACTGTGTAATGCCATGGGGATGGTCTGGTTAACATAGCACTGTGTCATGCCAGGGGATGGTCTGGTTAATATAGCACTGTGCCAGGGGATGGTCTGGTTAATGTAGCACTGTGCCAGGGGATGGTCTGGTTAATGTAGCACTGTGCCAGGGGATGGTCTTGTTAATATAGCACTGTGCCAGGGGATGGTCTGGTTAATATAGCACTGCGCCATGCCAGGGGATGGTCTGGTTAATATAGCACTGTGCCAGGGGATGGTCTGGTTAATATAGCACTGCGCCATGCCAGGGGATGGTCTGGTTAATATAGCACTGTGCCAGGGGATGGTCTGGTTAATATAGCACTGTGTCATGCCAGGGGATGGTCTGGTTAATATATCACTGTGTCATGCCAGGGGATGGTCTGGTTAACATAGCACTGTGTCATGCCAGGGGATGGTCTGGTTAATATAGCACTGTGCAAGGGGATGGTCTGGTTAATATAGCACTGTGCCATGCCAGGGGATGGTCTGGTTTATATAGCACTGTGTCATGCCAGGGGATGGTCTGGTTAATATAGCACTGTGCCCGGGGAATGGTCTGGTTAATATAGCACTGTGCCATGCCAGGGTATGGTCTGGTTAATATAGCACTGTACCAGGGGATGGTCTGGTTAATATAGCACTGTGTCATGCCAGGGGCTGTTCTGGTCAATATAGCACTGTGCCAGGGGATGGTCTGGTTAATATAGCACTGTGCCAGGGGATGGTCTGGTTAATATAGCACTGTGTCAGGGGATGGTCTGGTTAATATAACACTGTGCCAGGGGATGGTCTGGTTAATATAGCAATGTGCCACGGAATGGTCTGGTTAATATAGCACTGTGCCAGGGGATGGTCTGTGTTAATATAGCACTGTGCCATGCCAGGGTATGGTCTGGTTAATATAGCACTGTGCCAGGGGTTGGTCTGGTTAATATAACACTGTGCCAGGGGATGGTCTGGTTAATATAGCACTGTGCCAGGGGATGGTCTTGTTAATATAGCACTGTGCCAGGGGATGGTCTTGTTAATATAGCACTGTGTCATGCCAGGGGATGGTCTGGTTAATATAGCACTGTGCCAGGGGATGGTCTGGTTAATATAACACTGTGCCAGGGGATGGTCTGGTTAATATAGCACTGTGCCAGGGGATGGTCTGGTTAATATAGCTCTGTGCCAGGGGATGGTCTGGTTAATATAGCACTGTGCCAGGGGATGGTCTGGTTAATGTAACACTGTGCCAGGGGATGGTCTTGTTAATATAGCACTGTGCCAGGGGATGGTCTTGTTAATATAGCACTGTGTCATGCCAGGGGATGGTCTGGTTAATATAGCACTGTGCCAGGGGATGGTCTGGTTAATGTAGCACTGTGCCAGGGGATGGTCTTGTTAATATAGCACTGTGCCAGGGGATGGTCTGGTTAATTTAGCACTCTACCAGGGGATGGTCTGGTTAATATAGCACTGTGCCATGCCAGGGGATGGTCTGGTTAATATAGCACTGTGTCAGGGGATGGTCTGGTTAATTTAGCACTGTACCAGGGGATGGTCTGGTTGATATAGCACTGTACCAGGGGATGGTCTGGTTAACATAGCACTGTGTCAGGGGATGGTCTTGTTAATATAGCACTGTGCCAGGGGATGGTCTGGTTAATATAGCACTGTGCCGGGGGTTGGTCTGGTTAATATAGCACTGTGCCAGGGGATGGTCCGGTTAATATAGCACTGTACCAGGGGATGGTCTGGTTAATATAGCACTGTGTCATGCCAGGGGATGGTCTGGTTAATTTAGCACTCTACCAGGGGATGGTCTGGTTAATATAGCACTGTGCCATGCCAGGGGATGGTCTGGTTAATATAGCACTGTGCCAGGGGATGGTCTGGTTAATTTAGCACTCTACCAGGGGATGGTCTGGTTAATATAGCACTGTGCCATGCCAGGGGATGGTCTGGTTAATATAGCACTGTGTCAGGGGATGGTCTGGTTAATTTAGCACTGTACCAGGGGATGGTCTGGTTGATATAGCACTGTACCAGGGGATGGTCTGGTTAACATAGCACTGTGTCAGGGGATGGTCTTGTTAATATAGCACTGTGCCAGGGGATGGTCTGGTTAATATAGCACTGTGCCGGGGGTTGGTCTGGTTAATATAGCACTGTGCCAGGGGATGGTCCGGTTAATATAGCACTGTACCAGGGGATGGTCTGGTTAATATAGCACTGTGTCATGCCAGGGGATGGTCGGGTTAATATAGCACTGTACCAGGGGATGGTCTGGTTAATATAGCACTGTGTCATGCCAGGGGATGGTCTGGTTAACATAGCACTGTGTCATGCCAGGGGATGGTCTGATTAATATAGCACTGTGTAATGCCATGGGGATGGTCTGGTTAACATAGCACTGTGTCATGCCAGGGGATGGTCTGGTTAATATAGCACTGTGCCAGGGGATGGTCTGGTTAATGTAGCACTGTGCCAGGGGATGGTCTGGTTAATGTAGCACTGTGCCAGGGGATGGTCTTGTTAATATAGCACTGTGCCAGGGGATGGTCTGGTTAATATAGCACTGCGCCATGCCAGGGGATGGTCTGGTTAATATAGCACTGTGCCAGGGGATGGTCTGGTTAATATAGCACTGTGTCATGCCAGGGGATGGTCTGGTTAATATATCACTGTGTCATGCCAGGGGATGGTCTGGTTAACATAGCACTGTGTCATGCCAGGGGATGGTCTGGTTAATATAGCACTGTGCAAGGGGATGGTCTGGTTAATATAGCACTGTGCCATGCCAGGGGATGGTCTGGTTTATATAGCACTGTGTCATGCCAGGGGATGGTCTGGTTAATATAGCACTGTGCCCGGGGAATGGTCTGGTTAATATAGCACTGTGTCATGCCAGGGGATGGTCTGGTTAATATAGCACTGTGCCAGGGGATGGTCTGGTTAATATAGCACTGTGCCATGCCAGGGTATGGTCTGGTTAATATAGCACTGTACCAGGGGATGGTCTGGTTAATATAGCACTGTGTCATGCCAGGGGCTGTTCTGGTCAATATAGCACTGTGCCAGGGGATGGTCTGGTTAATATAGCACTGTGCCAGGGGATGGTCTGGTTAATATAGCACTGTGTCAGGGGATGGTCTGGTTAATATAACACTGTGCCAGGGGATGGTCTGGTTAATATAGCACTGTGTCATGCCAGGGGATGGTCTGGTTAATATAGCACTGTGCCAGGGGATGGTCTGTGTTAATATAGCACTGTGCCATGCCAGGGTATGGTCTGGTTAATATAGCACTGTGCCAGGGGTTGGTCTGGTTAATATAACACTGTGCCAGGGGATGGTCTGGTTAATATAGCACTGTGCCAGGGGATGGTCTTGTTAATATAGCACTGTGCCAGGGGATGGTCTTGTTAATATAGCACTGTGTCATGCCAGGGGATGGTCTGGTTAATATAGCACTGTGCCAGGGGATGGTCTGGTTAATATAACACTGTGCCAGGGGATGGTCTGGTTAATATAGCACTGTGCCAGGGGATGGTCTGGTTAATATAACACTGTGCCAGGGGATGGTCTGGTTAATATAGCACTGTGCCAGGGGATGGTCTGGTTAATGTAACACTGTGCCAGGGGATGGTCTTGTTAATATAGCACTGTTCCAGGGGATGGTCTTGTTAATATAGCACTGTGTCATGCCAGGGGATGGTCTGGTTAATATAGCACTGTGCCAGGGGATGGTCTGGTTAATGTAGCACTGTGCCAGGGGATGGTCTTGTTAATATAGCACTGTGCCAGGGGATGGTCTTGTTAATATAGCACTGTGTCAGGGGATGGTCTGGTAAATATAGTACTGTGTCATGCCAGGGGATGGTCTGGTTAATATAGCCCTGTGTCATGCCAGGGGATGGTCGGGTTAATATAGCACTGTGCAAGGGGATGGTCTGGTTAATATAGCACTGTGCCATGCCAGGGGATGGTCTGGTTTATATAGCACTGTGTCATGCCAGGGGATGGTCTGGTTAATATAGCACTGTGTCAGGGGATGGTCTGGTAAATATAGTACTGTGTCATGCCAGGGGATGGTCTGGTTAATATAGCACTGTGTCATGCCAGGGGATGGTCGGGTTAATATAGCACTGTTCAAGGGGATGGTCTGGTTAATATAGCACTGTGCCAGGGATTGGTCTGGTTAATATAGCACTGTGCCCGGGGAATGGTCTGGTTAATATAGCACAGTGCCAGGGATTGGTCTGGTTAATATAGCACTGTGCCAGGGATTGGTCTGGTTAATATAGCACTGTGCCCGGGGAATGGTCTGGTTAATATAGCACTGTGCCCAGGGATTGGTCTGGTTAATATAGCACTGTGCCAGGGGATGGTCTGGTTAATATAGCACTGTGCCCGGGGATGGTCTGGTTAATTTAGCACTCTACCAGGGGATGGTCTGGTTAATATAACACTGTACCAGGGGATGGTCTGGTTAATATAGCACTGTGCCAGGGGATGGTCTGGTTAATTTAGCACTCTACCAGGGGATGGTCTGGTTAATATAACACTGTACCAGGGGATGGTCTGGTTAATATAGCACTGTGTCAGGGGATGGTCTGGTTAATTTAGCACTGTACCAGGGGATGGTCTGGTTGATATAGCACTGTACCAGGGGATGGTCTGGTTAACATAGCACTGTGTCAGGGGATGGTCTTGTTAATATAGCACTGTGCCAGGGGATGGTCTGGTTAATATAGCACTGTGCCGGGGGTTGGTCTGGTTAATATAGCACTGTACCAGGGGATGGTCTGGTTAACATAGCACTGTGTCAGGGGATGGTCTTGTTAATATAGCACTGTGCCAGGGGATGGTCTGGTTAATATAGCACTGTGCCGGGGGTTGGTCTGGTTAATATAGCACTGTACCAGGGGATGGTCTGGTTAATATAGCACTGTACCAGGGGATGGTCTGGTTAATATAGCACTGTGTCATGCCAGGGGATGGTCTGATTAATATAGCACTGTGTAATGCCATGGGGATGGTCTGGTTAACATAGCACTGTGTCATGCCAGGGGATGGTTTGGTTAATATAGCACTGTGCCAGGGGATGGTCTGGTTAATGTAGCACTGTGCCAGGGGATGGTCTGGTTAATGTAGCACTGTGCCAGGGGATGGTCTTGTTAATATAGCACTGTGCCAGGGGATGGTCTGGTTAATATAGCACTGCGCCATGCCAGGGGATGGTCTGGTTAATATAGCACTGTGCCAGGGGATGGTCTGGTTAATATAGCACTGCGCCATGCCAGGGGATGGTCTGGTTAATATAGCACTGTGCCAGGGGATGGTCTGGTTAATATTGCACTGTGTCATGCCAGTGGATGGTCTGGTTAATATATCACTGTGTCATGCCAGGGGATGGTCTGGTTAACATAGCACTGTGTCATGCCAGGGGATGGTCTGGTTAATATAGCACTGTGCAAGGGGATGGTCTGGTTAATATAGCACTGTGCCATGCCAGGGGATGGTCTGGTTTATATAGCACTGTGTCATGCCAGGGGATGGTCTGGTTAATATAGCACTGTGCCATGCCAGGGTATGGTCTGGTTAATATAGCACTGTACCAGGGGATGGTCTGGTTAATATAGCACTGTGCCAGGGGATGGTCTGGTTAATATAGCACTGTGTCATGCCAGGGGCTGTTCTGGTCAATATAGCACTGTGCCAGGGGATGGTCTGGTTAATATAGCACTGTGCCAGGGGATGGTCTGGTTAATATAGCACTGTGTCAGGGGATGGTCTGGTTAATATAACACTGTGCCAGGGGATGGTCTGGTTAATATAGCAATGTGCCACGGCATGGTCTGGTTAATATAGCACTGTGCCATGCCAGGGGATGGTCTGGTTAATATAGCACTGTGCCAGGGGATGGTCTGGTTAATATAGCACTGTGCCAGGGGATGGTCTGTGTTAATATAGCACTGTGCCATGCCAGGGTATGGTCTGGTTAATATAGCACTGTGCCAGGGGTTGGTCTGGTTAATATAGCACTGTGCCAGGGGATGGTCTGGTTAATATAGCACTGTGCCAGGGGATGGTCTGGTTAATATAGCACTGTGCCAGGGGATGGTCTGGTTAATGTAACACTGTGCCAGGGGATGGTCTTGTTAATATAGCACTGTGCCAGGGGATGGTCTTGTTAATATAGCACTGTGTCATGCCAGGGGATGGTCTGGTTAATATAGCACTGTGCCAGGGGATTGTCTGGTTAATGTAGCACTGTGCCAGGGGATGGTCTTGTTAATATAGCACTGTGCCAGGGGATGGTCTTGTTAATATAGCACTGTGTCAGGGGATGGTCTGGTAAATATAGTACTGTGTCATGCCAGGGGATGGTCTGGTTAATATAGCCCTGTGTCATGCCAGGGGATGGTCGGGTTAATATAGCACTGTGCAAGGGGATGGTCTGGTTAATATAGCACTGTGCCATGCCAGGGGATGGTCTGGTTTATATAGCACTGTGTCATGCCAGGGGATGGTCTGGTTAATATAGCACTGTGTCAGGGGATGGTCTGGTAAATATAGTACTGTGTCATGCCAGGGGATGGTCTGGTTAATATAGCACTGTGTCATGCCAGGGGATGGTCTGGTTAATATAGCAATGTGCCACGGCATGGTCTGGTTAATATAGCACTGTGCCATGCCAGGGGATGGTCTGGTTAATATAGCACTGTGCCAGGGGATGGTCTGGTTAATATAGCACTGTGCCAGGGGATGGTCTGTGTTAATATAGCACTGTGCCATGCCAGGGTATGGTCTGGTTAATATAGCACTGTGCCAGGGGTTGGTCTGGTTAATATAGCACTGTGCCAGGGGATGGTCTGGTTAATATAGCACTGTGCCAGGGGATGGTCTGGTTAATATAGCACTGTGCCAGGGGATGGTCTGGTTAATGTAACACTGTGCCAGGGGATGGTCTTGTTAATATAGCACTGTGCCAGGGGATGGTCTTGTTAATATAGCACTGTGTCATGCCAGGGGATGGTCTGGTTAATATAGCACTGTGCCAGGGGATTGTCTGGTTAATGTAGCACTGTGCCAGGGGATGGTCTTGTTAATATAGCACTGTGCCAGGGGATGGTCTTGTTAATATAGCACTGTGTCAGGGGATGGTCTGGTAAATATAGTACTGTGTCATGCCAGGGGATGGTCTGGTTAATATAGCCCTGTGTCATGCCAGGGGATGGTCGGGTTAATATAGCACTGTGCAAGGGGATGGTCTGGTTAATATAGCACTGTGCCATGCCAGGGGATGGTCTGGTTTATATAGCACTGTGTCATGCCAGGGGATGGTCTGGTTAATATAGCACTGTGTCAGGGGATGGTCTGGTAAATATAGTACTGTGTCATGCCAGGGGATGGTCTGGTTAATATAGCACTGTGTCATGCCAGGGGATGGTCTGGTTAATATAGCACTGTGCCAGGGGATGGTCAGGTTAATATAGCACTGTGCCATGCCAGGGGATGGTCTGGTTAATATAGCACTGTGTCAGGGGATGGTCTGGTTAATATAGCACTGTGCCAGGGGATGGTCTGGTTAATATAGCACTGTGTCAGGGGATGGTCTGGTTAATTTAGCACTGTGTCAGGGGATGGTCTTGTTAATATAGCACTGTGCCAGGGGTTGGTCTGGTTAATATAGCACTGTGCCAGGGGATGGTCTGGTTAATATAGCACTGTGCCAGGGGATGGTCTGGTTAATATAACACTGTGCCAGGGGATGGTCTGGTTAATATAGCACTGTGCCATGCCAGGGGATGGTCTGGTTATTATAACACTGTGCCAGTGGATGGTCTGGTTAATATAGCAATGTGCCACGGGATGGTCTGGTTAATATAGCACTGTGTCATGCCAGGGGATGGTCTGGTTAATATAGCACTGTGCCAGGGGATGGTCTGGTTAATATAGCACTGTGTCATGCCAGGGGATGGTCTGGTTAATATAGCACTGTGCCAGGGGATGGTCTGTGTTAATATAGCACTGTGCCATGCCAGGGTATGGTCTGGTTAATATAGCACTGTGCCGGGGGTTGGTCTGGTTAATATAGCACTGTGCCAGGGGATGGTCTGGTTAATATAGCACTGTGCCAGGGGATGGTCCGGTTAATATAGCACTGTACCAGGGGATGGTCTGGTTAATATAGCACTGTGTCATGCCAGGGGATGGTCGGGTTAATATAGCACTGTACCAGGGGATGGTCTGGTTAATATAGCACTGTGTCATGCCAGGGGATGGTCTGGTTAACATAGCACTGTGTCATGCCAGGGGATGGTCTGATTAATATAGCACTGTGTAATGCCAGGGGATGGTCTGGTTAATGTAGCACTGTGCCAGGGGATGGTCTGGTTAATGTAGCACTGTGCCAGGGGATGGTCTTGTTAATATAGCACTGTGTCATGCCAGGGGATGGTCTGGTTAATGTAGCACTGTGCCAGGGGATGGTCTGGTTAATGTAGCACTGTGCCAGGGGATGGTCTTGTTAATATAGCACTGTGCCAGGGGATGGGCTGGTTAATATAGCACTGCGCCATGCCAGGGGATGGTCTGATTAATATAGCACTGTGCCAGGGGATGGTCTGGTTAATATAGCACTGCGCCATGCCAGGGGATGGTCTGGTTAATATAGCACTGTGTCATGCCAGGGGATGGTCTGGTTAATATATCACTGTGTCATGCCAGGGGATGGTCTGGTTAACATAGCACTGTGTCATGCCAGGGGACGGTCTGGTTAATATAGCACTGTGCAAGGGGATGGTCTAGTTAATATAGCACTGTGCCATGCCAGGGGATGGTCTGGTTAATATAGCACTGTGCAAGGGGATGGTCTGGTTAATGTAGCACTGTGCCCGGGGAATGGTCTGGTTAATATAGCACTGTGTCATGCCAGGGGCTGTTCTGGTTAATATAGCACTGTGCCAGGGGATGGTCTGGTTAATATAGCACTGTGCCAGGGGATGGTCTGGTTAACATAGCACTGTGTCAGGGGATGGTCTGGTTAATATAACACTGTGCCAGGGGATGGTCTGGTTAATATAGCAATGTGCCACGGCATGGTCTGGTTAATATAGCACTGTGTCATGCCAGGGGATGGTCTGGTTAATATAGCACTGTGCCAGGGGATGGTCTGTGTTAATATAGCACTGTGCCAGGGGATGGTCTGGTTAATATATCACTGTGCCGGGGGTTGGTCTGGTTAATATAACACTGTGCCAGGGGATGGTCTGGTTAATATAGCACTGTGCCGGGGGTTGGTCTGGTTAATATAACACTGTGCCAGGGGATGGTCTGGTTAATATAGCACTGTGCCAGGGATGGTCTGGTTAATATAGCACTGTGCCAGGGGATGGTCTGGTTAATATAGCACTGTGCCGGGGGATGGTCTGGTTAATATAGCACTGTGCCGGGGGATGGTCTGGTTAATATAGCACTGTGCCAGGGGATGGTCTTGTTAATATAGCACTGTGCCAGGGGATGGTCTGGTTAATATAGCACTGCGCCATGCCAGGGGATGGTCTGGTTAATGTAGCACTGTGCCAGGGGATGGTCTTGTTAATATAGCACTGTGCCAGGGGATGGTCTGGTTAATATAGCACTGCGCCATGCCAGGGGATGGTCTGGTTAATATAGCACTGTGCCAGGGGATGGTCTGGTTAATATAGCACTGCGCCATGCCAGGGGATGGTCTGGTTAATATAGCACTGTGCCAGGGGATGGTCTGGTTAATATAGCACTGTGTCATGCCAGGGGATAGTCTGGTTAATATATCACTGTGTCAGGGGATGGTCTGGTTAATATAGCACTGTGCCAGGGGATGGTCTGGTTAATGTAGCACTGTGCCAGGGGATGGTCTTGTTAATATAGCACTGTTTCAGGGGATGGTCTGGTTAATATAGCACTGCGCCATGCCAGGGGATGGTCTGGTTAATATAGCACTGTGCCAGGGGATGGTCTGGTTAATATAGCACTGCGCCATGCCAGGGGATGGTCTGGTTAATATAGCACTGTGCCAGGGGATGGTCTGGTTAATATAGCACTGTGCCATGCCAGGTGATGGTCTGGTTAATATAGCACTGTGCCATGCCAAGGGATGGTCTGGTTAATATAGCACTGTGCCAGGGGATGGTCTGGTTAATGTAGCACTGTGCCAGGGATTGGTCTTGTTAATATAGCACTGTGCCAGGGGATGGTCTGGTTAATGTAGCACTGTGCCAGGGGATGGTCTGGTTAATGTAGCACTGTGCCAGGGGATGGTCTGGTTAATGTAGCACTGTGCCAGGGGATGGTCTGGTTAATATAGCACTGTGCCAGGGGATGGTCTGTGTTGTCCAGAAGGAGCTTATTTTAAACTCTTTTCATTTTTTTTACATCCAGAGAGTATTGTAATGACCTCTGAGGGAGGGGGCTTCAAAGACCTCTGCCTTGGGAGGGGTAGCATGTTTGATTCTCCTGCTATTGTTGTCAAAGGCTTTGACATCTCTCAGTTCACACCTGCTAATTATTTGTGGAGGGTAGTATCCTGTATATGTCCTGGTGACATAGTGTTGTAGAGGGTAGTATCCTGTATATGTCCTGGTGACATAGTGTTGTAGAGGGTAGTATCCTGTATATGTCCTGGTGACATAGTGAAGGTTATGTTGTGGAGGGTAGTATCCTGTATATGTCCTGGTGACATAGTGAAGGTTATGTTGTGGAGGGTAGTATCCTGTATACAGTGCCTTGCGAAAGTATTCGGCCACCTTGAACTTTCCAATAAATGTCGTTCCACTTCATGATTGTGTCCCACTTGTTGTTGATTCTTCACAAAAAAATACAGTTTTATATCTTTATGTTTGAAGCCTGAAATGTGGCAAAAGGTCGCAAAGTTCAAGGGGGCCGAATACTTTCGCAAGGCACTGTATGTCCTGGTGACATAGTGTTGTAGAGGGTAGTATCCTGTATATGTCCTGGTGACATAGTAAAGGTTATGTTGTGGAGGGTAGTATCCTGTATTTGTCCTGGTGACATAGTGAAGGTTATGTTTTGGAGGGTAGTATCCTGTATTTGTCCTGGTGACATAGTGAAGGTTATGTTGTAGACGGTAGTATCCTGTTTCTGTCCTGGTGACATAGTGTTGTAGAGGGTAGTATCCTGTATATGTCCTAGTGACATAGTGTTGTAGAGGGTAGTATCCTGTGTATGTCATGGTGACATAGTTTTGTGGAGGGTAGTATCCTGTATATGACCTGGTGACATAGTGTTGTAGAGGGTAATATTCTGTATATGTCCTGGTGACATAGTGTTGTAGAGGGTAGTATTCTGTATATGTCCTGGTGACACAGTGTTGTAGAGGGTAGTATCCTGTATATGTCCTGGTGACATAGTGAAGGTTATGTTGTAGAGGGTAGTATCCTGTATATGTCCTGGTGACATAGTGTTGTAGAGGGTAGTATCCTGTATATGTCCTAGTGACATAGTGAAGGTTATGTTGTGGAGGGTATTATCCTGTATATGTCCTGGTGACATAGTGAAGGTTATGTTGTAGAGGGTAGTATCCTGTATATGTCCTGGTGACATAGTGTTGTAGAGGGTAGTATCCTGTATATGTCCTGGTGACATAGTGAAGGTTATATTGTGGAGGGTAGTATCCTGTATATGTCCTGGTGACATAGTGAAGGTTATGTTGTGGAGGGTAGTATCCTGTATATGTCCTGGTGACATAGTGAAGGTTATGTTGTAGACGATAGTATCCTGTTTATGTCCTGGTGACATAGTGTTGTAGAGGGTAGTATCCTGTGTATGTCCTGGTGACATAGTTTTGTGGAGGGTAGTATCCTGTAAAAGTCCTGGTGACATATTGTTGTAGAGGGTAGTATTCTGTATATGTCCTGGTGACATCGTTTTGTGGAGGGTAGCATCCTGTATATGTCCTGGTGACATAGTGAAGGTTATGTTGTGGGGGGTAGTATCCTGTATATATCCTGGTGACATATTGAAGGTTATGTTGTGGAGGGTAGTGAAGTTTATGTTGTAGAGGGTGATATCCTGTATATGTCCTGGTGACATAGTGTTGTGGAGGGTAGTATCCTGTATATGTCCTGGTGACATAGTGTTGTGGAGGGTAGTATCATGTATATGTCCTGGTGACATAGTGAAGGTTAGGTTGTAGAGGTGGTATGCTGTATATGTCCTGGTGACATAGTGAAGGTTATGTTGTAGAGGGTAGTATCCTGTAAATGTCCTGCTGACATAGTGTTGTGGAGGGTAGTATCCTGTATATGTCCTGGTGACATAGTGTTGTGGAGGGTAGTATCCTGTATATGTCCTGGTGACATAGTGAAGGTTATGTTGTGGGGGGTAGTATCCTGTATATGTCCTGGTGACATAGTGATGGTTATGTTGTGGAGGGTAGCATCCTGGTTATGTCCTGGTGACATAGTGAAGGTTATGTTGTAGAGGGTAGTATCCTGTATATGTGCTGGTGACATAGTGTTGTGGAGGGTAGCATCCTGGATATATCCTGGTGACATAGTGTTTTAGAGGGTAGTATCCTGTATATGTCCTGGTGGCATAGTGAAGGTTGTGTTGTAGAGGGTAGCATCCTGTATATGTCCTGGTGACATAGTGTTGTAGAGGGTAGTATCCTGTATATGTCCTGGTGACATAGTGACGGTTATGTTGTAGAGGGTAGCATCCTGTTTCTGTCCTGGTGGCATAGTGTTGTAGAGGGTAGTATCCTGTATATATGTCCTGGAGACATAGTGTTGTAGAGGGTAGTATCCTGTATATGTCCTGGTGACATAGTGTTGTAGAGGGTAGTATCCTGTATATGTCCTGGTGACATTGTGTTGTAGAGGGTAGTATTCTGTATATGTCCTGGTGACATAGTGTTGTAGAGGGTAGTATTCTGTATATGTCCTGGTGACACAGTGTTGTAGAGGGTAGTATCCTGTATATGTCCTGGTGACATAGTGAAGGTTATGTTGTAGAGGGTAGTATCCTGTATATGTCCTGGTGACATAGTGTTGTAGAGGGTAGTATCCTGTATATGTCCTGGTGACATAGTGAAGGTTATGTTGTGGAGGGTATTATCCTGTATATGTCCTGGTGACATAGTGTTGTAGAGGGTATCCTGTATTTGTCCTGGTGACATAGTGTTGTGGAGGGTAGTATCCTGTATATGTCCTGGTGACATAGTGAAGGTTATGTTTTGGATGGTAGTATCCTGTATATGCCCTGGTGACATAGTGTTGTAGAGGGTAGTATCCTGTATATGTCCTGGTGACATAGTGAAGGTTATGTTGTGGAGGGTAGTATCCTGTATATGTCCTGGTGACATAGTGATGGTTATGTTGTGGAGGGTAGTATCCTGTATATGTCCTGGTGACAAAGTGTTGTAGAGTGTAGTATCCTGTATATGTCCTGGTGAGATAGTGTTATGGAGGGTAGTATCCTGTATTTGTCCTGGTGACATAGTGATGGTTATGTTGTAGAGGGTAGTATCCTGTATATGTCCTGGTGACATAGTGTTGTGGAGAGTAGTATCCTGTATTTCTCCTGGTGACATAGTGAAGGTTATGTTGTGGAGGGTAGTATCCTGTATATGTCCTGGTGACATAGTGAAGGTTATGTTGTAGACGGTAGTATCCTGTTTCTGTCCTGGTGACATCGTTTTGTAGAGGGTAGTATCCTGTGTATGTCATGGTGACATAGTGTTGTTCAGGGTAGTATCCTGTATATGTCCTGGTGACATAGTGTTGTAGAGCGTAGTATCCTGTATATGTCCTGGTGAAGGTTATGTTGTACAGGGTAGTATCCTGTATATGTGCTGGTGACATAGTGTTGTGGAGGGTAGTATCCTGTATATATGTCCTGGAGACATAGTGTTGTAGATGGTAGTATCATGTATATGTCCTGGTGACATAGTGAAGGTTGTGTTGTAGAGGGTAATATCCTGTATATGTCCTGGTGACATAGTGAAGGTGAAGCTGTGGAGGGTAGTATCCTGTATTTTTCCTGGTAAAATAGTGAAGGTTATGTTGTGCAGGGTAGTATCCTGTATATGTCCTGGTGACATAGTGAAGGTTATGTTTTAGAGGGTATCCTGTATTTGTCCTGGTGACATAGTGTTGTGGAGGGTAGTATCCTGTATATGTAATGTTGACATAGTGAAGGTTATGTTGTGGAGGGTAGTATCCTGTATACAGTGCCTTGCAAAAGTATTCGGCCTCCTTGAACTTTCCAATAAATGTCGTTCCACTTCATGATTGTGTCCCACTTGTTGTTGATTATTCACAAAAAAATACAGTTTTATATCTTTATGTTTGAAGCCTGAAATGTGGCAAAAGGTCGCAAAGTTCAAGGGGGCCGAATACTTTCGCAAGGCACTGTATGTCCTGGTGACATAGTGTTGTAGAGGGTAGTATCCTGTATATGTCCTGGTGACATAGTGAAGGTTATGTTGCGGAGGGTAGTATCCTGTATTTGTCCTGGTGACATAGTGAAGGTTATGTTTTGGAGGGTAGTATCCTGTATTTGTCCTGGTGACATAGTGAAGGTTATGTTGTAGACGGTAGTATCCTATTTCTGTCCTGGTGAAATAGTGTTGTAGAGGGTAGTATCCTGTATATGTCCTAGTGACATAGTGTTGTAGAGGGTAGTATTCTGTATATGTCCTGGTGACATAGTGTTGTAAAGGGTAGTATTCTGTATATGTCCTGGTGACACAGTGTTGTAGAGGGTAGTATCCTGTATATGTCCTGGTGACATAGTGAAGGTTATGTTGTAGAGGGTAGTATCCTGTATATGTCCTGGTGACATAGTGTTGTAGAGGGTAGTATCCTGTATATGTCCTGGTGACATAGTGAAGGTTAGGTTGTAGAGGTGGTATGCTGTATATGTCCTGGTGACATAGTGAAGGTTATGTTGTAGAGGGTAGTATCCTGTATATGTCCTGGTGACATAGTGTTGTAGAGGGTAGTATTCTGTATATGTCCTGGTGACATAGTGTTGTAGAGGGTAGTATCCTGTATATGTCCTGGTGACATAGTGTTGTGGAGAGTAGTATCCTGTATATGTCCTGGTGACATAGTGAAGGTTATGTTGTGGAGGGTAGTATCCTGTATATGTCCTGGTGACATAGTGAAGGTTATGTTGTAGACGGTAGTATCCTGTTTCTGTCCTGGTGACATATTGAAGGTTATGTTGTGGAGGGTAGTGAAGTTTATGTTGTGGAGGGTGGTATCCTGTAAATGTCCTGGTGACATTGTGAAGGTTATTTTGTAGAGGGCAGTATCCTGTATATGTCCTGGTGACACAGTGTTGTGGATGGTAGTATCCTGTATATGTCCTGGTGACATAGTGAAGGTTTTGTTGTAGAGGGTAGTATCCTGTATATGTCCTGGTGACATAGTGAAGGTTATGTTGTAGAGGGTGATATCCTGTATATGTCCTGGTGACATAGTGTTGTGGAGGGTAGTATCCTGTATATGTCCTGGTGACATAGTGTTGTGGAGGGTAGTATCATGTATATGTCCTGGTGACATAGTGAAGGTTAGGTTGTAGAGGTGGTATGCTGTATATGTCCTGGTGACATAGTGAAGGTTATGTTGTAGAGGGTAGTATCCTGTATATGTCCTGCTGACATAGTGTTGTGGAGGGTAGTATCCTGTATATGTCCTGGTGACATAGTGTTGTGGAGGGTAGTATCCTGTATATGTCCTGGTGACATAGTGAAGGTTATGTTGTGGGGGGTAGTATCCTGTATATGTCCTGGTGACATAGTGAAGGTTATGTTGTGGACGGTAGTATCCTGTATATGTCCTGGGGACATAGTGATGGTTATGTTGTGGAGGGTAGTATCCTGTATATGTCCTGGTGACATAGTGTTGTGGAGGGTAGTATCATGTATATGTCCTGGTGACATAGTGAAGGTTAGGTTGTAGAGGTGGTATGCTGTATATGTCCTGGTGACATAGTGAAGGTTATGTTGTAGAGGGTAGTATCCTGTAAATGTCCTGCTGACATAGTGTTGTGGAGGGTAGTATCCTGTATATGTCCTGGTGACATAGTGTTGTGGAGGGTAGTATCCTGTATATGTCCTGGTGACATAGTGAAGGTTATGTTGTGGGGGGTAGTATCCTGTATATGTCCTGGTGACATAGTGATGGTTATGTTGTGGAGGGTAGCATCCTGGTTATGTCCTGGTGACATAGTGAAGGTTATGTTGTAGAGGGTAGTATCCTGTATATGTGCTGGTGACATAGTGTTGTGGAGGGTAGCATCCTGGATATATCCTGGTGACATAGTGTTTTAGAGGGTAGTATCCTGTATATGTCCTGGTGGCATAGTGAAGGTTGTGTTGTAGAGGGTAGCATCCTGTATATGTCCTGGTGACATAGTGTTGTAGAGGGTAGTATCCTGTATATGTCCTGGTGACATAGTGACGGTTATGTTGTAGAGGGTAGCATCCTGTTTCTGTCCTGGTGGCATAGTGTTGTAGAGGGTAGTATCCTGTATATATGTCCTGGAGACATAGTGTTGTAGAGGGTAGTGTCCTGTATATGTCCTGGTGACATAGTGTTGTAGAGGGTAGTATCCTGTATATGTCCTGGTGACATTGTGTTGTAGAGGGTAGTATTCTGTATATGTCCTGGTGACATAGTGTTGTAGAGGGTAGTATTCTGTATATGTCCTGGTGACACAGTGTTGTAGAGGGTAGTATCCTGTATATGTCCTGGTGACATAGTGAAGGTTATGTTGTAGAGGGTAGTATCCTGTATATGTCCTGGTGACATAGTGTTGTAGAGGGTAGTATCCTGTATATGTCCTGGTGACATAGTGAAGGTTATGTTGTGGAGGGTATTATCCTGTATATGTCCTGGTGACATAGTGTTGTAGAGGGTATCCTGTATTTGTCCTGGTGACATAGTGTTGTGGAGGGTAGTATCCTGTATATGTCCTGGTGACATAGTGAAGGTTATGTTTTGGATGGTAGTATCCTGTATATGCCCTGGTGACATAGTGTTGTAGAGGGTAGTATCCTGTATATGTCCTGGTGACATAGTGAAGGTTATGTTGTGGAGGGTAGTATCCTGTATATGTCCTGGTGACATAGTGATGGTTATGTTGTGGAGGGTAGTATCCTGTATATGTCCTGGTGACAAAGTGTTGTAGAGTGTAGTATCCTGTATATGTCCTGGTGAGATAGTGTTATGGAGGGTAGTATCCTGTATTTGTCCTGGTGACATAGTGATGGTTATGTTGTAGAGGGTAGTATCCTGTATATGTCCTGGTGACATAGTGTTGTAGAGGGTAGTATCCTGTATATATGTCCTGGAGACATAGTGTTGTAGAGGGTAGTGTCCTGTATATGTCCTGGTGACATAGTGTTGTAGAGGGTAGTATCCTGTATATGTCCTGGTGACATTGTGTTGTAGAGGGTAGTATTCTGTATATGTCCTGGTGACATAGTGTTGTAGAGGGTAGTATTCTGTATATGTCCTGGTGACACAGTGTTGTAGAGGGTAGTATCCTGTATATGTCCTGGTGACATAGTGAAGGTTATGTTGTAGAGGGTAGTATCCTGTATATGTCCTGGTGACATAGTGTTGTAGAGGGTAGTATCCTGTATATGTCCTGGTGACATAGTGAAGGTTATGTTGTGGAGGGTATTATCCTGTATATGTCCTGGTGACATAGTGTTGTAGAGGGTATCCTGTATTTGTCCTGGTGACATAGTGTTGTGGAGGGTAGTATCCTGTATATGTCCTGGTGACATAGTGAAGGTTATGTTTTGGATGGTAGTATCCTGTATATGCCCTGGTGACATAGTGTTGTAGAGGGTAGTATCCTGTATATGTCCTGGTGACATAGTGAAGGTTATGTTGTGGAGGGTAGTATCCTGTATATGTCCTGGTGACATAGTGATGGTTATGTTGTGGAGGGTAGTATCCTGTATATGTCCTGGTGACAAAGTGTTGTAGAGTGTAGTATCCTGTATATGTCCTGGTGAGATAGTGTTATGGAGGGTAGTATCCTGTATTTGTCCTGGTGACATAGTGATGGTTATGTTGTAGAGGGTAGTATCCTGTATATGTCCTGGTGACATAGTGTTGTGGAGAGTAGTATCCTGTATTTCTCCTGGTGACGTAGTGAAGGTTATGTTGTGGAGGGTAGTATCCTGTATATGTCCTGGTGACATAGTGAAGGTTATGTTGTAGACGGTAGTATCCTGTTTCTGTCCTGGTGACATAGTTTTGTAGAGGGTAGTATCCTGTGTATGTCATGGTGACATAGTGTTGTTCAGGGTAGTATCCTGTATATGTCCTGGTGACATAGTGTTGTAGAGGGTAGTATCATGTATGTGTCCTGGTGACATAGTGAAGGTTATGTTGTAGAGCGTAGTATCCTGTATATGTCCTGGTGACATAGTAAGGTTATGTTGTGGGGGGTAGTATCCTGTATATGTCCTGGTGACATAGTGAAGGTTATGTTGTGGAGGGTAGTATCCTGTATATGTCCTGGTGACATAGTGAAGGTTATGTTGTGGAGGGTAGTATCCTGTATATGTCCTGGTGACATAGTGAAGGTTATGTTGTGGAGGGTAGCATCCTGGTTATGTCCTGGTGACATAGTGCAGGTTATGTTGTACAGGGTAGTATCCTGTATATGTGCTGGTGACATAGTGTTGTGGAGGGTAGCATCCTGGATATATCCTGGTGACATAGTGTTTTAGAGGGTAGTATCCTGTATATGTCCTGGTGGCATAGTGAGGGTTGTGTTGTAGAGGGTAGCATCCTGTATATGTCCTGGTGACATAGTGTTGTAGAGGGTAGTATCCTGTATATGTCCTGGTGACATAGTGACGGTTATGTTGTAGAGGGTAGCATCCTGTTTCTGTCCTGGTGGCATAGTGTTGTAGAGGGTAGTATCCTGTATATATGTCCTGGAGACATAGTGTTGTAGAGGGTAGTATCCTGTATATGTCCTGGTGACATAGTGTTGTAGAGGGTAGTATCCTGTATATGTCCTGGTGACATTGTGTTGTAGAGGGTAGTATTCTGTATATGTCCTGGTGACATAGTGTTGTAGAGGGTAGTATTCTGTATATGTCCTGGTGACACAGTGTTGTAGAGGGTAGTATCCTGTATATGTCCTGGTGACATAGTGAAGGTTATGTTGTAGAGGGTAGTATCCTGTATATGTCCTGGTGACATAGTGTTGTAGAGGGTAGTATCCTGTATATGTCCTGGTGACATAGTGAAGGTTATGTTGTGGAGGGTATTATCCTGTATATGTCCTGGTGACATAGTGTTGTAGAGGGTATCCTGTATTTGTCCTGGTGACATAGTGTTGTGGAGGGTAGTATCCTGTATATGTCCTGGTGACATAGTGAAGGTTATGTTTTGGATGGTAGTATCCTGTATATGCCCTGGTGGCATAGTGTTGTAGAGGGTAGTATCCTGTATATGTCCTGGTGACATAGTGAAGGTTATGTTGTGGAGGGTAGTATCCTGTATATGTCCTGGTGACATAGTGATGGTTATGTTGTGGAGGGTAGTATCCTGTATATGTCCTGGTGACATAGTGTTGTAGAGTGTAGTATCCTGTATATGTCCTGGTGAGATAGTGTTATGGAGGGTAGTATCCTGTATTTGTCCTGGTGACATAGTGATGGTTATGTTGTAGAGGGTAGTATCCTGTATATGTCCTGGTGACATAGTGAAGGTTATGTTGTACAGGGTAGTATCCTGTATATGTGCTGGTGACATAGTGTTGTGGAGGGTAGCATCCTGGATATATCCTGGTGACATAGTGTTTTAGAGGGTAGTATCCTGTATATGTCCTGGTGGCATAGTGAGGGTTGTGTTGTAGAGGGTAGCATCCTGTATATGTCCTGGTGACATAGTGTTGTAGAGGGTAGTATCCTGTATATGTCCTGGTGACATAGTGACGGTTATGTTGTAGAGGGTAGCATCCTGTTTCTGTCCTGGTGGCATAGTGTTGTAGAGGGTAGTATCCTGTATATATGTCCTGGAGACATAGTGTTGTAGAGGGTAGTATCCTGTATATGTCCTGGTGACATAGTGTTGTAGAGGGTAGTATCCTGTATATGTCCTGGTGACATTGTGTTGTAGAGGGTAGTATTCTGTATATGTCCTGGTGACATAGTGTTGTAGAGGGTAGTATTCTGTATATGTCCTGGTGACACAGTGTTGTAGAGGGTAGTATCCTGTATATGTCCTGGTGACATAGTGAAGGTTATGTTGTAGAGGGTAGTATCCTGTATATGTCCTGGTGACATAGTGTTGTAGAGGGTAGTATCCTGTATATGTCCTGGTGACATAGTGAAGGTTATGTTGTGGAGGGTATTATCCTGTATATGTCCTGGTGACATAGTGTTGTAGAGGGTATCCTGTATTTGTCCTGGTGACATAGTGTTGTGGAGGGTAGTATCCTGTATATGTCCTGGTGACATAGTGAAGGTTATGTTTTGGATGGTAGTATCCTGTATATGCCCTGGTGGCATAGTGTTGTAGAGGGTAGTATCCTGTATATGTCCTGGTGACATAGTGAAGGTTATGTTGTGGAGGGTAGTATCCTGTATATGTCCTGGTGACATAGTGATGGTTATGTTGTGGAGGGTAGTATCCTGTATATGTCCTGGTGACATAGTGTTGTAGAGTGTAGTATCCTGTATATGTCCTGGTGAGATAGTGTTATGGAGGGTAGTATCCTGTATTTGTCCTGGTGACATAGTGATGGTTATGTTGTAGAGGGTAGTATCCTGTATATGTCCTGGTGACATAGTGTTGTGGAGAGTAGTATCCTGTATTTCTCCTGGTGACATAGTGAAGGTTATGTTGTGGAGGGTAGTATCCTGTATATGTCCTGGTGACATAGTGAAGGTTATGTTGTAGACGGTAGTATCCTGTTTCTGTCCTGGTGACATAGTTTTGTAGAGGGTAGTATCCTGTGTATGTCATGGTGACATAGTGTTGTTCAGGGTAGTATCCTGTATATGTCCTGGTGACATATTGAAGGTTATGTTGTGGAGGGTAGCATCCTGTATATGTCCTGGTGACATAGTGTTGTTCAGGGTAGTATCCTGTATATGTCTTGGTGACATAGTGAAGGTTATGTTGTGGGGGGTAGTATCCTGTATATGTCCTGGTGACATAGTGTTGTGGATGGTAGTATCCTGTATATGTCTTGGTGACATATTGAAGGTTATGTTGTGGAGGATAGTATCCTGTATATGTCCTGGTGACATAGTGAAGTTTATGTTGTGTAGGGTGGTATTCTGGAAATGTCCTGGTGACACAGTGTTGTGGATGGTAGTATCCTGTATATGTCCTGGTGACATAGTGAAGGTTATGTTACAGAGGGTAGTATCCTGTATATGTCCTGGTGATATAGTGAAGGTTATGTTGTAGAGGGTAGTATCCTGTATATGTCCTGGTGACACAGTGTTGTAGAGGGTAGGTTAGTATCCTGTATATGTTCTGGTGACATAGTGTTGTGGAGGGTAGTATCCTGTATATGTCCTGGTGACATAGTGTTGTGGAGGGTTGTATCCTGTATATGTCCTGGTGACATAGTGTTGTGGATGGTAGTATTCTGTATATGTCCTGGTGGCATAGTGTTGTAGAGGGTAGTATCCTGTATATGTCCTGGTGACGTAGTGAAGGTTATGTTGTAGAGGGTAGGATCCCGTATATGTCCTGGTGACATAGTGTTGTAGAGGGTAGTATCCTGTATATGTCCTGGTGACATAGTGAAGGTTATGTTGTGGAGGGTAGCATCCTGGTTATGTCCTGGTGACATAGTGAAGGTTATGTTGTACAGGGTAGTATCCTGTATATGTGCTGGTGACATAGTGTTGTGGAGGGTAGCATCCTGGATATATCCTGGTGACATAGTGTTTTAGAGGGTAGTATCCTGTATATGTCCTGGTGGCATAGTGAGGGTTGTGTTGTAGAGGGTAGCATCCTGTATATGTCCTGGTGACATAGTGTTGTAGAGGGTAGTATCCTGTATATGTCCTGGTGACATAGTGACGGTTATGTTGTAGAGGGTAGCATCCTGTTTCTGTCCTGGTGGCATAGTGTTGTAGAGGGTAGTATCCTGTATATATGTCCTGGAGACATAGTGTTGTAGAGGGTAGTATCCTGTATATGTCCTGGTGACATAGTGTTGTAGAGGGTAGTATCCTGTATATGTCCTGGTGACATTGTGTTGTAGAGGGTAGTATTCTGTATATGTCCTGGTGACATAGTGTTGTAGAGGGTAGTATTCTGTATATGTCCTGGTGACACAGTGTTGTAGAGGGTAGTATCCTGTATATGTCCTGGTGACATAGTGAAGGTTATGTTGTAGAGGGTAGTATCCTGTATATGTCCAGGTGACATAGTGTTGTAGAGGGTAGTATCCTGTATATGTCCTGGTGACATAGTGAAGGTTATGTTGTGGAGGGTATTATCCTGTATATGTCCTGGTGACATAGTGAAGGTTATGTTGTAGAGGGTAGTATCCTGTATATGTCCTGGTGACATAGTGTTGTAGAGGGTAGTATTCTGTATATGTCCTGGTGACATAGTGTTGTAGAGGGTAGTATCCTGTATATGTCCTGGTGACATAGTGTTGTGGAGAGTAGTATCCTGTATATGTCCTGGTGACATAGTGAAGGTTATGTTGTGGAGGGTAGTATCCTGTATATGTCCTGGTGACATAGTGAAGGTTATGTTGTAGACGGTAGTATCCTGTTTCTGTCCTGGTGACATATTGAAGGTTATGTTGTGGAGGGTAGTGAAGTTTATGTTGTGGAGGGTGGTATCCTGTAAATGTCCTGGTGACATTGTGAAGGTTATTTTGTAGAGGGCAGTATCCTGTATATGTCCTGGTGACACAGTGTTGTGGATGGTAGTATCCTGTATATGTCCTGGTGACATAGTGAAGGTTTTGTTGTAGAGGGTAGTATCCTGTATATGTCCTGGTGACATAGTGAAGGTTATGTTGTAGAGGGTGATATCCTGTATATGTCCTGGTGACATAGTGTTGTGGAGGGTAGTATCCTGTATATGTCCTGGTGACATAGTGTTGTGGAGGGTAGTATCATGTATATGTCCTGGTGACATAGTGAAGGTTAGGTTGTAGAGGTGGTATGCTGTATATGTCCTGGTGACATAGTGAAGGTTATGTTGTAGAGGGTAGTATCCTGTATATGTCCTGCTGACATAGTGTTGTGGAGGGTAGTATCCTGTATATGTCCTGGTGACATAGTGTTGTGGAGGGTAGTATCCTGTATATGTCCTGGTGACATAGTGAAGGTTATGTTGTGGGGGGTAGTATCCTGTATATGTCCTGGTGACATAGTGAAGGTTATGTTGTGGACGGTAGTATCCTGTATATGTCCTGGGGACATAGTGATGGTTATGTTGTGGAGGGTAGTATCCTGTATATGTCCTGGTGACATAGTGTTGTGGAGGGTAGTATCATGTATATGTCCTGGTGACATAGTGAAGGTTAGGTTGTAGAGGTAGTATGCTGTATATGTCCTGGTGACATAGTGAAGGTTATGTTGTAGAGGGTAGTATCCTGTAAATGTCCTGCTGACATAGTGTTGTGGAGGGTAGTATCCTGTATATGTCCTGGTGACATAGTGTTGATGAGGGTAGTATCCTGTATATGTCCTGGTGACATAGTGAAGGTTATGTTGTGGGGGGTAGTATCCTGTATATGTCCTGGTGACATAGTGATGGTTATGTTGTGGAGGGTAGCATCCTGGTTATGTCCTGGTGACATAGTGAAGGTTATGTTGTAGAGGGTAGTATCCTGTATATGTTTTTTTTTTTTTTTCATTTCACCTTTATTTAACCAGGTAGGCTAGTTGAGAACAAGTTCTCATTTGCAACTGCGACCTGGCCAAGATAAAGCATAGCAGTATGAGCAGACAACACAGAGTTACACATGGAGTAAACAATTAACAAGTCAATAACACAGTAGAAAACAAAGGGGGGGTCTATATACAATGTGTGCAAAAGGCATGAGGTAGGCGAATAATTACAATTTTGCAGATTAACACTGGAGTGATAAATGGTCAGATGGTCATGTACAGGTAGAGATATTGGTGTGCAAAAGAGCAGAAAAATAAATAAATAAAAACAGTATGGGATGAGGTAGGTGAAAATGGGTGGGCTATTTACCAATAGACTATGTACAGCTGCAGCGATCGGTTAGCTGCTCAGATAGCTGATGTTTGAAGTTGGTGAGGGAGATAAAAGTCTCCAACTTCAGCGATTTTTGCAATTCGTTCCAGTCACAGGCAGCAGAGTACTGGAACGAAAGGCGGCCAAATGAGGTGTTGGCTTTAGGGATGATCAGGGAGATACACCTGCTGGAGCGCGTGCTACGGGTGGGTGTTGCCATCGTGACCAGTGAGCTGAGATAAGGCGGAGCTTTACCTAGCATGGACTTGTAGATGACCTGGAGCCAGTGGGTCTGGCGACGAATATGTAGCGAGGGCCAGCCGACTAGAGCATACAAGTCGCAGTGGTGGGTGGTATAAGGTGCTTTAGTGACAAAACGGATGGCACTGTGATAGACTGCATCCAGTTTGCTGAGTAGAGTGTTGGAAGTTATTTTGTAGATGACATCGCCGAAGTCGAGGATCGGTAGGATAGTCAGTTTTACTAGGGTAAGCTTGGCGGCGTGAGTGAAGGAGGCTTTGTTGCGGAATAGAAAGCCGACTCTTGATTTGATTTTCGATTGGAGATGTTTGATATGAGTCTGGAAGGAGAGTTTGCAGTCTAGCCAGACACCTAGGTACTTATAGATGTCCACATATTCTAGGTCGGAACCATCCAGGGTGGTGATGCTAGGCGGGGATGCGGGTGCAGGCAGCGATCGGTTGAAAAGCATGCATTTGGTTTTACTAGCGTTTAAGAGCAGTCGGAGGCCACGGAAGGAGTGTTGTATGGCATTGAAGCTTGTTTGGAGGTTAGATAGCACAGTGTCCAATGACGGGCCGAAAGTATATAAAATGGTGTCGTCTGCGTAGAGGTGGATCAGGGAATCGCCCGCAGCAAGAGCAACATCATTGATGTATACAGAGAAAAGAGTCGGCCCGAGAATTGAACCCTGTGGCACCCCCATAGAGACTGCCAGAGGACCGGACAGCATGCCCTCCGATTTGACACACTGAACTCTGTCTGCAAAGTAATTGGTGAACCAGGCAAGGCAGTCATCCGAAAAACCGAGGCTACTGAGTCTGCCGATAAGAATATGGTGATTGACAGAGTCGAAAGCCTTGGCAAGGTCGATGAAGACGGCTGCACAGTACTGTCTTTTATCAATGGCGGTTATGATATCGTTTAGTACCTTGAGTGTGGCTGAGGTGCACCCGTGACCGGCTCGGAAACCAGATTGCACAGCGGAGAAGGTACAGTGGGATTCAAGATGGTCAGTGACCTGTTTGTTGACTTGGCTTTCGAAGACCTTAGATAGGCAGGGCAGGATGGATATAGGTCTGTAACAGTTTGGGTCCAGGGTGTCTCCCCCTTTGAAGAGGGGGATAACTGCGGCAGCTTTCCAATCCTTGGGGATCTCAGACGATATGAAAGAGAGGTTGAACAGGCTGGTAATAGGGGTTGCGACAATGGTGGCGGATAGTTTCAGAAATAGAGGGTCCAGATTGTCAAGCCCAGCTGATTTGTACGGGTCCAGGTTTTGCAGCTCTTTCAGAACATCTGCTATCTGGATTTGGGTAAAGGAGAACCTGGAGAGGCTTGGGCGAGGAGCAGCGGGGGGGGCGGGGCTGTAGGCCGAGGTTGAAGTAGCCAGGCGGAAGGCATGGCCAGCCGTTGAGAAATGCTCATTGAAGTTTTCGATAATCATGGATTTATCGGTGGTGACCGTGTTACCTAGCCTCAGTGCAGTGGGCAGCTGGGAGGAGGTGCTCTTGTTCTCCATTGACTTCACAGTGTCCCAGAACTTTTTGGAGTTGGAGCTACAGGATGCAAACTTCTGCCTGAAGAAGCTGGCCTTAGCTTTCCTGACTGACTGCGTGTATTGGTTCCGGACTTCCCTGAACAGTTGCATATCACGGGGACTATTCGATGCTATTGCAGTCCGCCACAGGATGTTTTTGTGCTGGTCGAGGGCAGTCAGGTCTGGGGTGAACCAAGGGCTGTATCTGTTCTTAGTTCTATGTGCTGGTGACATAGTGTTGTGGAGGGTAGCATCCTGGATATATCCTGGTGACATAGTGTTTTAGAGGGTAGTATCCTGTATATGTCCTGGTGGCATAGTGAAGGTTGTGTTGTAGAGGGTAGCATCCTGTATATGTCCTGGTGACATAGTGTTGTAGAGGGTAGTATCCTGTATATGTCCTGGTGACATAGTGACGGTTATGTTGTAGAGGGTAGCATCCTGTTTCTGTCCTGGTGGCATAGTGTTGTAGAGGGTAGTATCCTGTATATATGTCCTGGAGACATAGTGTTGTAGAGGGTAGTATCCTGTATATGTCCTGGTGACATAGTGAAGGTTATGTTGTGGAGGGTAGTATCCTGTATATGTCCTGGTGACATAGTGATGGTTATGTTGTGGAGGGTAGTATCCTGTATATGTCCTGGTGACAAAGTGTTGTAGAGTGTAGTATCCTGTATATGTCCTGGTGAGATAGTTTTATGGAGGGTAGTATCCTGTATTTGTCCTGGTGACATAGTGATGGTTATGTTGTAGAGGGTAGTATCCTGTATATGTCCTGGTGACATAGTGTTGTAGAGGGTAGTATCCTGTATATATGTCCTGGAGACATAGTGTTGTAGAGGGTAGTGTCCTGTATATGTCCTGGTGACATAGTGTTGTAGAGGGTAGTATCCTGTATATGTCCTGGTGACATTGTGTTGTAGAGGGTAGTATTCTGTATATGTCCTGGTGACATAGTGTTGTAGAGGGTAGTATTCTGTATATGTCCTGGTGACACAGTGTTGTAGAGGGTAGTATCCTGTATATGTCCTGGTGACATAGTGAAGGTTATGTTGTAGAGGGTAGTATCCTGTATATGTCCTGGTGACATAGTGTTGTAGAGGGTAGTATCCTGTATATGTCCTGGTGACATAGTGAAGGTTATGTTGTGGAGGGTATTATCCTGTATATGTCCTGGTGACATAGTGTTGTAGAGGGTATCCTGTATTTGTCCTGGTGACATAGTGTTGTGGAGGGTAGTATCCTGTATATGTCCTGGTGACATAGTGAAGGTTATGTTTTGGATGGTAGTATCCTGTATATGCCCTGGTGACATAGTGTTGTAGAGGGTAGTATCCTGTATATGTCCTGGTGACATAGTGAAGGTTATGTTGTGGAGGGTAGTATCCTGTATATGTCCTGGTGACATAGTGATGGTTATGTTGTGGAGGGTAGTATCCTGTATATGTCCTGGTGACAAAGTGTTGTAGAGTGTAGTATCCTGTATATGTCCTGGTGAGATAGTGTTATGGAGGGTAGTATCCTGTATTTGTCCTGGTGACATAGTGATGGTTATGTTGTAGAGGGTAGTATCCTGTATATGTCCTGGTGACATAGTGTTGTGGAGAGTAGTATCCTGTATTTCTCCTGGTGACGTAGTGAAGGTTATGTTGTGGAGGGTAGTATCCTGTATATGTCCTGGTGACATAGTGAAGGTTATGTTGTAGACGGTAGTATCCTGTTTCTGTCCTGGTGACATAGTTTTGTAGAGGGTAGTATCCTGTGTATGTCATGGTGACATAGTGTTGTTCAGGGTAGTATCCTGTATATGTCCTGGTGACATAGTGTTGTAGAGGGTAGTATCATGTATGTGTCCTGGTGACATAGTGAAGGTTATGTTGTAGAGCGTAGTATCCTGTATATGTCCTGGTGACATAGTAAGGTTATGTTGTGGGGGGTAGTATCCTGTATATGTCCTGGTGACATAGTGAAGGTTATGTTGTGGAGGGTAGTATCCTGTATATGTCCTGGTGACATAGTGAAGGTTATGTTGTGGAGGGTAGTATCCTGTATATGTCCTGGTGACATAGTGAAGGTTATGTTGTGGAGGGTAGCATCCTGGTTATGTCCTGGTGACATAGTGAAGGTTATGTTGTACAGGGTAGTATCCTGTATATGTGCTGGTGACATAGTGTTGTGGAGGGTAGCATCCTGGATATATCCTGGTGACATAGTGTTTTAGAGGGTAGTATCCTGTATATGTCCTGGTGGCATAGTGAGGGTTGTGTTGTAGAGGGTAGCATCCTGTATATGTCCTGGTGACATAGTGTTGTAGAGGGTAGTATCCTGTATATGTCCTGGTGACATAGTGACGGTTATGTTGTAGAGGGTAGCATCCTGTTTCTGTCCTGGTGGCATAGTGTTGTAGAGGGTAGTATCCTGTATATATGTCCTGGAGACATAGTGTTGTAGAGGGTAGTATCCTGTATATGTCCTGGTGACATAGTGTTGTAGAGGGTAGTATCCTGTATATGTCCTGGTGACATTGTGTTGTAGAGGGTAGTATTCTGTATATGTCCTGGTGACATAGTGTTGTAGAGGGTAGTATTCTGTATATGTCCTGGTGACACAGTGTTGTAGAGGGTAGTATCCTGTATATGTCCTGGTGACATAGTGAAGGTTATGTTGTAGAGGGTAGTATCCTGTATATGTCCTGGTGACATAGTGTTGTAGAGGGTAGTATCCTGTATATGTCCTGGTGACATAGTGAAGGTTATGTTGTGGAGGGTATTATCCTGTATATGTCCTGGTGACATAGTGTTGTAGAGGGTATCCTGTATTTGTCCTGGTGACATAGTGTTGTGGAGGGTAGTATCCTGTATATGTCCTGGTGACATAGTGAAGGTTATGTTTTGGATGGTAGTATCCTGTATATGCCCTGGTGGCATAGTGTTGTAGAGGGTAGTATCCTGTATATGTCCTGGTGACATAGTGAAGGTTATGTTGTGGAGGGTAGTATCCTGTATATGTCCTGGTGACATAGTGATGGTTATGTTGTGGAGGGTAGTATCCTGTATATGTCCTGGTGACATAGTGTTGTAGAGTGTAGTATCCTGTATATGTCCTGGTGAGATAGTGTTATGGAGGGTAGTATCCTGTATTTGTCCTGGTGACATAGTGATGGTTATGTTGTAGAGGGTAGTATCCTGTATATGTCCTGGTGACATAGTGTTGTGGAGAGTAGTATCCTGTATTTCTCCTGGTGACATAGTGAAGGTTATGTTGTGGAGGGTAGTATCCTGTATATGTCCTGGTGACATAGTGAAGGTTATGTTGTAGACGGTAGTATCCTGTTTCTGTCCTGGTGACATAGTTTTGTAGAGGGTAGTATCCTGTGTATGTCATGGTGACATAGTGTTGTTCAGGGTAGTATCCTGTATATGTCCTGGTGACATATTGAAGGTTATGTTGTGGAGGGTAGCATCCTGTATATGTCCTGGTGACATAGTGTTGTTCAGGGTAGTATCCTGTATATGTCTTGGTGACATAGTGAAGGTTATGTTGTGGGGGGTAGTATCCTGTATATGTCCTGGTGACATAGTGTTGTGGATGGTAGTATCCTGTATATGTCTTGGTGACATATTGAAGGTTATGTTGTGGAGGATAGTATCCTGTATATGTCCTGGTGACATAGTGAAGTTTATGTTGTGGAGGGTGGTATTCTGGAAATGTCCTGGTGACACAGTGTTGTGGATGGTAGTATCCTGTATATGTCCTGGTGACATAGTGAAGGTTATGTTACAGAGGGTAGTATCCTGTATATGTCCTGGTGATATAGTGAAGGTTATGTTGTAGAGGGTAGTATCCTGTATATGTCCTGGTGACACAGTGTTGTAGAGGGTAGGTTAGTATCCTGTATATGTTCTGGTGACATAGTGTTGTGGAGGGTAGTATCCTGTATATGTCCTGGTGACATAGTGTTGTGGAGGGTTGTATCCTGTATATGTCCTGGTGACATAGTGTTGTGGATGGTAGTATTCTGTATATGTCCTGGTGGCATAGTGTTGTAGAGGGTAGTATCCTGTATATGTCCTGGTGACGTAGTGAAGGTTATGTTGTAGAGGGTAGGATCCCGTATATGTCCTGGTGACATAGTGTTGTAGAGGGTAGTATCCTGTATATGTCCTGGTGACATAGTGAAGGTTATGTTGTGGAGGGTAGCATCCTGGTTATGTCCTGGTGACATAGTGAAGGTTATGTTGTACAGGGTAGTATCCTGTATATGTGCTGGTGACATAGTGTTGTGGAGGGTAGCATCCTGGATATATCCTGGTGACATAGTGTTTTAGAGGGTAGTATCCTGTATATGTCCTGGTGGCATAGTGAGGGTTGTGTTGTAGAGGGTAGCATCCTGTATATGTCCTGGTGACATAGTGTTGTAGAGGGTAGTATCCTGTATATGTCCTGGTGACATAGTGACGGTTATGTTGTAGAGGGTAGCATCCTGTTTCTGTCCTGGTGGCATAGTGTTGTAGAGGGTAGTATCCTGTATATATGTCCTGGAGACATAGTGTTGTAGAGGGTAGTATCCTGTATATGTCCTGGTGACATAGTGTTGTAGAGGGTAGTATCCTGTATATGTCCTGGTGACATTGTGTTGTAGAGGGTAGTATTCTGTATATGTCCTGGTGACATAGTGTTGTAGAGGGTAGTATTCTGTATATGTCCTGGTGACACAGTGTTGTAGAGGGTAGTATCCTGTATATGTCCTGGTGACATAGTGAAGGTTATGTTGTAGAGGGTAGTATCCTGTATATGTCCAGGTGACATAGTGTTGTAGAGGGTAGTATCCTGTATATGTCCTGGTGACATAGTGAAGGTTATGTTGTGGAGGGTATTATCCTGTATATGTCCTGGTGACATAGTGTTGTAGAGGGTATCCTGTATTTGTCCTGGTGACATAGTGTTGTGGAGGGTAGTATCCTGTATATGTCCTGGTGACATAGTGAAGGTTATGTTTTGGATGGTAGTATCCTGTATATGCCCTGGTGGCATAGTGTTGTAGAGGGTAGTATCCTGTATATGTCCTGGTGACATAGTGAAGGTTATGTTGTGGAGGGTAGTATCCTGTATATGTCCTGGTGACATAGTGATGGTTATGTTGTGGAGGGTAGTATCCTGTATATGTCCTGGTGACATAGTGTTGTAGAGTGTAGTATCCTGTATATGTCCTGGTGAGATAGTGTTATGGAGGGTAGTATCCTGTATTTGTCCTGGTGACATAGTGATGGTTATGTTGTAGAGGGTAGTATCCTGTATATGTCCTGGTGACATAGTGTTGTGGAGAGTAGTATCCTGTATTTCTCCTGGTGACATAGTGAAGGTTATGTTGTGGAGGGTAGTATCCTGTATATGTCCTGGTGACATAGTGAAGGTTATGTTGTAGACGGTAGTATCCTGTTTCTGTCCTGGTGACATAGTTTTGTAGCGGGTAGTATCCTGTGTATGTCATGGTGACATAGTGTTGTTCAGGGTAGTATCCTGTATATGTCCTGGTGACATATTGAAGGTTATGTTGTGGAGGGTAGCATCCTGTATATGTCCTGGTGACATAGTGTTGTTCAGGGTAGTATCCTGTATATGTCTTGGTGACATAGTGAAGGTTATGTTGTGGGGGGTAGTATCCTGTATATGTCCTGGTGACATAGTGTTGTGGATGGTAGTATCCTGTATATGTCTTGGTGACATATTGAAGGTTATGTTGTGGAGGATAGTATCCTGTATATGTCCTGGTGACATAGTGAAGTTTATGTTGTGGAGGGTGGTATTCTGGAAATGTCCTGGTGACACAGTGTTGTGGATGGTAGTATCCTGTATATGTCCTGGTGACATAGTGAAGGTTATGTTACAGAGGGTAGTATCCTGTATATGTCCTGGTGATATAGTGAAGGTTATGTTGTAGAGGGTAGTATCCTGTATATGTCCTGGTGACACAGTGTTGTAGAGGGTAGGTTAGTATCCTGTATATGTTCTGGTGACATAGTGTTGTGGAGGGTAGTATCCTGTATATGTCCTGGTGACATAGTGTTGTGGAGGGTTGTATCCTGTATATGTCCTGGTGACATAGTGTTGTGGATGGTAGTATTCTGTATATGTCCTGGTGGCATAGTGTTGTAGAGGGTAGTATCCTGTATATGTCCTGGTGACGTAGTGAAGGTTATGTTGTAGAGGGTAGGATCCCGTATATGTCCTGGTGACATAGTGTTGTAGAGGGTAGTATCCTGTATATGTCCTGGTGACATAGTGAAGGTTATGGTGTAGAGGGTAGGATCCTGTATATGTCCTGGTGTCATAGTGTTGTGGAGGGTAGTATCCTGTATATGTAATGTTGACATAGTGAAGGTTATGTTGTGGAGGGTAGTATCCTGTATATGTCCTGGTGACATAGTGTTGTGGAGGGTAGTATCCTGTATATGTCCTGGTGACATAGTAATATAGAGGGTAGTATCCTGTATATGTCCTGGTGAAATAGTTTTGTAGATGGTAGTATCCTGTATATGTCCCGGTGACATAGTGAAGGTTATGTTGTAGAGGGTACTATCCTGTTTCTGTCCTGGTGACATCGTGTTGTGGAGGGTAGTATCCTGTATATGTCCTGGTGACATAGTGATGGTTATATTGTGGAGGGTAGTATCCTGTATATGTCCTGTTGAAATAGTGAAGGTTATGTTGTGGAGGGTAGTATCCTGTATATGTCCTGGTGACATAGAGAAGGTTATGTTGTGGAGGGTAGTATCCTGTATATGTGCTGGTGACTTAGTGTTGTGGAGGGTAGCATCCTGGATATATCCTGGTGACATAGTGTTGTAGAGGGTAGTTGCTGTATATGTCCTGGTGAGATAGTGTTATGGAGGGTATTATCCTGTATTTGTCCTGGTGACATAGTGAAGGTTATGTTGTAGAGGGTAGTATCCTGTATATGTCCTGGTGACATAGTAAAGGTTATGTGTAGAGGGTTGTATCCTGTATATGTCCTGGTGACATAGTGTAGTGGAGGGTAGTATCCTGTATATGTCCTGATGACATAGTGTTGTAGAGTGTAGTATCCTGTATATGTCCTGGTGAGATAGTGTTATGGAGGGTAGTATCCTGTATTTGTCCTGGTGACATAGTGAAGGTTATGTTGTAGAGGGTAGTATCCTGTATATTTCCTGGTGACATAGTGTTGTGGAGGGTTGTATCCTGTATATATCTTGGTGGCATAGTGTTGTGGAGGGTAGTATCCTGTATATGTCCTGGTGACATAGTGAAGGTTATGTTATAGAGGGTAGTATCCTGTATATGTCCTGGTGACATAGTGAAGGTTATATTGTAGAGGGTAGCATCCTGTATATGTCCTGGTGACATAGTGTTGTGGAGGGTATTATCCTGTATATGTCCTGGTGACATAGTGATGGTTATGTTGTAGAGGGTAGTATCCTGTATATGTCCCGGTGACTTAGTGAAGGTTATGGTGTGGAGGGTAGTATCCTGTATATGTCCTGGTAACATAGTGTTGTGGAGGGTAGTATCCTGTATATATGTCCTGGAGACACAGTGTTGTGGAGGGTAGTATCCTGTTTATGTCCTGGTGACATCGTGTTGTAGAGGGTAGTATCCTGTATATGTCCCGGTGACTTAGTGAATGTTATGGTGTGGAGGGTAGTATCCTGTATATGTCCTGGTAACATAGTGTTGTGGAGGGTAGTATCCTGTATATGTAATGGTGACATAGTGAAGGTTATGTTGTAGAGGGTAGTATCCTGTATATGTCCTGGTGACATAGTGAAGGTTATGTTGTGGGGGGTAGCATCCTGTATATGTCCTGGTGACATAGTGTTGTAGAGGGTAGTATCCTGTATATGTCCTGGTGACATAGTGAAGGTTATGTTGTGGGGGGTAGCATCCTGTATATGTCCTGGTGACATAGTGTTGTAGAGGGTAGCATCCTGTATATGTCCTGGTGACATAGTGTTGTAGAGGGTAGCATCCTGTATATGTCCTGGTGACATAGTGTTGTAGAGGGTATTATCCTGTATATGTCCTGGTGACATAGTGTTGTGGAGGGTATTATCCTGTATATGTCCTGGTTACATAGTGATGGTTATGTTGTAGAGGGTAGTATCCTGTATATGTCCCGGTGACTTAGTGAAGGTTATGGTGTGGAGGGTAGTATCCTGTATATGTAATGGTGACATAGTGAAGGTTATGTTGTGGGGGGTAGCATCCTGTATATGTCCTGGTGACATAGTGAAGGTTATTTTGTAGAGTGTAGCATCCTGTATATGTCCTGGTGACATAGTGAAGGTTATATTGTAGAGGGTAGTATCCTGTATATGTCCTGGTTAAATAGTGTTGTAGAGGGGAGTATCCTGTATATGTCCTGGTGACATAGTGTTGTAGAGGGTTGTATCCTGTATATGTCCTGCTGACATAGTGTTGTAGAGGGTAGTATCCTGTATATGTCCTGGTGACATAGTGAAGGTTATGGTGTGGAGGGTAGTATCCTGTATATGTCCTGGTGACATAGTGAAGGTTATGTTTTGGGGGGTAGCATCCTGTATATGTCCCGGTGACATAGTGAAGGTTATGTTGTAGAGGGTACTATCCTGTTTCTGTCCTGGTGACATCGTGTTGTGGAGGGTAGTATCCTGTATATGTCCTGGTGAAATAGTTTTGTAGAGGGTAGTATCCTGTATATGTCCTGGTGACATAGTGATGGTTATATTGTGGAGGGTAGTATCCTGTATATGTCCTGTTGAAATAGTGAAGATTATGTTGTGGAGGGTAGTATCCTGTATATGTCCTGGTGACATAGAGAAGGTTATGTTGTGGAGGGTAGTATCCTGTATATGTGCTGGTGACATAGTGTTGTGGAGGGTAGCATCCTGGATATATCCTGGTGACATAGTGTTGTAGAGGGTAGTTCCTGTATATGTCCTGGTGAGATAGTGTTATGGAGGGTATTATCCTGTATTTGTCCTGGTGACATAGTGAAGGTTATGTTGTAGAGGGTAGTATCCTGTATATGTCCTGGTGACATAGTGAAGGTTATGTTGTGGAGGGTAGTATCCTGTATATGTCCTGGTGACATAGTGATGGTTATGTTGTGGAGGGTAGTATCCTGTATATGTCCTGGTGACATAGTGTTGTAGAGTGTAGTATCCTGTATATGTCCTGGTGAGATAGTGTTATGGAGGGTAGTATCCTGTATTTGTCCTGGTGACATAGTGATGGTTATGTTGTAGAGGGTAGTATCCTGTATATGTCCTGGTGACATAGTGTTGTGGAGAGTAGTATCCTGTATTTCTCCTGGTGACATAGTGAAGGTTATGTTGTGGAGGGTAGTATCCTGTATATGTCCTGGTGACATAGTGAAGGTTATGTTGTAGACGGTAGTATCCTGTTTCTGTCCTGGTGACATAGTTTTGTAGCGGGTAGTATCCTGTGTATGTCATGGTGACATAGTGTTGTTCAGGGTAGTATCCTGTATATGTCCTGGTGACATATTGAAGGTTATGTTGTGGAGGGTAGCATCCTGTATATGTCCTGGTGACATAGTGTTGTTCAGGGTAGTATCCTGTATATGTCTTGGTGACATAGTGAAGGTTATGTTGTGGGGGGTAGTATCCTGTATATGTCCTGGTGACATAGTGTTGTGGATGGTAGTATCCTGTATATGTCTTGGTGACATATTGAAGGTTATGTTGTGGAGGATAGTATCCTGTATATGTCCTGGTGACATAGTGAAGTTTATGTTGTGGAGGGTGGTATTCTGGAAATGTCCTGGTGACACAGTGTTGTGGATGGTAGTATCCTGTATATGTCCTGGTGACATAGTGAAGGTTATGTTACAGAGGGTAGTATCCTGTATATGTCCTGGTGATATAGTGAAGGTTATGTTGTAGAGGGTAGTATCCTGTATATGTCCTGGTGACACAGTGTTGTAGAGGGTAGGTTAGTATCCTGTATATGTTCTGGTGACATAGTGTTGTGGAGGGTAGTATCCTGTATATGTCCTGGTGACATAGTGTTGTGGAGGGTTGTATCCTGTATATGTCCTGGTGACATAGTGTTGTGGATGGTAGTATTCTGTATATGTCCTGGTGGCATAGTGTTGTAGAGGGTAGTATCCTGTATATGTCCTGGTGACGTAGTGAAGGTTATGTTGTAGAGGGTAGGATCCCGTATATGTCCTGGTGACATAGTGTTGTAGAGGGTAGTATCCTGTATATGTCCTGGTGACATAGTGAAGGTTATGGTGTAGAGGGTAGGATCCTGTATATGTCCTGGTGTCATAGTGTTGTGGAGGGTAGTATCCTGTATATGTAATGTTGACATAGTGAAGGTTATGTTGTGGAGGGTAGTATCCTGTATATGTCCTGGTGACATAGTGTTGTGGAGGGTAGTATCCTGTATATGTCCTGGTGACATAGTAATATAGAGGGTAGTATCCTGTATATGTCCTGGTGAAATAGTTTTGTAGATGGTAGTATCCTGTATATGTCCCGGTGACATAGTGAAGGTTATGTTGTAGAGGGTACTATCCTGTTTCTGTCCTGGTGACATCGTGTTGTGGAGGGTAGTATCCTGTATATGTCCTGGTGACATAGTGATGGTTATATTGTGGAGGGTAGTATCCTGTATATGTCCTGTTGAAATAGTGAAGGTTATGTTGTGGAGGGTAGTATCCTGTATATGTCCTGGTGACATAGAGAAGGTTATGTTGTGGAGGGTAGTATCCTGTATATGTGCTGGTGACTTAGTGTTGTGGAGGGTAGCATCCTGGATATATCCTGGTGACATAGTGTTGTAGAGGGTAGTTGCTGTATATGTCCTGGTGAGATAGTGTTATGGAGGGTATTATCCTGTATTTGTCCTGGTGACATAGTGAAGGTTATGTTGTAGAGGGTAGTATCCTGTATATGTCCTGGTGACATAGTAAAGGTTATGTGTAGAGGGTTGTATCCTGTATATGTCCTGGTGACATAGTGTAGTGGAGGGTAGTATCCTGTATATGTCCTGATGACATAGTGTTGTAGAGTGTAGTATCCTGTATATGTCCTGGTGAGATAGTGTTATGGAGGGTAGTATCCTGTATTTGTCCTGGTGACATAGTGAAGGTTATGTTGTAGAGGGTAGTATCCTGTATATTTCCTGGTGACATAGTGTTGTGGAGGGTTGTATCCTGTATATATCTTGGTGGCATAGTGTTGTGGAGGGTAGTATCCTGTATATGTCCTGGTGACATAGTGAAGGTTATGTTATAGAGGGTAGTATCCTGTATATGTCCTGGTGACATAGTGAAGGTTATATTGTAGAGGGTAGCATCCTGTATATGTCCTGGTGACATAGTGTTGTGGAGGGTATTATCCTGTATATGTCCTGGTGACATAGTGATGGTTATGTTGTAGAGGGTAGTATCCTGTATATGTCCCGGTGACTTAGTGAAGGTTATGGTGTGGAGGGTAGTATCCTGTATATGTCCTGGTAACATAGTGTTGTGGAGGGTAGTATCCTGTATATATGTCCTGGAGACACAGTGTTGTGGAGGGTAGTATCCTGTTTATGTCCTGGTGACATCGTGTTGTAGAGGGTAGTATCCTGTATATGTCCCGGTGACTTAGTGAATGTTATGGTGTGGAGGGTAGTATCCTGTATATGTCCTGGTAACATAGTGTTGTGGAGGGTAGTATCCTGTATATGTAATGGTGACATAGTGAAGGTTATGTTGTAGAGGGTAGTATCCTGTATATGTCCTGGTGACATAGTGAAGGTTATGTTGTGGGGGGTAGCATCCTGTATATGTCCTGGTGACATAGTGTTGTAGAGGGTAGTATCCTGTATATGTCCTGGTGACATAGTGAAGGTTATGTTGTGGGGGGTAGCATCCTGTATATGTCCTGGTGACATAGTGTTGTAGAGGGTAGCATCCTGTATATGTCCTGGTGACATAGTGTTGTAGAGGGTAGCATCCTGTATATGTCCTGGTGACATAGTGTTGTAGAGGGTATTATCCTGTATATGTCCTGGTGACATAGTGTTGTGGAGGGTATTATCCTGTATATGTCCTGGTTACATAGTGATGGTTATGTTGTAGAGGGTAGTATCCTGTATATGTCCCGGTGACTTAGTGAAGGTTATGGTGTGGAGGGTAGTATCCTGTATATGTAATGGTGACATAGTGAAGGTTATGTTGTGGGGGGTAGCATCCTGTATATGTCCTGGTGACATAGTGAAGGTTATTTTGTAGAGTGTAGCATCCTGTATATGTCCTGGTGACATAGTGAAGGTTATATTGTAGAGGGTAGTATCCTGTATATGTCCTGGTTAAATAGTGTTGTAGAGGGGAGTATCCTGTATATGTCCTGGTGACATAGTGTTGTAGAGGGTTGTATCCTGTATATGTCCTGCTGACATAGTGTTGTAGAGGGTAGTATCCTGTATATGTCCTGGTGACATAGTGAAGGTTATGGTGTGGAGGGTAGTATCCTGTATATGTCCTGGTGACATAGTGAAGGTTATGTTTTGGGGGGTAGCATCCTGTATATGTCCCGGTGACATAGTGAAGGTTATGTTGTAGAGGGTACTATCCTGTTTCTGTCCTGGTGACATCGTGTTGTGGAGGGTAGTATCCTGTATATGTCCTGGTGAAATAGTTTTGTAGAGGGTAGTATCCTGTATATGTCCTGGTGACATAGTGATGGTTATATTGTGGAGGGTAGTATCCTGTATATGTCCTGTTGAAATAGTGAAGATTATGTTGTGGAGGGTAGTATCCTGTATATGTCCTGGTGACATAGAGAAGGTTATGTTGTGGAGGGTAGTATCCTGTATATGTGCTGGTGACATAGTGTTGTGGAGGGTAGCATCCTGGATATATCCTGGTGACATAGTGTTGTAGAGGGTAGTTCCTGTATATGTCCTGGTGAGATAGTGTTATGGAGGGTATTATCCTGTATTTGTCCTGGTGACATAGTGAAGGTTATGTTGTAGAGGGTAGTATCCTGTATATGTCCTGGTGACATAGTAAAGGTTATGTGTAGAGGGTTGTATCCTGTATATGTCCTGGTGACATAGTGTAGTGGAGGGTAGTATCCTGTATATGTCCTGATGACATAGTGTTGTAGAGTGTAGTATCCTGTATATGTCCTGGTGAGATAGTGTTATGGAGGGTAGTATCCTGTATTTGTCCTGGTGACATAGTGAAGGTTATGTTGTAGAGGGTAGTATCCTGTATATTTCCTGGTGACATAGTGTTGTGGAGGGTTGTTTCCTGTATATATCCTGGTGGCATAGTGTTGTGGAGGGTAGTATCCTGTATATGTCCTGGTGACATAGTGAAGGTTATGTTATAGAGGGTAGTATCCTGTATATGTCCTGGTAACATAGTGTTGTGGAGGGTAGTATCCTGTATATATGTCCTGGAGACACATAGTTGTGGAGGGTAGTATCCTGTTTCTGTCCTGGTGACATCGTGTTGTAGAGGGTAGTATCCTGTATATGTCCTGGTGACATAGTGAAGGTTATGTTGTGGAGGGTAGTATCCTTTATATGTCCTGGTGACATAGTGTTGTGGAGGGTATTATCATGTATATGTCCTGGTGACATAGTGATGGTTATGTTGTAGAGGGTAGTATCCTGTATATGTCCTGGTGACTTAGTGAAGGTTATGGTGTGGAGGGTAGTATCCTGTATATGTCCTGGTAACATAGTGTTGTGGAGGGTAGTATCCTGTATATGTAATGGTGACATAGTGAAGGTTATGTTGTAGAGGGTCGTATCCTGTATATGTCCTGGTGACATAGTGAAGGTTATGTTGTGGGGGGTAGCATCCTGTATATGTCCTGGTGACATAGTGTTGTAGAGGGTAGTATCCTGTATATGTCCTGGTGACATAGTGAAGGTTATGTTGTGGGGGGTAGCATCCTGTATATGTCCTGGTGACATAGTGTTGTAGAGGGTATTATCCTGTATATGTCCTGGTGACATAGTGTTGTGGAGGGTATTATCCTGTATATGTCCTGGTGACATAGTGATGGTTATGTTGTAGAGGGTAGTATCCTGTATATGTCCCGGTGACTTAGTGAAGGTTATGGTGTGGAGGGTAGTATCCTGTATATGTAATGGTGACATAGTGAAGGTTATGTTGTGGGGGGTAGCATCCTGTATATGTCCTGGTAACATAGTGTTGTGGGGGGTATTATCCTGTATATGTCCTGGTGACATAGTGAAGGTTATTTTGTAGAGTGTAGTATCCTGTATATGTCCTGGTGACATAGTGAAGGTTATATTGTAGAGGGGAGTATCCTGTATATGTCCTGGTGACATAGTGTTGTAGAGGGTTGTATCCTGTATATGTCCTGCTGACATAGTGTTGTAGAGGGTAGTATCCTGTATATGTCCTGGTGACATAGTAAAGGTTATTTTGTTGGGGGTAGCATCCTGTATATGTCCTGGTGACATAGTGTTGTAGAAGGTATCCTGTATTTGTCCTGGTGACATAGTGTTGTGGAGGGTAGTATCCTGTATATGTCCTGGTGACATAGTAAAGGTTATTTTGTTGGGGGTAGCATCCTGTATATGTCCTGGTGACATAGTGAAGGTTATGTTGTGGAGGGTAGTATCCTGTATATGTCCTGGTGACATAGTGAAGGTTATGGTGTGGAGGGTAGTATCCTGTTTATGTCCTGGTGACATAGTGAAGTTTGTGTTGTGGAGGGTAGTATCCTGTATATGTCCTGGTGACATAGTGTTGTGGAGGGTAGTATCCTGTATATGTCCTGGTGACATAGTGAAGGTTATGGTGTGGAGGGTAGTATCCTGTATATGTCCTGGTGTCATAGTTTTGTGGATGGTAGTATCCTGTATATGTAATGTTGACATAGTGAAGGTTATGTTGTGGAGGGTAGTATCCTGTATATGTCCTGGTGACATAGTGAAGGTTATGTTGTAGAGGGTAGTATCCTGTATATGTCCTGGTGACATAGTGAAGGTTATGTTGTGGGGGGTAGCATCCTGTATATGTCCTGGTGACAAAATGAAGGTTATGTTGTGGAGGGTAGTATCCTGTATATGTCCTGGTGGCATAGTGAAGGTTGTGTTGTAGAGGGTAGCATCCTGTATTTGTCCTGGTGACATAGTGTTGTAGAGGGTAGTATCCTGTATATGTCCTGGTGACATAGTGATGGTTATGTTGTAGAGGGTAGCATCCTGTATATATGTCCTGGAGACATAGTGTTGTAGAGGGTAGTATCCTGTATATGTCCTGGTGACATCGTGTTGTAGAGGGTAGTATCCTGTATATGTCCTGGTGACATAGTGTTGTAGATGGTAGTATCCTGTATATGTCCTGGTGACATAGTGAAGGTGAAGCTGTGGAGGGTAGTATCCTGTATTTCTCCTGGTGACATAGTGAAGGTTATGTTGTGCAGGGTAGTATCCTGTATATGTCCTGGTGACATCGTGTTGTAGAGGGTAGTATCCTGTATATGTCCTGGTGACATAGTGTTGTAGATGGTAGTATCCTGTATATGTCCTGGTGACATAGTGAAGGTGAAGCTGTGGAGGGTAGTATCTTGTATTTCTCCTGGTGACATAGTGAAGGTTATGTTGTGCAGGGTAGTATCCTGTATATGTCCTGGTGACATAGTGTTGTAGAAGGTATCCTGTATTTGTCCTGGTGACATAGTGTTGTGGAGGGTAGTATCCTGTATATGTCCTGGTGACATAGTAAAGGTTATTTTGTTGGGGGTAGCATCCTGTATATGTCCTGGTGACATAGTGAAGGTTATGTTGTGGAGGGTAGTATCCTGTATATGTCCTGGTGACATAGTGAAGGTTATGGTGTGGAGGGTAGTATTCTGTTTATGTCCTTGTGACATAGTGAAGTTTGTGTTGTGGAGGCTAGTATCCTGTATATGTCCTGGTGACATAGTGTTGTGGAGGGTAGTATCCTGTATATGTCCTGGTGACATAGTGAAGGTTATGGTGTGGAGGGTAGTATCCTGTATATGTCCTGGTGTCATAGTTTTGTGGATGGTAGTATCCTGTATATGTAATGTTGACATAGTGAAGGTTATGTTGTAGAGGGTAGTATCCTGTATATGTCCTGGTGTCATAGTGATGGTTATGTGATGGAGGGTAGTATCCTGTTTATGTCCTGGTGACATAGTGAAGTTTGTGTTGTGGAGGGTAGTATCCTGTATATGTCCTGGTGACATAGTAATATAGAGGGTAGTATCCTGTATATGTCCTGGTGAAATAGTTTTGTAGAGGGTAGTATCCTGTATATGTCCTGGTGACATAGTGAAGGTTATGGTGTGGAGGGTAGTATCCTGTATATGTCCTGGTGTCATAGTTTTGTGGAGGGTAGTATCCTGTTTATGTCCTGGTGACATAGTGAAGTTTGTGTTGTGGAGGGTAGTATCCTGTATATGTCCTGGTGACATAGTAATATAGAGGGTAGTATCCTTTATATGTCCTGGTGAAATAGTTTTGTAGAGGGTAGTATCCTGTATATGTCCTGGTGACATAGTGAAGGTTATGGTGTGGAGGGTAGTATCCTGTATATGTCCTGGTGAAATAGTTTTGTAGAGGGTAGTATCCTGTATATGTCCTGGTGACATAGTGAAGGTTATGGTGTGGAGGGTAGTATCCTGTATATGTCCTGGTGACATAGTAATATAGAGGGTAGTATCCTGTATATGTCCTGGTGAAACAGTTTTGTAGAGGGTAGTATCCTGTATATGTCGCGGTGACATAGTGAAGGTTATGTTGTAGAGGGTAGTATCCTGTTTCTGTCCTGGTGACATCGTGTTGTAGAAGGTATTATCCTGTATATGTCCTGGTGACATAGTGATGGTTATATTGTGGAGGGTAGTATCCTGTATATGTCCTGGTGAAATAGTGAAGGTTATGTTGTGGAGGGTAGTATCCTGTTTATGTCCTGGTGACATAGAGAAGGTTATGTTGTGGAGGGTAGTATCCTGTATATGTCCTGGTGACATAGTGTTGTAGAGGGTAGTATCCTGTATATGTGCTGGTAACATAGTGTTGTAGAGGGTAGTTCCTGTATATGTCCTGGTGACATAGTGAAGGTTATGTTGTAGAGGGTAGTATCCTGTATATGTCCTGGTGACATAGTAAAGGTTATGTGTAGAGGGTAGTATCCTGTATATGTCCTGATGACATAGTGTTGTAGAGTGTAGTATCCTGTATATGTCCTGGTGACATAGTGAAGGTTATGTTGTAGAGGGTAGTATCCTGTATATGTCCTGGTGACATAGTGAAGGTTATGTTGTAGAGGGTAGCATCCTGTATATGTCCTGGTGACATAGTGTTGTGGAGGTTAGTATCCTGTATATGTCCTGGTGACATAGTGAAGGTTATGTTGTGGAGGGTAGTGTCCTGTATATGTCCAGGTGACATAGTGTTGTGGAGGGTTGTATCCTGTATATATCCTGGTGACATAGTGTTGTGGAGGGTAGTATCCTGTATATGTCCTTGTGACATAGTGAAGGTTATGTTATAGAGGGTAGTATCCTGTATATGTCCTGGTGACCTAGTGAAGGTTATGTTGTAGAGGGTAGTATCCTGTATATGTCCTGGTGACATAGTGTTGTGGAGGGTATTATCCTGTATATTTCCTGGTGACATAGTGGAGGTTATGTTGTTGGGGGTAGCATCCTGTATATGTTCTGGTGACGTAGTGAAGGTTATGTTGTGGGGGGTATGTGCCTACATGCTATGCAATGCTATGTAAATCTATATGTTTGTAAAAACATATTGAAAAATACATATCTCTGAAAAATATCTCTGTCTCTCTCTCTGTGTCTTTCTCTTTCTCTCTCTCTGTGACTGTCTCTGTCTCTGTCTCTCTCTCTCTGCCTCTCTGTCTCTCTTTCTGTCTCTCTCTCTCTCTCTGTCTCTGTCTCTCTGTCTTTGTCTCTCTCTCTCTTTGTCTCTCTCTTTGTCTCTCTCTCTCTCTCTCTCTCTCTCTTTGTCTCTCTCTCTTTGTCTCTCTCTGTCTCTGTCTCTCTCTGTCTCTGTCTCTCTCTGTCTCTGTCTCTCTCTGTCTTTGTCTCTCTCTCTCTCTCTCTCTATCTCTCTGTCTCTGTCTCTGTCTCTCTCTGTCTCTGTCTCTGTCTCTCTCTGTCTCTCTCTTTGCTGTTTGTCCTTTATTTTTATGCAGCCTGGCCTGTCCTCCTAACCATCTTTATCTTCAGGACAATGAAGGTGAGACAAGGACATCCATCTTTCCCCCTCTCCTGTGTCTCTGCTGTGTATTTCAACTCTTTTTTTCTCCCAACCAACCCGTCAAACTACCCACAGCGAATATCTTACTGCTCTCCCAAAGACAGAGACACAGAGATAGTCTGTCTGTACATGTAGGTAGAGGTAGTCTGTCTTTACATGTAGGTAGAGGTAGTCTGTCTGTACATGTAGGTAGAGGTAGTCTGTCTGTACATGTAGGTAGAGGTAGTCTGTCTGTACATGTAGGTAGAGGTAGTCTGTCTGTACAAGTAGGTAGATTTAGTCTGTCTGTACATGTAGGTAGAGGTAGTCTGTCTGTACATGTAGGTAGAGGTAGTCTGTCTGTACATGTATGTAGAGGTAGTCCGTCTGTACATGTATGTAGAGGTAGTCCGTCTGTACATGTATGTAGAGGTAGTCCGTCTGTACATGTATGTAGAGGGAGTCCGTCTGTACATGTATGTAGAGGTAGTCTGTCTATACATGTTGGTAGAGGCAGTCTTTGTATACATGAAGGTAGAGGTAGTCTGTCTGTACATGTATGTAGAGGTAGTCCGTCTGTACATGTATGTAGAGGTAGTCCGTCTGTACATGTATGTAGAGGTAGTCCGTCTGTACATGTATGTAGAGGTAGTCCGTCTGTACATGTATGTAGAGGGAGTCCGTCTGTACATGTATGTAGAGGGAGTCCGTCTGTACATGTATGTAGAGGTAGTCCGTCTGTACATGTATGTAGAGGTAGTCTGTCTATACATGTATGTAGAGGTAGTCTGTCTGTACATGTATGTAGAGGGAGTCCGTCTGTACATGTATGTAGAGGTAGTCCGTCTGTACATGTATGTAGAGGTAGTCCGTCTGTACATGTATGTAGAGGTAGTCCGTCTGTACATGTATGTAGAGGTAGTCCGTCTGTACATGTATGTAGAGGTAGTCTGTCTATACATGTTGGTAGAGGCAGTCTTTGTATACATGTATGTAGAGGTAGTCCGTCTGTACATGTATGTAGAGGTAGTCCGTCTGTACATGTATGTAGAGGTAGTCCGTCTGTACATGTATGTAGAGGGAGTCCGTCTGTACATGTATGTAGAGGTAGTCCGTCTGTACATGTATGTAGAGGTAGTCCGTCTGTACATGTATGTAGAGGTAGTCTGTCTATACATGTTGGTAGAGGCAGTCTTTGTATACATGTAGGTAGAGGTAATCTGTCTGTACATTTCGTAACAGTACTGTAGACAGACTGAACACATACAGAACCACAACTACACTACTGTAGATGGATAGAACATACAGAACCACAACTACACTACTGTAGACAGACTGAACATACAGAACCACAACTACAGTACTGTAGACAGACTGAACATACAGAACCACAACTACACTACTGTAGACAGACTGAACATACAGAACCACAACTACAGTACTGTAGACAGACTGAACATACAGAACCACAACTACACTACTGTAGACGGACTGAACATACAGAACCACAACTACACTACTGTAGACAGACTGAACATACAGAACCACAACTACACTACTGTAGACAGACTGAATATATAGAACCACAACTACACTACTGTAGACAGACTGAACATACAGAACCACAACTACAGTACTGTAGACGGACTGAACATACAGAACCACAACTACACTACTGTAGACAGACTGAACATACAGAACCACAACTACACTACTGTAGACAGACTGAACATACAGAACCACAACTACACTACTGTAGACAGACTGAACATACAGAACCACAACTACACTACTGTAGACAGACTGAACATACAGAACCACAACTACAGTTCTGTAGACGGACTGAACATACAGAACCACAACTACACTACTGTAGACAGACTGAACATACAGAACCACAACTACACTACTGTAGACAGACTGAACATACAGAACCACAACTACACTACTGTAGACAGACTGAACATACAGAACCACAACTACACTACTGTAGACAGACTGAACATACAGAACCACAACTACACTACTGTAGACAGACTGAACATACAGAACCACAACTACACTACTGTAGACAGACTGAACATACAGAACCACAACTACACTACTGTAGACAGACTGAACATACAGAACCACAACTACACTACTGTAGACAGACTGAACATACAGAACCACAACTACACTACTGTAGACAGACTGAACATACAGAACCACAACTGCTCACAAAGCAACGCATTCATGTTATATTTTATTTTAATGTGTGTGTGTTTGCATGTGTGTGTGTGTGTGTGTGGATCAGGTCATTTTGGAGATGAATAATTGGCTTCCCCTCATTATGATTATGTTGCAGTAACAAACACACACACACACACACACACACACACACACACACACACACACACATACAACGCATTATTATGTTTTCAATAATTCATGAGGTTGTTATGATTGTTGCTTCAACAAAATGTTCATCTTTTGTTACAGAAATTGGAAGAGTTTTTATTCTGCATGGAGGATGTTCACCCAGAGGTAGGCACCAATTAACTTTATCTCTACTCTACTGTATGCTAAAGCTTAAGCTAGAGCTAAACATTATTTTAAAGCTAACGATAAAGAACATTCTATGGCTAATAACAAAGATTATTCTAAAGTTGTTGCTAAAAAAGTATTTTAAAGCTTTTGATAAATATTATTCTAATGATAAAGATCATTCTGAAGCTATTGATAAATATTATTCTAAAGCTAATGATAAATAATTTTCTAATGATAAATATTATCCTAAAGCTAATGATAAATATTATTCTAATGATAAATATTATTCTAATGATAAATATTATCCTAAAGCTAATGCATCAAACCAGCAGACTTGCCTTATTGTGGCCCTGAGGCGGTTTTAACCCTGATCTTACCTCAGTGTAAACATTACCTCCAATATAACCTTGATCTGACCTCAGTGTAAACATCAGTGTAAAGATGATGCCGAAGAACATGTTTTTACATGTTCAACACCATAGTGCCCACGAACCTCATCACTAAGCTAAGGACTCTGGGACTATACCCCTTCCTCTGCAACTGGATCCTGGACTTCCTGACGGGCCGCCCCGAGGTGGTAAGAGTAGGCAACAACACGTCTGCCATGCTGATCCTCAACACAGGGGTGTGTACTTAGTCCCCTTCTGTACTCCCTGTTCACCCACGACTGCGTGGCCAAACACGACTCCAACACTATCATTAAGTTTGCTGATGACACAACAGTTGTAGGCCTGATCACCGACAACGATGAGATGGCCTATAGGGAGGAGGTCAGAGAACTGGCAGTGTGGTGCCAGGACAACAACCTCTCCCTCAATTTGAGCAAGACTAAGGAGCAGATCGTGGACTACAGGAAAAGGCGGGCCGAACACGCCAACATGAACATTGACAGGGCTGTAGTGGAGTTGAAGAGTTTCAAGTTCCTAGGTGTCCACATCACCAACAAACTATCATGGTCCAAACATACCAAGACAGTCATGAAGAGGGCACAACACATTGACTCAGTACCGGTACCCCCTGTATATAGCCTCCACATTGACTCTGTACCGCTGACCCCTGTATATAGCCTCCACATTGATTCTGTACCGTAATACCCTGTATATAGCCTCCACATTGACTCTGTACCGGTACCCCCTGTATATAGCCTCCACATTGACTCTGTACCGCTGACCCCTGTATAAGCCTCCACATTGACTCAGTACCGGTACCCCCTGTATATATCCTCCACATTGACTCTGTACCGGTGACCCCTGTATATAGCCTCCACATTGACTCTGTACCACTGACCCCTGTATATAGCCTCCACACTGACTCTGTACCATAATACCCTGTATATAGCCTCCACATTGACTCTGTACTGTAATAAACTGTATATAGCCTCCACATTGACTCTGTACTGGTACCCCCCTGTATATAGCCTCCACATTGACTCTGTACTGGTACCCCCCTGTATATAGCCTCCACATTGACTCTGTACCGGTACCCCCTGTATATAGCCTCCACATTGACTCTGTAACGTTGACCCCTGTATATAGCCTCCACACTGACTCTGTACTGTAATACCCTGTATATAGCCTCCACATTGACTCTGTAATGTTGACCCCTGTATATAGCCTCCACATTGACTCTGTACCGCTGACCCCTGTATATAGCCTCCACATTGACTCTGTACTGGTACCCCCCTGTATATAGCCTCCACATTGACTCTGTACCATAATACCCTGTATATAGCCTCCACACTGACTCTGTACTGTAATACCCTGTATATAGCCTCCACATTGACTCTGTACCGGTACCCCCTGTATATAGCCTCCACATTGACTCTGTACTGGTACCCCCCTGTATATAGCCTCCACATTGACTCTGTACCATAATACCCTGTATATAGCCTCCACATTGACTCTGTACTGTAATACCCTGTATATAGCCTCCACATTGACTCTGTACTGTAATACCCTGTATATAGCCTCCACATTGACTCTGTACTGGTACCCCCCTGTATATAGCCTCCACATTGACTCTGTACTGGTACCCCCCTGTATATAGCCTCCACATTGACTCTGTACCGCTGACCCCTGTATATAGCCTCCACATTGACTCTGTACTGGTACCCCCCTGTATATAGCCTCCACATTGACTCAGTACCATAATACCCTGTATATAGCCTCCACACTGACTCTGTACTGTAATACCCTGTATATAGCCTCCACATTGACTCTGTACCATAATACCCTGTATATAGCCTCCACATTGACTCTGTACCGGTACCCCCTGTACATAGCCTCCACATTGACTCTGTACCGTAATACCCTGTATATAGCCTCCACATTGACTCTGTACCGTAATACCCTGTATATAGCCTCCACATTGACTCTGTACCGGTACCCCCCTGTATATAGCCTCCACATTGACTCTGTACCATAATACCCTGTATATAGCCTCCACATTGACTCTGTACCGTAATACCCTGTATATAGCCTCCACATTGACTCTGTACCGGTACCCCCTGTATATAGCCTCCACATTGACTCTGTACCGGTACCCCCCTGTATATAGCCTCCACATTGACTCTGTACTGTAATACCCTGTATATAGCCTCCACACTGACTCTGTACTGTAATACCCTGTATATAGCCTCCACATTGACTCTGTACTGTAATACCCTGTATATAGCCTCCACACTGACTCTGTACTGTAATACCCTGTATATAGCCTCCACATTGACTCTGTACTGTAATACCCTGTATATAGCCTCCACACTGACTCTGTACTGTAATACCCTGTATATAGCCTCCACATTGACTCTGTACTGTAATACCCTGTATATAGCCTCCACACTGACTCTGTACTGTAATACCCTGTATATAGCCTCCACATTGACTCTGTACTGTAATACCCTGTATATAGCCTCCACACTGACTCTGTACTGGTGCCCCCTGTATATAGCCTCCACATTGACTCTGTACTGTAATACCCTGTATATAGCCTCCACACTGACTCTGTACTGTAATACCCTGTATATAGCCTCCACATTGACTCTGTACTGTAATACCCTGTATATAGCCTCCACACTGACTCTGTACTGTAATACCCTGTATATAGCCTCCACACTGACTCTGTACCATAATACCCTGTATATAGCCTCCACATTGACTCTGTACCGTAATACCCTGTATATAGCCTCCACATTGACTCTGTACCGGTACCCCCTGTATATAGCCTCCACATTGACTCTGTACCGGTACCCCCCTGTATATAGCCTCCACATTGACTCTGTACTGTAATACCCTGTATATAGCCTCCACACTGACTCTGTACTGTAATACCCTGTATATAGCCTCCACATTGACTCTGTACTGTAATACCCTGTATATAGCCTCCACACTGACTCTGTACTGTAATACCCTGTATATAGCCTCCACATTGACTCTGTACTGTAATACCCTGTATATAGCCTCCACACTGACTCTGTACTGTAATACCCTGTATATAGCCTCCACATTGACTCTGTACTGTAATACCCTGTATATAGCCTCCACACTGACTCTGTACTGTAATACCCTGTATATAGCCTCCACATTGACTCTGTACTGTAATACCCTGTATATAGCCTCCACACTGACTCTGTACTGGTGCCCCCTGTATATAGCCTCCACATTGACTCTGTACTGTAATACCCTGTATATAGCCTCCACACTGACTCTGTACTGTAATACCCTGTATATAGCCTCCACATTGACTCTGTACTGTAATACCCTGTATATAGCCTCCACACTGACTCTGTACTGTAATACCCTGTATATAGCCTCCACACTGACTCTGTACTGTAATACCCTGTATATAGCCTCCACACTGACTCTGTACTGTAATACCCTGTATATAGCCTCCACCCTGACTCTGTACTGTAATACCCTGTATATAGCCTCCACACTGACTCTGTACTGTAATACCCTGTATATAGCCTCCACCCTGACTCTGTACTGTAATACCCTGTATATAGCCTCCACACTGACTCTGTACTGTAATACCCTGTATATAGCCTCCACCCTGACTCTGTACTGTAATACCCTGTATATAGCCTCCACACCGACTCTGTACTGTAATACCCTGTATATAGCCTCCACACTGACTCTGTACCGTAACACCCTGTATATAGCCTCCACACCGACTCTGTACTGGTACCCCCTGTATATAGCCTCCACACTGACTCTGTACCGTAACACCCTGTATATAGCCTCCACACCGACTCTGTACTGTAATACCCTGTATATAGCCTCCACACTGACTCTGTACCGTAACACCCTGTATATAGCCTCCACACCGACTCTGTACTGGTACCCCCTGTATATAGCCTCCACACTGACTCTGTACCGTAACACCCTGTATATAGCCTCCACACCGACTCTGTACTGTAATACCCTGTATATAGCCTCCACACTGACTCTGTACCGTAACACCCTGTATATAGCCTCCACACCGACTCTGTACTGGTACCCCCTGTACATAGCCTCACTTGTGTTATTGTTATTGTGTTACTTTTATTATTACTTTTTATTTTAATCTACTTGGTAAATATTTTCTTCTTCTTGAACTGCACTGTTGGTTAAGGGCTTGTTAGTAAACATTTCACGGTAAAATCTACACTTGTTGTATTCGGTGCATGTGACAAATATGATTTGATTTGACCTTCAATTTAACCCTGATCTGACCTCAATGTCAACATGAACTCCACTATAACCCTGATCTGACCTCAGTGTCAACATGAACTCCACTATAACCCTGATCTGACCTCAGTGTCAATATGATCTCCACTATAACCCTGATCTGACCTCAGTGTCAATATGATCTCCACTATAACCCTGATCTGACCTCAGTGTCAATATGATCTCCTCTATAACCCTGATCTGACCTCAGTGTCAACATGAACTCCACTATAACCCTGATCTGACCTCAGTATCAATATGATCTCCACTATAAACCTGATCTGACCTCAGTGTCAATATGATCTCCACCCTGCGTGTATGACCCCCTTGTCCTTTCTATAATGACTTGAAATGAATGATTTCCACTTAGCTACTGCTGCACCGCCCCCCATCTATGTCTTCTCCAGAATTCAGCAGAACTTTTGGGAACTCAATCTTGCTCTCTCTCTCTCTCTCTCTCTCTCTCTCTCTCTCTCTCTCTCTCTCTCTCTCTCTCTCTCTCTCTCAGTGCATGCTGGGAGTGTTCATAGTTGAGAGACCGTGTGGAGGGCTCTGTCCATACTTACTTTCTTTATTCTTTCCTTGGTCTTTTCTTTCCATTTTTATTTTCTATGGTGGAGGGTTAGCACACTGTTAGTGGGTGGAAGGGGACAGAGTTTTAGTTTCCTGGGGGTTGAACGGTGTGGTGTGCACAGCCTTGGGCGGAGGAGACGCTGTCGTTACGGCATGGATTCAGGTGTGTTCCTGAGAATGGAGTTAAGGTGGAGGAGATTCTGCTCATGGTCGGTCAACAGGTAGGACCTGAAGTTAAACATTCAGGCATCCAGAATGAACAAAGCTGTGGTTGTGTTGATGAAAAGAGTACAATTTGTGGGTAGGCTGATTGCTAGTGGAATATTTGTAAGGCATGTAATTGTGACGATTTCTTTTCTTTCGACTCCTTCGACAAGGGTTGTAGTTCCCAATCTGCATCTGTTTACTACGGATGATCAAATCAGTCATTTTGGTAAATTTGCTAGTGGTTTCAGGCCAAATTTCTTCAGCCTCCTGAGGTTTAAGAGGCACTGTTGCGCCTTCTTCACCACGCTGTCTTTGTCGGTCTGTGTTAACCTCTCTGCACACACGCTAGCGGGCTGAAATTCCACAACATACGGTGATCGCTACATAAATAGTCATATTAAACATTCATGAAAATACAAGTGTCTCACATGTATCAAAAGCCTAGAATCTTGCTAATCCAACTGCATTGTTAGATTTAAAAAAGGATTTACTGCGAAAGAATACGATACGATTATCTGAGCATAGAGCCCCATAAAAAATATAAAAAAATAACCAGCACAGGTGTAACATAATCACAAACTGCATTAAAATAAATCGTTTACCTTTGACGTTCTTCGTCTGTTTGCAAAAATACAACGTCGTAACATTAAACATTCTTGAAAATGCAAGTGTCTTACACCCTTCAAAAGATGAGAATCTTGGTAATGAAACACATTTTTCTGATTTAAAATAGCTATTACAGAGAACAAATACCATGCTTTTGTTTGAGAAGAGCAATCAACAACAAAAACATTTTCCGCCATGACAGTTTTTACACATTCACATCTGAAGGTAAAATTAATACTTACATTCTGATATCTTGCTCTTATGTCTCTTCCTGAGGGTCCCAGTGATCAAATGAAGTGCCGTTTTCTTTGATAAAATCAATTTTTATAGCCTAAATCGAAACATTTTGTAACCCGTTTGTGCCGTGAATTCCATCTCTATAAATTTTTTACGGAGCATTCGACGTAATTACACACGGTAAACAATCGTTTATCTAGTCATGGTTGGTTTCAGTGCATTCCTCTGGATGTTTGAAACACAGCCAAACCACATTGTTTTTTTTGCGGGGAGTATTGACCGAAGTGAACTGATTTGAAGACAACGAGCAATGACTACCTTCCGCACCAATAATTTTAGCGAAGCTTCGTTGATTGACTGTATTTCTGCCCAATGACCACTGATCTTCTTGAAATCTAGCTGGGTAGATAGGCAATGAGCTGAGGTAAACGCCAGTATGTAATGGTTTTTGGTGGGACCACCATTCCTTGTTTGTAAATGCACGCGTAACGAACACCATTCTCGCCTTGACTATCAGAGGAGTTGCTGAGAGGATTGTTACGCGCAGCAGTATTTCGGAAAGTTGTTCATTGAAGACATCATGGCAAATAAATCAGGAAAAGCGAAGTCTAAAGTGAAAGTGAGACAGATTTTTTGTTTGAGGAATCTTTGAGTGTTATGATTCAAACAGGAACTGAGGAGCTGTTTCTGCAAGGACAGGACGTACTTCTGGACGGGTAAGTGCTAATGCCATTTTATGAAATATAAATATATACAGTATAAATATATATATATATATATATATATATATATATATATATATTTGCAATTTGCAATGAAATGTATGGTTTGTTTTTGTTTGTGTGTGTGTGTGTTTGTGTGTGTGTGTGTGTGTGTGTGTGTGTGTGTGTGTGTGTGTGTGTGTATATATATATATATATATATATATATATATGTATGTGTGTGTGTGTGTGTGTGTGTGTGTATATATATATATAAATTCCATGTCAGATATATATATATTTTCCATGTCAGATATATATATATATTCCATGTCAGATATATATATATATTCCATGTCAGATATATATATATATATTCCATGTCAGATATATATATATTTTCCATGTCCGATATATATATATTTTCCATGTCAGATATATATATATATTCCATGTCAGATATATATATATTTTCCATGTCAGATATATATATATATTCCATGTCAGATATATATATATTTTCCATGTCAGATATATATATATTTTCCATGTCAGATATATATATATATTCCATGTCAGATATATATATATATATATTCCATGTCAGATATATATATATTTTCCATGTCAGATATATATATATATTTTCCATGTCAGATATATATATATATATATATTCCATGTCAGATATATATATATTTTCCATGTCAGATATATATATATATTTTCCATGTCAGATATATATATATATATATATATATATATTCCATGTCAGATATATATATATTTTCAATTTTTTCATTCAAATGGAATGGAGTAGAACAGCAAACACACACATGACCACTGCGCCTGCTACTCCTCTCCATTTCCATATGAAATAGCCATTGGGTGCTGTTCAGGGGAGGGCAGGCCCACAACAATGGCCGGAGTTGAATGGAACAGCACTTCACCTTAGTGAAGGTTCCCTCTGCTCTATACAATACATATCTGTTTAATTTATGTGATGATAAAAGGCTCATACAATACAAATGTTTTTTTTATGTTTTCTTTCACAGTGATAGCGACTCCGACTGGGAGCCCCCGATGCCAAGCTGCCCCATCTACTCCTTCCTCCAGTGGTGGTCATATGCCACAGTTCATTACTGCAGGCATGACTGTGCCTCAGGGCCAAAAGGGCACAGCATGGAGGCGTCGTTGTGTTCTGTGTCGCATGAACTGCACCACTTGTTCAGTTTGCCTCTGCTTTACATCAGAAAGAGACTGCTATGGGACATGGCACAGGCAGCAAAATATTGTGTAGAGGACTTCCAAAGGGTGTACTGTTTTTTTTTTCTTCGTTTTTTTTTTCTAATATTTTTTTAAACATTTTTTTGTTGTGTGTGTTAGAATTGCTTTTTGATATGTTGTATATATTGTTTTACAACAATAAAAAACAGAAAACGTATGCTCTTTCTTTCTCTTTTCTCCCACCAGGTCTACTGTGTTATATTCTCCTACATTCAATTAACATTTCCGCAAACTTCAGAATGTTTCCATTCAAATGATACCAAGAATATGCATATCCTTTCCTCTGGGGCTGAGCTACAGGCAGTTAGATTAGGGTATGTCTTCAGGCGGAAATTGAGAACAAGGGATGCAGCCATAAGAGGTTAATATACAGTGCCTTGCGAAAGTAATCGGCCCCCTTGAACTTTGCGACCTTTTGCCACATTTCAGGCTTCAAACATAAAGATATAAAACTGTATTTTTTTGTGAAGAATCAACAACAAGTGGGACACAATCATGAAGTGGAACGACATTTATTGGATATTTCAAACTTTTTTAACAAATCAAAAACTGAAAAATTGGGCGTGCAAAATTATTTTTGTTTTTATTATTAGTGGGTATTGGCCTAATTCTACCCTGCATGCATTGTTTTTAGTTTTCCTCTGGACATGTCGGAGAATCTTACGGAATTCTTCATGCAGGGTTTCAATGGGGTGCTTGTCCCATTTGGTGAAATATTGTTTTGCAAGTGGACCCCACACCTCGCTGCCATAAAGTACAACTGGTTCAATGACACATTCAATTAGTTTTTGCCAAATTTTTATAGGTATATCAATTTGAATAGATTTTTTAATGGCTTAGAATGCCCTGCGTGCTTTCTCTCTCAGCATCATTAAGGTGTCCAGTTGAGCTTATTTTTAAACCTAAGTAATTGCAGTGTGCAGTACTCTATATTTTTATTTATTTTGTACGAATTGAGAACTTTGGTCTAATTCCCTGAGATCTGGATCTTCTCTGGAAAATCATCATTGTAGTCTTTTTGGATTTTACTGCCAGGGCCCAAGTCTGGCAGTACTGCTCTTGCAGGTCCAGGGTCTGCTGTAGGCCATGTGCTGTGGGTGACAGCAGGCATAGGTAATCTGCGAAGAGTAGGCATTTAACCTCTGAATTGTGGAGACAAACACCAGGGGCTTAGGATGTCTCTAGTATAGTGGCCAATTTGATTGATGTAAATATTGAAGTGTGCAGGGCTCAGATTGCAACCCCGGCGAAGGCCCCGCCCCTGGTTAAAGAATTCATATTTTTTCTTTCCAATTTTAATGCTGTGCATATTGCCAGAATACATTGATTTAATTATGTCATATGTTTTACCCCCTACACCACTTTCAAGAATTTTGTAGAACAAATGCCAAATGGAATCAAATGCTTTTTGGAAGTTGACAAAGCAAGCGTATATTTTGGTGGACATGTTAATCTATCAGGGTGTGTAGGGTGTAAATATCATCAGTTGTGCGATGTTTTGGTATAAATCCAATTTGACTTTTACTCAAGACATTATGCTTATTAAGGAAGTTTAGACCTCTTACATTTATAATACTACAGAAAACCTTCCCCAGGTTACTGTTCACACAAATGCCTCTGTAATTGTTAGGGTCAAATTTGTATCTGTTCTTAAAGATTGGGGTTATGAGTCCTTGATTATGAGTTCCAGATGTCAAGGAAATAGCCTACACTCAGGATCAAATTAAACCGTTTTAATATAGCCAATTTAAATATCCATCACTCCCTCTCTCACCCTCTCTCTCTTTATCTTACCCTCTCTCTCACCTTCTCTCTGTCCCTCTCTCTCTCTCACCTTCTCTCTGTCCCTCTCTCTCTCACCTTCTCTCTGTCCCTCTCTCTCTCACCTTCTCTCTGTCCCTCTCTATCATTCTTTCTCAGGAGGACAGTGGCAGTGAAGCAGCAGGGCTAACAGCAGACCTGACTATAGAGCTGACCGACCAGTGTGAGGAGATCAGTGATAGGCTGTTGATTCTGGAGGATGACCTCCAGACAGCCATGCAGAACAAAGACCAGGATCTCACTCATATCCTTTACCTGTTTCTGTACGGTGTGTGTGTGAGTTACCAGAGGGTGCGTGTGTGAGTTACCAGAGGGTGCGTGTGTGAGTTACCAGAGGGGGCGTGTGTGAGTTACCAGAGGGGGCGTGTGTGAGTTACCAGAGGGGGCGTGTGTGAGTTACCAGAGGGGGTGTGTGTGTGTGTTACCAGAGGGTGTGTGTGTGTGTGTGTGTGAGTTACCAGAGGGTGTGTGTGTGTTACCAGAGGGGGTTTGTTTGTGTGTGAGTTACCAGAGGGTGTGTGTGTGTGTGTCTGTCTGTGTGTGTGTCTGTCTGTCTGTGTGTCTGTCTGTCTGTCTATGTGTCTGTCTGTCTGGCTGGCTCCGCTAGTTAGACAGGGTATCTGTGGTTCTCTCTGACCACTCTGTCACTCTACAGAGAAGAACCAGAGGATAATTTGGTGCTAGTAGACTGTGGGAAAAGTGTAGTCATGCGGCGTGCAGGTAGATGAGCCTAGAAGCAGGTTTCTCCTACATGTTAACACATTACCTTCCCTTATCTTAACAACTTCTATGTATTGTAGAGAAGCAGAGAGAGAAAAACATTTCATATTTTCTATCCAATCAGCCTCCTCATTAAGAAGGAAAGTGATGAATTGTCATCAGCTCCAGCAGATTGATCAGAGTCGTTATGAATATTATCATGGATATTACAATGTCCACCTCCATCCTAAATCTGCTCAGAGGAGGAAGGGAGTGTATTTTTATATATATAATATATATATATATAAGTATATCAGCTATGTTCTATTCCTTAACCACGATACCACAGTCCCTGGAGCAGGAGGTGAGGGAGGTGAAGGCTACTCTACACACCATGCTGACACAGCTTAATGATGAGGAGGCAGAGGAGGAGAGAGATAATGAGATCATGGAGGAGGAGGAGGAAGAGGAGGAGGAAGACCAGTATTTCAGTGACAGCTGGGAGATTTGATACAGGGGTCTCGGGTTTCTCCTGTGTTTTATGACCATCCCAGAGACCCTTTCTGGTGGCTGTCCTCTGACAAACCGCTGACCTCTAACCCATGAACCCGCAAGACTCTGTGAGAGGTTGACATCAGCAATCATATTAATTTACTGTAGCTCCATCTCCTGTACAATTAGACTCTGTTGTGTTGCTGGACAATTCCAGAGAGATTGGACTATAAACCACTATCAGTTTTTATATATTATGGGAAGACACTTTGATACAAATCTAGTAATTTCTAAATATGTTTAAGATAGCAGTTATGTCCAAGTTTGATTTGGGAGAAAAACATTGGATTTATATATATATATATATATATCTTCTAAATATTTTTGACTGTTCTAGTTAGTTTAACCAGGCTGAAACACAGCAGTGCCTTAGGCAGATAAGACTTAACAAAATGTTGTTACTGCTAGAAGACATGGAGATGCTGGTTTCCTCTCAACATTTTATCGGAATCAGAACAGACTGAACAGCTTTTAATAGTAATAATGTTGATGTATGTGGGGTCACTCCAATACGACCTCAGCTCCATCTGTAATATGTGACAGTAGAGAAGAACAAAATGGACCAACAGCAGAGAAGGACCAAATGAACCAACAGGAGAGATGGACCAACAGGAGAGATGGACAAAATGGACCAACAGGAGAAATGGACCAACAGGAGAAATGGACCAAATGGACCAACAGGAGAGAAGGAGCAAATGGACCAACAGGAGAGATGGACCAACAGGAGAGAAGAACCAAATGGACCAACAGGAGAGAAGAACCAAATGGAGAGATGGACCAACAGGAGAGATGGACAAAATGGACCAACAGGAGAAATGGACCAAATGGACCAACAGGAGAGAAGAACCAAATTGAGAGATGGACCAACAGGAGAGATGGACCAAATGGAGAGATGGACCAACAGGAGAGATGGACCAAATGGACCAACAGGAGAGATGGACCAATAGGAGAGATGGACCAAATGGACCAACAGGAGAGAAGGAGCAAATGGACCAACAGGAGAGATGGACCAACAGGAGAGAAGGACCAAATGGACCAACAGAAGAGAAGAACCAAATTGAGAGATGGACCAACAGGAGAGATGGACCAAATGGAGAGATGGACCAACAGGAGAGATGGACCAAATGGACCAACAGGAGAGATGGACCAATAGGAGAGATGGACCAAATGGACCAACAGGAGAGAAGGAGCAAATGGACCAACAGGAGAGATGGACCAACAGGAGAGAAGGACCAAATGGACCAACAGAAGAGAAGAACCAACAGGAGAGAAGAACCAAATGGACCAACAGGAGAGAAGAACCAAATGGACCAACAGGAGAATTGGACCAGATGGACCAACAGGAGAGAAGGACCAAATGAACCAACTGAAGAATCCCACAGTGTTTCTGTGTTTTCTGTAACAGTCTTCTAAAATATGCTAAATGCTAACCACAGTAGTGTGTGTGTGATTCTAAATGATAACCACAGTAGTGTGTGTGTGTGATGCTAACCACAGTAGTGTGTGTGATGCTAAATGCTAACCAAAGTAGTGTGTGTGTGATGCTAATTGTTTATAACTCATTATGATTGCCTTATAGATTTTTTTTGTAATTTTTCTTTTCATTTTTACTCCCTTTTTATTCCCCAATTTCATTATTATAATCTTGTCTCATCGCAGCTACTCCCCAACGGGCTCGGGAGAGGTGAAAGTCAAGTCATGCATCCTCCGAAACATGACCCGCCAAGCCGCGCTTCTTAATAACACCCGCTCGCTTACCCTGGAAACCAGCTGCACCAATGTGTCGTAGGGAACACAGTTCAACTGAAGTCAGCCTACAGGCATCTGGCCCTCCACAAGGAGTCACTAGAGTGCAATGAGAAAAGTAAAGCCCCCCCGCCAAACATTCCCCTAACCTGTGCGACGCGGGGCCAATTGTGCGCCGCCCTATGGGACTATGGGATCGAACCCCAGGCTGTAGTGACGCTGCAACACTGTGATGCAGCATCTTAGACCGCTTCGCCACTAGGGAGGCCAGATTTTATGGTTTTAGTCGATGATATGATTTCTTCAGTGTAGTGCCACAGAGGAGAGGTAAAGCTAAATTGATACTTTGTCTATGTCTTCAGTTAAGGAACTGGGGATGTGGTAAGATCCATAGAAATATCATGAATAGTTCAAGTTAATGAGTGCATAATGAGTGGACTGGCGACCATTACGAGTGTACCCATAGGACCAAAGGAGGAAGTAAAATATCTTCTGTGATTTGTTGATTCAACTCAACTGACATTTCAATTGCATGAGCCACATCAGGTAACATGATTTGAATGAGCATTCTACATATTCTACATTACCATGGAAACGATTGCATCACAATAGCAGGCAGCCATGAGTTTCCCAGTCAAATTGGTTCCAAGCCCTTATCATTCTGTTTCTATGGTAGGATCTCTATCTCTACTTTTTAGGATGAAGGGTTTAGAGGAACAGCCCACACTATACGGAAAATGTTGATGAGCACAGAAAAGTTTTTAGTAACTGCTGTTTGTCCACATTTGTCTTTAAAAAAGCACTTTGTTGTTTATTTGTTATATTTGTTGCTTTTGACAGGAAATGTGTTGCTTTTGACTGGAAATGTGTTGCTTTTGTTTAATGAAGGATTGTTCAGACACTCAGCTACAACATGTTTATTTCACTGGGTACCACTTTGTGTGACTGTACTCTCGGTATTTAACCATAAAGTCTTTGTCTGCGTCCAAAGTGGCAATATGCCATATATTTGTATTGACATGTTTTTTTGTAATTCACTTGTATTTCTACAGGGTGGGGCACCATTGAGATCAGGGTCTCATTTACAAGGGAGCCCTGTGAACATGAACATCATTTATTAACTTAAAATAATATCTATACAATCAATAGAAGATTAATCCAAACAAACAACTCACCTCCCTTAATCTAAACTGTCCAATGGAGACCAGTGAGTCGAACTTCAAGGTGGACTGAATGCTATTCCATGTGCTGGGGGAATAGAAACTAAAAGCATTTCCCCAGGTCGGGGGAGACCAGTGGGACCTACAGAACCAGTGGGACCTACAGGTCGGGGGAGACCAGTGGGACCTACAGAACCAGTGGGACCTACAGAACCAGCCAGGCCAGAGAGTGGGTCTGAAAATTGCTGAATCTCCAATTAATACGTGAGCTGAGGTATTGGGGGTATCTCTTAAGAACCTATTGTTATATAAACAAGTAGCTGGTCCCTTCTGTTAGTCAAACACTCTCAGCCAACAGAACCATACAAAATGCAGTAGTGTGTACTAAATGGTCCCCAGTGGTAAAACACAGTGCTGAGTGATAGACTGAATCTATAGGTTTTTAACAGAGCCTGCTGAATGCATGTAGATTATACAGTATCATTATGAAGTACTGGGAGAAATGTTGCTTCAACACTACTTTTGACCAGGGCTCTGGTGTAAAGTAATGCACAATATTTATTTATTTTTTATTTAACCTTTGTTTAACCAGGAAAAGCCCATTGAGACCCAGAGTCTCTTTTTCAAGGGAGACCTGACCAAGAAGGCAGCAACAATCAATACATCACATCATTAAAACATACAACAATCAATACATCACATCATTAAAACATACAACAATCAATACAATACAGAAATAAAACATACAACAATACAACAACATGATCCAGACTACAACAAGTATTTACACTCCTCTGCAACAGAGTCTCCCATCCATATCTTAAATTAATTTAGTGGCACTAACACATCTAGATGAAGCAGGGATTGTAGACTATTCCATTCAGTAGCACTAACGTATCTAGATGAAGCAGGGATTCTAGACTATTCCATTCAGTAGCACTAACATGTCTAGATGAAGCATGGATTGTAGACTATTCCATTCAGTAGCACTAACACATCTAGATGAAGCAGGGATTGTAGACTATTCCATTCAGTAGCACTAACACATCTAGATGAAGCAGGGATTGTAGACTATTCCATTCAGTAGCACTAACACATCTAGATGAAGCATGGATTGTAGACTATTCCATTCAGTAGCACTAACACATCTAGATGAAGCATGGATTGTAGACTATTCCATTCAGTAGCACTAACACATCTAGATGAAGCATGGATTGAAGACTATGTGCACAAGACGGGAAGGCAGTCTTGCCTAATACTGTGAATGTCCTGGGGACTTTAAGTAGCAACCACCTAGCAGACCGGGTCTGGTAACATAGCAACCACCTAGCAGACCGGGTATGGAAACATAGCAACCACCTAGCAGACCGGGTATGGAAACATAGCAACCACCTAGCAGACCGGGTCTGGTAACTGCTGGTGGTGAAGGAGACCAGACTACAGAGGTAAAGACTACAGAGGTAAAGAGGGAGTTTACCTGCTGGTTGTGAAGGAGACCAGACTACAGAGGTAAAGAGAGAGTTTACCTGCTGGTGGTGAAGGAGACCAGACTACAGAGGTAAAGAGGGAGTTTACCTGCTGGTGGTGAAGGAGACCAGACTACAGAGGTAAAGAGGGAGTTTACCTGCTGTTGGTGAAGGAGACCAGACTACAGAGGGAGTTTACCTGCTGGTGGTGAAGAAGACCAGACTACAGAGGTAAAGAGGGAGTTTACCTGCTGGTGGTGAAGGAGACCAGACTACAGAGGGAGTTTACCTGCTGGTGGTGAAGGAGACCAGACTACAGAGGTAAAGAGGGAGTTTACCTGCTGGTGGTGAAGGAGACCAGACTACAGAGGTAAAGATGGAGTTTACCTGCTGGGGTTGAAGGAGACCAGACTACAGAGGGAGTTTACCTGCTGGTGGTGAAGGAGACCAGACTACAGAGGTAAAGAGGGAGTTTACCTGCTGGTGGAAAGGGGACCAGACTACAGAGGGAGTTTACCTGCTGGTGGTGAAGGAGACCAGACTACAGAGGTAAAGAGGGAGTTTACCTGCTGGTGGTGAAGGGGAACAGACTACAGAGGTAAAGAGGGAGTTTACCTGCTGGTGGTGAAGGAGACCAGACTACAGAGGTAAAGAGGGAGTTTACCTGCTGGTGGTGAAGGAGACCAGACTACAGAGGTAAAGAGGGAGTTTACCTGCTGGTGGTGAAGGAGACCAGACTACAGAGGTAAAGAGGGAGTTTACCTGCTGGTGGTGAAGGAGACCAGACTACAGAGGTAAAGAGGGAGTTTACCTGCTGGTGGTGAAGGAGACCAGACTACAGAGGTAAAGAGGGAGTTTACTTGCTGGTGGTGAAGGGGACCAGACTACAATGGTAAATAGGGAGTTTACCTGCTGGTGGTGAAGGAGACCAGACTACAGAGGTAAAGAGGGAGTTTACCTGCTGGTGGTGAAGGAGACCAGACTACAGAGGTAAAAAGGGAGTTTACCTGCTGGTGGTGAAGGAGACCAGACTACAGAGGTAAAGAGGGAGTTTACCTGCTGGTGGTGAAGGGGAACAGACTACAGAGGTAAAGAGGGAGTTTACCTGCTGGTGGTGAAGGAGACCAGACTACAGAGGTAAAGAGGGAGTTTACCTGCTGGTGGTGAAGGAGACCAGACTACAGAGGTAAAGAGTGAGTTTACCTGCTGGTGGTGAAGGAGACCAGACTACAGAGGTAAAGAGGGAGTTTACCTGCTGGTGGTGAAGGAGACCAGACTACAGAGGTAAAGAGGGAGTTTACCTGCTGGTGGTGAAGGAGACCAGACTACAGAGGTAAAGAGGGAGTTTACCTGCTGGTGGTGAAGGGGAACAGACTACAGAGGTAAAGAGGGAGTTTACCTGCTGGTGGTGAAGGAGACCAGACTACAGAGGTAAAGAGGGAGTTTACTTGCTGGTGGTGAAGGGGACCAGACTACAATGGTAAATAGGGAGTTTACCTGCTGGTGGTGAAGGAGACCAGACTACAGAGGTAAAGAGGGAGTTTAACTGCTGGTGGTGAAGGAGACCAGACTACAGAGGTAAAAAGGGAGTTTACCTGCTGGTGGTGAAGGAGACCAGACTACAGAGGTAAAGAGGGAGTTTACCTGCTGGTGGTGAAGGGGAACAGACTACAGAGGTAAAGAGGGAGTTTACCTGCTGGTGGTGAAGGAGACCAGACTACAGAGGTAAAGAGGGAGTTTACTTGCTGGTGGTGAAGGGGACCAGACTACAGTGGTAAAGAGGGAGTTTACCTGCTGGTGGTGAAGGAGACCAGACTACAGAGGTAAAGAGGGAGTTTACCTGCTGGTGGTGAAGGAGACCAGACTACAGAGGTAAAGAGGGAGTTTACCTGCTGGTGGTGAAGGAGACCAGACTACAGAGGGAGTTTACCTGCTGGTGGTGAAGAAGACCAGACTACAGAGGTAAAGAGGGAGTTTACCTGCTGGTGGTGAAGGAGACCAGACTACGGAGGTAAAGAGGGAGTTTACCTGCTGATGGTGAAGGAGACCAGACTAAAGAGGGAGTTTACCTGCTAGTGGTGAAGGAGACCAGACTACAGAGGTAAAGAGGGAGTTTACCTGCTGGTGGTGAAGGAGACCAGACTACAGAGGTAAAGAGGGAGTTTACCTGCTGATGGTGAAGGAGACCAGACAACAAAGGTAAATAGGGAGTTTACCTGCTGGTGGTGAAGGAGACCAGACTACAGAGGTAAAGAGGGAGTTTACCTGCTTTTGGTGAAGGAGACCAGACTACAGAGGTAAAGAGGGAGTTTACCTGCTGGTGGTGAAGGAGACCAGACTACAGAGATAAAGAGGGAGTTTACCTGCTGGTGGTGAAGGAGACCAGACTACAGAGGTGAAGAGGGAGTTTACCTGCTGGTGGTGAAGGAGACCAGACTACAGAGGTAAAGAGGGAGTTTACCTGCTGGTGGTGAAGGAGACCAGACTACAGAGGTAAAGAGGGAGTTTACCTGCTGGTGGTGAAGGAGACCAGACTACAGAGGTAAAGAGGGAGTTTACCTGCTGGTGGTGAAGGGGAACAGACTACAGAGGTAAAGAGGGAGTTTACCTGCTGGTGGTGAAGGTGACCAGACTACAGAGGTAAAGAGGGAGTTTACTTGCTGGTGGTGAAGGGGACCAGACTACAATGGTAAATAGGGAGTTTACCTGCTGGTGGTGAAGGAGACCAGACTACAGAGGTAAAGAGGGAGTTTACCTGCTGGTGGTGAAGGAGACCAGACTACAGAGGTAAAAAGGGAGTTTACCTGCTGGTGGTGAAGGAGACCAGACTACAGAGGTAAAGAGGGAGTTTACCTGCTGGTGGTGAAGGGGAACAGACTACAGAGGTAAAGAGGGAGTTTACCTGCTGGTGGTGAAGGAGACCAGACTACAGAGGTAAAGAGGGAGTTTACCTGCTGGTGGTGAAGGGGACCAGACTACAGTGGTAAAGAGGGAGTTTACCTGCTGGTGGTGAAGGAGACCAGACTACAGAGGTAAAGAGGGAGTTTACCTGCTGGTGGTGAAGGAGACCAGACTACAGAGGTAAAGATGGAGTTTACCTGCTGGTGGTGAAGGAGACCAGACTACAGAGGTAAAGAGGGAGTTTACCTGCTGGTGGTGAAGGGGACCAGACTACAGAGGTAAAGAGGGAGTTTACCTGCTGGGGGTGAAGGAGACCAGACTACAGAGGGAGTTTACCTGCTGTTGGTGAAGGAGACCAGACTACAGAGGTAAAGAGGGAGTTTACCTGCTGGTGGTGAAGGGGAACAGACTACAGAGGTAAAAAGGGAGTTTACCTGCTGGTGGTGAAGGAGACCAGACTACAGAGGTAAAGAGGGAGTTTACCTGCTGGTGGTGAAGGAGACCAGACTACAGAGGTAAAGAGGGAGTTTACCTGCTGGTGGTGAAGGAGACCAGACTACAGAGGTAAAGAGGGAGTTTACCTGCTGGTGGTGAAGGAGACCAGACTACAGAGGTAAAGAGGGAGTTTACCTGCTGGTGGTGAAGGAGACCAGACTACAGAGGTAAAGAGAGAGTTTACCTGCTGTTGGTGAAGGAGACCAGACTCCAGAGGGAGTTTACCTGCTGGTGGTGAAGAAGACCAGACTACAGAGGTAAAGAGGGAGTTTACCTGCTGGTGGTGAAGGAGACCAGACTACAGAGGTAAAGAGGGAGTTTACCTGCTGATGGTGAAGGAGACAAGACTACAGAGGGAGTTTACCTGCTAGTGGTGAAGGAGACCAGACTACAGAGGTAAAGAGGGAGTTTACCTGCTGGTGGTGAAGGAGACCAGACTACAGAGGTAAAGAGGGAGTTTACCTGCTGATGGTGAAGGAGACCAGACTACAGAGGTAAAGAGGGAGTTTACCTGCTGGTGGTGAAGGAGACCAGACTACAGAGGTAAAGAGGGAGTTTACCTGCTGGTGGGAAAGGAGACCAGACTACAGAGGTAAAGAGGGAGTTTACCTGCTGGTGGTGAAGGGGAACAGACTACAGAGGTAAAGAGGGAGTTTACCTGCTGGTGGTGAAGGAGACCAGACTACAGAGGCAAAGAGGAAGTTTACCTGCTGGTGGTGAAGGAGACCAGGCTACAGAGGTAAAGAGGGAGTTTACCTGTTGGTGGTGAAGGAGACCAGACTACAGAGGGAGTTTACCTGCTGGTGGTGAAGGAGACCAGACTACAGAGGTAAAGAGGGAGTTTACCTGTTGGTGGTGAAGGAGACCAGACTACAGAGGTAAATAGGGAGTTTACCTGCTGGTGGTGAAGGAGACCAGACTACAGAGGTAAAGAGGGAGATTACCTGCTGGTGGTGAAGGAGACCAGACTACAGAGGTAAAGAGGGAGTTTACCTGCTGGTGGTGAAGGGGAACAGACTACAGAGGTAAAAAGGGAGTTTACCTGCTGGTGGTGAAGGAGACCAGACTACAGAGGTAAAGAGGGAGTTTACCTGCTGGTGGTGAAGGAGACCAGACTACAGAGGTAAAGAGGGAGTTTACCTGCTGGTGGTGAAGGAGACCAGACTACAGAGGTAAAGAGGGAGTTTATCTGCTGGTGGTGAAGGAGACCAGACTACAGAGGTAAAGAGGGAGTTTACCTGCTGGTGGTGAAGGAGACCAGACTACAGAGGGAGTTTACCTGCTAGTGGTGAAGGAGACCAGACTACAGAGGTAAAGAGGGAGTTTACCTTCTGGTGGTGAAGGAGACCAGACTACAGGGGGATTTTACCTGCTAGTGGTGAAGGAGACCAGACTACAGAGGTAAAGAGGGACTTTACCTGCTGGTGGTGAAGGAGACCAGACTACAGAGGTAAAGAGGGAGTTTACCTGCTGTTGGTGAAGGAGACCAGACTACAGAGGTAAAGAGGGAGTTTACCTGCTGGTGGTGAAGGGGAACAGACTACAGAGGTAAAGAGGGAGTTTACCTGTTGGTGGTGAAGGAGACCAGACTACAGAGGTAAATAGGGAGTTTACCTGCTGGTGGTGAAGGAGACCAGACTACAGAGGTAAAGAGGGAGATTACCTGCTGGTGGTGAAGGGGAACAGACTACAGAGGTAAAGAGGGAGTTTACCTGCTGGTGGTGAAGGGGAACAGACTACAGAGGTAAAGAGGGAGTTTACCTGCAGGTGGTGAAGGAGACCAGACTACAGAGGTACAGAGGGAGTTTACCTGCTGGTGGTGAAGGGGAACAGACTACAGAGGTAAAAATGGAGTTTACCTGCTGGTGGTGAAGGAGACCAGACTACAGAGGTAAAGAGGGAGTTTACCTGCTGGTGGTGAAGGGGAACAGACTACAGAGGTAAAGAGGGAGTTTACCTGCTGGTGGTGAAGGAGACCAGACTACAGAGGTAAAGAGGGAGTTTACTTGCTGGTGGTGAAGGGGACCAGACTACAGTGGTAAAGAGGGAGTTTACCTGCTGGTGGTGAAGGAGACCAGACTACAGAGGTAAAGAGGGAGTTTACCTGCTGGTGGTGAAGGAGACCAGACTACAGAGGTAAAGATGGAGTTTACCTGCTGGTGGTGAAGGAGACCAGACTACAGAGGTAAAGAGGGAGTTTACCTGCTGGTGGTGAAGGGGACCAGACTACAGAGGTAAAGAGGGAGTTTACCTGCTGGGGGTGAAGGAGACCAGACTACAGAGGGAGTTTACCTGCTGGTGGTGAAGGAGACCAGACTACAGAGGTAAAGAGGGAGTTTACCTGCTGGTGGTGAAGGGGAACAGACTACAGAGGTAAAAAGGGAGTTTACCTGCTGGTGGTGAAGGAGACCAGACTACAGAGGTAAAGAGGGAGTTTACCTGCTGGTGGTGAAGGAGACCAGACTACAGAGGTAAAGAGGGAGTTTACCTGCTGGTGGTGAAGGAGACCAGACTACAGAGGTAAAGAGGGAGTTTACCTGCTGGTGGTGAAGGAGACCAGACTACAGAGGGAGTTTACCTGCTAGTGGTGAAGGAGACCAGACTACAGAGGTAAAGAGGGAGTTTACCTGCTGGTGGTGAAGGAGACCAGACTACAGAGGGATTTTACCTGCTAGTGGTGAAGGAGACCAGACTACAGAGGTAAAGAGGGAGTTTATCTGCTGGTGGTGAAGGAGACCAGACTACAGAGGTAAAGAGGGAGTTTACCTGCTGGTGGTGAAGGAGACCAGACTACAGAGGGAGTTTACCTGCTAGTGGTGAAGGAGACCAGACTACAGAGGTAAAGAGGGAGTTTACCTTCTGGTGGTGAAGGAGACCAGACTACAGGGGGATTTTACCTGCTAGTGGTGAAGGAGACCAGACTACAGAGGTAAAGAGGGACTTTACCTGCTGGTGGTGAAGGAGACCAGACTACAGAGGTAAAGAGGGAGTTTACCTGCTGTTGGTGAAGGAGACCAGACTACAGAGGTAAAGAGGGAGTTTACCTGCTGGTGGTGAAGGGGAACAGACTACAGAGGTAAAGAGGGAGTTTACCTGTTGGTGGTGAAGGAGACCAGACTACAGAGGTAAATAGGGAGTTTACCTGCTGGTGGTGAAGGAGACCAGACTACAGAGGTAAAGAGGGAGATTACCTGCTGGTGGTGAAGGGGAACAGACTACAGAGGTAAAGAGGGAGTTTACCTGCTGGTGGTGAAGGGGAACAGACTACAGAGGTAAAGAGGGAGTTTACCTGCAGGTGGTGAAGGAGACCAGACTACAGAGGTACAGAGGGAGTTTACCTGCTGGTGGTGAAGGGGAACAGACTACAGAGGTAAAAATTGAGTTTACCTGCTGGTGGTGAAGGAGACCAGACTACAGAGGTAAAGAGGGAGTTTACCTGCTGGTGGTGAAGGGGAACAGACTACAGAGGTAAAGAGGGAGTTTACCTGCTGGTGGTGAAGGAGACCAGACTACAGAGGTAAAGAGGGAGTTTACTTGCTGGTGGTGAAGGGGACCAGACTACAGTGGTAAAGAGGGAGTTTACCTGCTGGTGGTGAAGGAGACCAGACTACAGAGGTAAAGAGGGAGTTTACCTGCTGGTGGTGAAGGAGACCAGACTACAGAGGTAAAGATGGAGTTTACCTGCTGGTGGTGAAGGAGACCAGACTACAGAGGTAAAGAGGGAGTTTACCTGCTGGTGGTGAAGGGGACCAGACTACAGAGGTAAAGAGGGAGTTTACCTGCTGGGGGTGAAGGAGACCAGACTACAGAGGGAGTTTACCTGCTGGTGGTGAAGGAGACCAGACTACAGAGGTAAAGAGGGAGTTTACCTGCTGGTGGTGAAGGAGACCAGACTACAGAGGTAAAGAGGGAGTTTACCTGCTGGTGGTGAAGGAGACCAGACTACAGAGGTAAAGAGGGAGTTTACCTGCTGGTGGTGAAGGAGACCAGACTACAGGGGGATTTTACCTGCTAGTGGTGAAGGAGACCAGACTACTGAGGTAAAGAGGGACTTTACCTGCTGGTGGTGAAGGAGACCAGACTACAGAGGTAAAGAGGGAGTTTACCTGCTGTTGGTGAAGGAGACCAGACTACAGAGGTAAAGAGGGAGTTTACCTGCTGGTGGTGAAGGGGAACAGACTACAGAGGTAAAGAGGGAGTTTACCTGTTGGTGGTGAAGGAGACCAGACTACAGAGGTAAATAGGGAGTTTACCTGCTGGTGGTGAAGGAGACCAGACTACAGAGGTAAAGAGGGAGATTACCTGCTGGTGGTGAAGGGGAACAGACTACAGAGGTAAAGAGGGAGTTTACCTGCTGGTGGTGAAGGGGAACAGACTACAGAGGTAAAGAGGGAGTTTACCTGCAGGTGGTGAAGGAGACCAGACTACAGAGGTACAGAGGGAGTTTACCTGCTGGTGGTGAAGGGGAACAGACTACAGAGGTAAAAATGGAGTTTACCTGCTGGTGGTGAAGGAGACCAGACTACAGAGGTAAAGAGGGAGTTTACCTGCTGGTGGTGAAGGGGAACAGACTACAGAGGTAAAGAGGGAGTTTACCTGCTGGTGGTGAAGGAGACCAGACTACAGAGGTAAAGAGGGAGTTTACTTGCTGGTGGTGAAGGGGACCAGACTACAGTGGTAAAGAGGGAGTTTACCTGCTGGTGGTGAAGGAGACCAGACTAAAGAGGTAAAGAGGGAGTTTACCTGCTGGTGGTGAAGGAGACCAGACTACAGAGGTAAAGATGGAGTTTACCTGCTGGTGGTGAAGGAGACCAGACTACAGAGGTAAAGAGGGAGTTTACCTGCTGGTGGTGAAGGGGACCAGACTACAGAGGTAAAGAGGGAGTTTACCTGCTGGGGGTGAAGGAGACCAGACTACAGAGGGAGTTTACCTGCTGGTGGTGAAGGAGACCAGACTACAGAGGTAAAGAGGGAGTTTACCTGCTGGTGGTGAAGGAGACCAGACTACAGAGGTAAAGAGGGAGTTTACCTGCTGGTGGTGAAGGAGACCAGACTACAGAGGTAAAGAGGAAGTTTACCTGCTGGTGGTGAAGGAGACCAGACTACAGAGGGAGTTTACCTGCTAGTGGTGAAGGAGACCAGACTACAGAGGTAAAGAGGGAGTTTACCTGCTGGTGGTGAAGGAGACCAGACTACAGAGGGATTTTACCTGCTGGTGGTGAAGGAGACCAGACTACAGAGGTAAAGAGGGAGTTTACCTGCTGGTGGTGACGGAGACCAGACTACAGAGGTAAAGAGGGAGTTTACATGCTGTTGGTGAAGGAGACCAGACTACAGAGGTAAAGAGGGAGTTTACCTGCTGGTGGTGAAGGGGAACAGACTACAGAGGTAAAGAGGGAGTTTACCTGCTGGTGGTGAAGGAGACCAGACTACAGAGGCAAAGAGGGAGTTTACCTGCTGGTGGTGAAGGAGACCAGACTACAGAGGTAAAGAGGGAGTTTACCTGTTGGTGGTGAAGGAGACCAGACTACAGAGGGAGTTTACCTGCTGGTGGTGAAGGAGACCAGACTACAGACGGAGTTTACCTGCTGGTGGTGAAGGAGACCAGACTACAGAGGGAGTTTACCTGCTGGTGGTGAAGGAGACCAGACTACAGAGGTAAAGAGGGAGTTTACCTGTTGGTGGTGAAGGAGACCAGACTACAGAGGTAAATAGGGAGTTTACCTGCTGGTGGTGAAGGGGACCAGACTACAGTGGTAAAGAGGGAGTTTACCTGCTGGTGGTGAAGGAGACCAGACTACAGAGGTAAAGAGGGAGTTTACCTGCTGGTGGTGAAGGAGACCAGACTACAGAGGTAAAGATGGAGTTTACCTGCTGGTGGTGAAGGAGACCAGACTACAGAGGTAAAGAGGGAGTTTACCTGCTGGTGGTGAAGGAGACCAGACTACAGAGGTAAAGAGGGAGTTTACCTGCTGGTGGTGAAGGAGACCAGACTACAGAGGTAAAGATGGAGTTTACCTGCTGGTGGTGAAGGAGACCAGACTACAGAGGTAAAGATGGAGTTTACCTGCTGGTGGTGAAGGAGACCAGACTACAGAGGTAAAGAGGGAGTTTACCTGCTGTTGGTGAAGGGGACCAGACTACAGAGGTAAAGAGGGAGTTTACCTGCTGGGGGTGAAGGAGACCAGACTACAGAGGGAGTTTACCTGCTGGTGGTGAAGGAGACCAGACTACAGAGGTAAAGAGGGAGTTTACCTGCTGGTGGTGAAGGAGACCAGACTACAGAGGTAAAGAGGGAGTTTACCTGCTGGTGGTGAAGGAGACCAGACTACAGAGGTAAAGAGGGAGTTTACCTGCTGGTGGTGAAGGAGACCAGACTACAGAGGTAAAGAGGGAGTTTACCTGCTGGTGGTGAAGGAGACCAGACTACAGAGGTAAAGAGGGAGTTTACCTGCTGGTGGTGAAGGAGACCAGACTACAGAGGGAGTTTACCTGCTAGTGGTGAAGGAGACCAGACTACAGAGGTAAAGAGGGAGTTTACCTGCTGGTGGTGAAGGAGACCAGACTACAGAGGGATTTTACCTGCTAGTGGTGAAGGAGACCAGACTACAGAGGTAAAGAGGGAGTTTACCTGCTGGTGGTGACGGAGACCAGACTACAGAGGTAAAGAGGGAGTTTACATGCTGTTGGTGAAGGAGACCAGACTACAGAGGTAAAGAGGGAGTTTACCTGCTGGTGGTGAAGGAGACCAGACTACAGAGGTAAAGAGGGAGTTTACCTGCTGGTGGGAAAGGAGACCAGACTACAGAGGTAAAGAGGGAGTTTACCTGCTGGTGGTGAAGGGGAACAGACTACAGAGGTAAAGAGGGAGTTTACCTGCTGGTGGTGAAGGAGACCAGACTACAGAGGCAAAGAGGGAGTTTACCTGCTGGTGGTGAAGGAGACCAGACTACAGAGGTAAAGAGGGAGTTTACCTGTTGGTGGTGAAGGAGACCAGACTACAGAGGGAGTTTACCTGCTGGTGGTGAAGGAGACCAGACTACAGACGGAGTTTACCTGCTGGTGGTGAAGGAGACCAGACTACAGAGGGAGTTTACCTGCTGGTGGTGAAGGAGACCAGACTACAGAGGTAAAGAGGGAGTTTACCTGTTGGTGGTGAAGGAGACCAGACTACAGAGGTAAATAGGGAGTTTACCTGCTGGTGGTGAAGGAGACCAGACTACAGAGGTAAAGATGGAGTTTACCTGCTGGTGGTGAAGGAGACCAGACTACAGAGGTAAAGATGGAGTTTACCTGCTGGTGGTGAAGGAGACCAGACTACAGATGTAAAGAGGGAGTTTACCTGCTGGTGGTGAAGGGGACCAGACTACAGAGGTAAAGAGGGAGTTTACCTGCTGGGGGTGAAGGAGACCAGACTACAGAGGGAGTTTACCTGCTGGTGGTGAAGGAGACCAGACTACAGAGGTAAAGAGGGAGTTTACCTGCTGGTGGTGAAGGGGAACAGACTACAGAGGTAAAAAGGGAGTTTACCTGCTGGTGGTGAAGGAGACCAGACTACAGAGGTAAAGAGGGAGTTTACCTGCTGGTGGTGAAGGAGACCAGACTACAGAGGTAAAGAGGGAGTTTACCTGCTGGTGGTGAAGGAGACCAGACTACAGAGGGAGTTTACCTGCTAGTGGTGAAGGAGACCAGACTACAGAGGTAAAGAGGGAGTTTACCTTCTGGTGGTGAAGGAGACCAGACTACAGAGGGATTTTACCTGCTAGTGGTGAAGGAGACCAGACTACAGAGGTAAAGAGGGAGTTTACCTGCTGGTGGTGAAGGAGACCAGACTACAGAGGTAAAGAGGGAGTTTACCTGCTGGTGGGAAAGGAGACCAGACTACAGAGGTAAAGAGGGAGTTTACCTGCTGGTGGTGAAGGGGAACAGACTACAGAGGTAAAGAGGGAGTTTACCTGCTGGTGGTGAAGGAGACCAGACTACAGAGGCAAAGAGGGAGTTTACCTGCTGGTGGTGAAGGAGACCAGACTACAGAGGTAAAGAGGGAGTTTACCTGTTGGTGGTGAAGGAGACCAGACTACAGAGGGAGTTTACCTGCTGGTGGTGAAGGAGACCAGACTACAGACGGAGTTTACCTGCTGGTGGTGAAGGAGACCAGACTACAGAGGGAGTTTACCTGCTGGTGGTGAAGGAGACCAGACTACAGAGGTAAAGAGGGAGTTTACCTGTTGGTGGTGAAGGAGACCAGACTACAGAGGTAAATAGGGAGTTTACCTGCTGGTGGTGAAGGAGACCAGACTACAGAGGTAAAGATGGAGTTTACCTGCTGGTGGTGAAGGAGACCAGACTACAGAGGTAAAGATGGAGTTTACCTGCTGGTGGTGAAGGAGACCAGACTACAGATGTAAAGAGGGAGTTTACCTGCTGGTGGTGAAGGGGACCAGACTACAGAGGTAAAGAGGGAGTTTACCTGCTGGGGGTGAAGGAGACCAGACTACAGAGGGAGTTTACCTGCTGGTGGTGAAGGAGACCAGACTACAGAGGTAAAGAGGGAGTTTACCTGCTGGTGGTGAAGGGGAACAGACTACAGAGGTAAAAAGGGAGTTTACCTGCTGGTGGTGAAGGAGACCAGACTACAGAGGTAAAGAGGGAGTTTACCTGCTGGTGGTGAAGGAGACCAGACTACAGAGGTAAAGAGGGAGTTTACCTGCTGGTGGTGAAGGAGACCAGACTACAGAGGGAGTTTACCTGCTAGTGGTGAAGGAGACCAGACTACAGAGGTAAAGAGGGAGTTTACCTTCTGGTGGTGAAGGAGACCAGACTACAGAGGGATTTTACCTGCTAGTGGTGAAGGAGACCAGACTACAGAGGTAAAGAGGGACTTTACCTGCTGGTGGTGAAGGAGACCAGACTACAGAGGTAAAGAGGGAGTTTACCTGCTGTTGGTAAAGGAGACCAGACTACAGAGGTAAAGAGGGAGTTTACCTGCTGGTGGTGAAGGAGACCAGACTACAGAGGTAAAGAGGGAGTTTACCTGCTGGTGGGAAAGGAGACCAGACTACAGAGGTAAAGAGGGAGTTTACCTGCTGGTGGTGAAGGGGAACAGACTACAGAGGTAAAGAGGGAGTTTACCTGTTGGTGGTGAAGGAGACCAGACTACAGAGGTAAATAGGGAGTTTACCTGCTGGTGGTGAAGGAGACCAGACTACAGAGGTAAAGAGGGAGATTACCTGCTGGTGGTGAAGGGGTACAGACTACAGAGTTAAAGAGGGAGTTTACCTGCTGGTGGTGAAGGGGAACAGACTACAGAGGTAAAGAGGGAGTTTACCTGCAGGTGGTGAAGGAGACCAGACTACAGAGGTACAGAGGGAGTTTACCTGCTGGTGGTGAAGGGGAACAGACTACAGAGGTAAAAAGGGAGTTTACCTGCTGGTGGTGAAGGAGACCAGACTACAGAGGTAAAGAGGGAGTTTACCTGCTGGTGGTGAAGGGGAACAGACTACAGAGGTAAAGAGGGAGTTTACCTGCTGGTGGTGAAGGAGACCAGACTACAGAGGTAAAGAGGGAGTTTACTTGCTGGTGGTGAAGGGGACCAGACTACAGTGGTAAAGAGGGAGTTTACCTGCTGGTGGTGAAGGAGACCAGACTACAGAGGTAAAGAGGGAGTTTACCTGATGGTGGTGAAGGAGACCAGACTACAGAGGTAAAGATGGAGTTTACCTGCTGGTGGTGAAGGAGACCAGACTACAGAGGTAAAGAGGGAGTTTACCTGCTGGTGGTGAAGGGGACCAGACTACAGAGGTAAAGAGGGAGTTTACCTGCTGGGGGTGAAGGAGACCAGACTACAGAGGGAGTTTACCTGCTGGTGGTGAAGGAGACCAGACTACAGAGGTAAAGAGGGAGTTTACCTGCTGGTGGTGAAGGGGAACAGACTACAGAGGTAAAAAGGGAGTTTACCTGCTGGTGGTGAAGGAGACCAGACTACAGAGGTAAAGAGGGAGTTTACCTGCTGGTGGTGAAGGAGACCAGACTACAGAGGTAAAGAGGGAGTTTACCTGCTGGTGGTGAAGGAGACCAGACTACAGAGGTCAAGAGGGAGTTTACCTGCTGGTGGTGAAGGAGACCAGACTACAGAGGTAAAGAGGGAGTTTACCTGCTGGTGGTGAAGGAGACCAGACTACAGAGGTAAAGAGGGAGTTTACCTGCTGGTGGTGAAGGAGACCAGACTACAGAGGGAGTTTACCTGCTAGTGGTGAAGGAGACCAGACTACAGAGGTAAAGAGGGAGTTTACCTGCTGGTGGTGAAGGAGACCAGACTACAGAGGGATTTTACCTGCTAGTGGTGAAGGAGACCAGACTACAGAGGTAAAGAGGGAGTTTACCTGCTGGTGGTGACGGAGACCAGACTACAGAGGTAAAGAGGGAGTTTACCTGCTGTTGGTGAAGGAGACCAGACTACAGAGGTAAAGAGGGAGTTTACCTGCTGGTGGTGAAGGAGACCAGACTACAGAGGTAAAGAGGGAGTTTACCTGCTGGTGGGAAAGGAGACCAGACTACAGAGGTAAAGAGGGAGTTTACCTGCTGGTGGTGAAGGGGAACAGACTACAGAGGTAAAGAGGGAGTTTACCTGCTGGTGGTGAAGGAGACCAGACTACAGAGGCAAAGAGGGAGTTTATCTGCTGGTGGTGAAGGAGACCAGACTACAGAGGTAAAGAGGGAGTTTACCTGTTGGTGGTGAAGGAGACCAGACTACAGAGGGAGTTTACCTGCTGGTGGTGAAGGGGAACAGACTACAGAGGTAAAGAGGGAGTTTACCTGCTGGTGGTGAAGGAGACCAGACTACAGAGGCAAAGAGGGAGTTTACCTGCTGGTGGTGAAGGAGACCAGACTACAGAGGTACAGAGGGAGTTTACCTGCTGGTGGTGAAGGAGACCAGAATACAGAGGCAAAGAGGGAGTTTACCTGCTGGTGGTGAAGGAGACCAGACTACAGAGGTAAAGAGGGAGTTTACCTGTTGGTGGTGAAGGAGACCAGACTACAGAGGGAGTTTACCTGCTGGTGGTGAAGGAGACCAGACTACAGAGGTAAAGAGGGAGTTTACCTGCTGGTGGTGAAGGAGATCATACTACTGAAGTAAAGAGGGAGTTTACCTGCTGGTGGTGAAGGAGACCAGACTACAGAGGGAGTTTACCTGCTGGTGTTGAAGGAGACCAGACTACAGAGGTAAAGAGGGAGTTTACCTGCTGGTGGTGAAGGAGACCAGACTACAGAGGTAAAGAGGGAGTTTACCTGCTGGTGGTGAAGGAGACCAGAATACAGAGGTAAAGAGGGAGTTTACCTACTGGTGGTGAAGGAGACCAGACTACAGAGGTAAAGAGGGAGTTTACCTGCTGGTGGTGAAGGAGACCAGACTACAGAGGTAAAGAGGGAGTTTACCTGCTGGTGGTTATGGAGACCAGACTACAGAGGTAAAGAGGGAGTTTACCTGCTGGTGGTGAAGGAGGCCAGACTACAGAGGCAGTTTACCTGCTGGTGGTGAAGGAGACCAGACTACAGAGGTAAAGAGGGAGTGTACCTGCTGACGTGGAAGGAGACCAGACTACAGAGGTAAAGAGGGAGTTTACCTGCTGGTGTTGAAGGGGACCAGACTACAGAGGTAAAGAGGGAGTTTACCTACTGGTGGTGAAGGAGACCAGACTACAGAGGGATTTTACCTGCTGGTGGTGAAGGAGACCAGACTACAGAGGTAAAGAGGGAGTTTACCTGCTGGTGGTGAAGGAGACCAGACTACAGAGGTAAAGAGGGAGTTTACCTGCTGGTGGTGAAGGAGACCAGACTACAGAGGTAAAGAGGGAGTTTACCTGCTGGTGGTGAAGGAGACCAGACTACAGAGGTAAAGAGGGAGTTTACCTGCTGGTGGTGAAGGAGACCAGACTACAGAGGTAAAGAGGGAGTTTACCTGCTGGTGGTGAAGGAGACCAGACTACAGGGGGATTTTACCTGCTAGTGGTGAAGGAGACCAGACTACAGAGGTAAAGAGGGACTTTACCTGCTGGTGGTGAAGGAGACCAGACTACAGAGGTAAAGAGGGAGTTTACCTGCTGTTGGTGAAGGAGACCAGACTACAGAGGTAAAGAGGGAGTTTACCTGCTGGTGGTGAAGGGGAACAGACTACAGAGGTAAAGAGGGAGTTTACCTGTTGGTGGTGAAGGAGACCAGACTACAGAGGTAAATAGGGAGTTTACCTGCTGGTGGTGAAGGAGACCAGACTACAGAGGTAAAGAGGGAGATTACCTGCTGGTGGTGAAGGGGAACAGACTACAGAGGTAAAGAGGGAGTTTACCTGCTGGTGGTGAAGGGGAACAGACTACAGAGGTAAAGAGGGAGTTTACCTGCAGGTGGTGAAGGAGACCAGACTACAGAGGTACAGAGGGAGTTTACCTGCTGGTGGTGAAGGGGAACAGACTACAGAGGTAAAAATGGAGTTTACCTGCTGGTGGTGAAGGAGACCAGACTACAGAGGTAAAGAGGGAGTTTACCTGCTGGTGGTGAAGGGGAACAGACTACAGAGGTAAAGAGGGAGTTTACCTGCTGGTGGTGAAGGAGACCAGACTACAGAGGTAAAGAGGGAGTTTACTTGCTGGTGGTGAAGGGGACCAGACTACAGTGGTAAAGAGGGAGTTTACCTGCTGGTGGTGAAGGAGACCAGACTACAGAGGTAAAGAGGGAGTTTACCTGCTGGTGGTGAAGGAGACCAGACTACAGAGGTAAAGATGGAGTTTACCTGCTGGTGGTGAAGGAGACCAGACTACAGAGGTAAAGAGGGAGTTTACCTGCTGGTGGTGAAGGGGACCAGACTACAGAGGTAAAGAGGGAGTTTACCTGCTGGGGGTGAAGGAGACCAGACTACAGAGGGAGTTTACCTGCTGGTGGTGAAGGAGACCAGACTACAGAGGTAAAGAGGGAGTTTACCTGCTGGTGGTGAAGGAGACCAGACTACAGAGGTAAAGAGGGAGTTTACCTGCTGGTGGTGAAGGAGACCAGACTACAGAGGTAAAGAGGGAGTTTACCTGCTGGTGGTGAAGGAGACCAGACTACAGAGGGAGTTTACCTGCTAGTGGTGAAGGAGACCAGACTACAGAGGTAAAGAGGGAGTTTACCTGCTGGTGGTGAAGGAGACCAGACTACAGAGGGATTTTACCTGCTAGTGGTGAAGGAGACCAGACTACAGAGGTAAAGAGGGAGTTTACCTGCTGGTGGTGACGGAGACCAGACTACAGAGGTAAAGAGGGAGTTTACATGCTGTTGGTGAAGGAGACCAGACTACAGAGGTAAAGAGGGAGTTTACCTGCTGGTGGTGAAGGAGACCAGACTACAGAGGTAAAGAGGGAGTTTACCTGCTGGTGGGAAAGGAGACCAGACTACAGAGGTAAAGAGGGAGTTTACCTGCTGGTGGTGAAGGGGAACAGACTACAGAGGTAAAGAGGGAGTTTACCTGCTGGTGGTGAAGGAGACCAGACTACAGAGGCAAAGAGGGAGTTTACCTGCTGGTGGTGAAGGAGACCAGACTACAGAGGTAAAGAGGGAGTTTACCTGTTGGTGGTGAAGGAGACCAGACTACAGAGGGAGTTTACCTGCTGGTGGTGAAGGAGACCAGACTACAGACGGAGTTTACCTGCTGGTGGTGAAGGAGACCAGACTACAGAGGGAGTTTACCTGCTGGTGGTGAAGGAGACCAGACTACAGAGGTAAAGAGGGAGTTTACCTGTTGGTGGTGAAGGAGACCAGACTACAGAGGTAAATAGGGAGTTTACCTGCTGGTGGTGAAGGAGACCAGACTACAGAGGTAAAGATGGAGTTTACCTGCTGGTGGTGAAGGAGACCAGACTACAGAGGTAAAGATGGAGTTTACCTGCTGGTGGTGAAGGAGACCAGACTACAGATGTAAAGAGGGAGTTTACCTGCTGGTGGTGAAGGGGACCAGACTACAGAGGTAAAGAGGGAGTTTACCTGCTGGGGGTGAAGGAGACCAGACTACAGAGGGAGTTTACCTGCTGGTGGTGAAGGAGACCAGACTACAGAGGTAAAGAGGGAGTTTACCTGCTGGTGGTGAAGGGGAACAGACTACAGAGGTAAAAAGGGAGTTTACCTGCTGGTGGTGAAGGAGACCAGACTACAGAGGTAAAGAGGGAGTTTACCTGCTGGTGGTGAAGGAGACCAGACTACAGAGGTAAAGAGGGAGTTTACCTGCTGGTGGTGAAGGAGACCAGACTACAGAGGGAGTTTACCTGCTAGTGGTGAAGGAGACCAGACTACAGAGGTAAAGAGGGAGTTTACCTTCTGGTGGTGAAGGAGACCAGACTACAGAGGGATTTTACCTGCTAGTGGTGAAGGAGACCAGACTACAGAGGTAAAGAGGGACTTTACCTGCTGGTGGTGAAGGAGACCAGACTACAGAGGTAAAGAGGGAGTTTACCTGCTGTTGGTAAAGGAGACCAGACTACAGAGGTAAAGAGGGAGTTTACCTGCTGGTGGTGAAGGAGACCAGACTACAGAGGTAAAGAGGGAGTTTACCTGCTGGTGGGAAAGGAGACCAGACTACAGAGGTAAAGAGGGAGTTTACCTGCTGGTGGTGAAGGGGAACAGACTACAGAGGTAAAGAGGGAGTTTACCTGTTGGTGGTGAAGGAGACCAGACTACAGAGGTAAATAGGGAGTTTACCTGCTGGTGGTGAAGGAGACCAGACTACAGAGGTAAAGAGGGAGATTACCTGCTGGTGGTGAAGGGGTACAGACTACAGAGTTAAAGAGGGAGTTTACCTGCTGGTGGTGAAGGGGAACAGACTACAGAGGTAAAGAGGGAGTTTACCTGCAGGTGGTGAAGGAGACCAGACTACAGAGGTACAGAGGGAGTTTACCTGCTGGTGGTGAAGGGGAACAGACTACAGAGGTAAAAAGGGAGTTTACCTGCTGGTGGTGAAGGAGACCAGACTACAGAGGTAAAGAGGGAGTTTACCTGCTGGTGGTGAAGGGGAACAGACTACAGAGGTAAAGAGGGAGTTTACCTGCTGGTGGTGAAGGAGACCAGACTACAGAGGTAAAGAGGGAGTTTACTTGCTGGTGGTGAAGGGGACCAGACTACAGTGGTAAAGAGGGAGTTTACCTGCTGGTGGTGAAGGAGACCAGACTACAGAGGTAAAGAGGGAGTTTACCTGATGGTGGTGAAGGAGACCAGACTACAGAGGTAAAGATGGAGTTTACCTGCTGGTGGTGAAGGAGACCAGACTACAGAGGTAAAGAGGGAGTTTACCTGCTGGTGGTGAAGGGGACCAGACTACAGAGGTAAAGAGGGAGTTTACCTGCTGGGGGTGAAGGAGACCAGACTACAGAGGGAGTTTACCTGCTGGTGGTGAAGGAGACCAGACTACAGAGGTAAAGAGGGAGTTTACCTGCTGGTGGTGAAGGGGAACAGACTACAGAGGTAAAAAGGGAGTTTACCTGCTGGTGGTGAAGGAGACCAGACTACAGAGGTAAAGAGGGAGTTTACCTGCTGGTGGTGAAGGAGACCAGACTACAGAGGTAAAGAGGGAGTTTACCTGCTGGTGGTGAAGGAGACCAGACTACAGAGGTCAAGAGGGAGTTTACCTGCTGGTGGTGAAGGAGACCAGACTACAGAGGTAAAGAGGGAGTTTACCTGCTGGTGGTGAAGGAGACCAGACTACAGAGGTAAAGAGGGAGTTTACCTGCTGGTGGTGAAGGAGACCAGACTACAGAGGGAGTTTACCTGCTAGTGGTGAAGGAGACCAGACTACAGAGGTAAAGAGGGAGTTTACCTGCTGGTGGTGAAGGAGACCAGACTACAGAGGGATTTTACCTGCTAGTGGTGAAGGAGACCAGACTACAGAGGTAAAGAGGGAGTTTACCTGCTGTTGGTAAAGGAGACCAGACTACAGAGGTAAAGAGGGAGTTTACCTGCTGGTGGTGAAGGAGACCAGACTACAGAGGTAAAGAGGGAGTTTACCTGCTGGTGGGAAAGGAGACCAGACTACAGAGGTAAAGAGGGAGTTTACCTGCTGGTGGTGAAGGGGAACAGACTACAGAGGTAAAGAGGGAGTTTACCTGTTGGTGGTGAAGGAGACCAGACTACAGAGGTAAATAGGGAGTTTACCTGCTGGTGGTGAAGGAGACCAGACTACAGAGGTAAAGAGGGAGATTACCTGCTGGTGGTGAAGGGGTACAGACTACAGAGTTAAAGAGGGAGTTTACCTGCTGGTGGTGAAGGGGAACAGACTACAGAGGTAAAGAGGGAGTTTACCTGCAGGTGGTGAAGGAGACCAGACTACAGAGGTACAGAGGGAGTTTACCTGCTGGTGGTGAAGGGGAACAGACTACAGAGGTAAAAAGGGAGTTTACCTGCTGGTGGTGAAGGAGACCAGACTACAGAGGTAAAGAGGGAGTTTACCTGCTGGTGGTGAAGGGGAACAGACTACAGAGGTAAAGAGGGAGTTTACCTGCTGGTGGTGAAGGAGACCAGACTACAGAGGTAAAGAGGGAGTTTACTTGCTGGTGGTGAAGGGGACCAGACTACAGTGGTAAAGAGGGAGTTTACCTGCTGGTGGTGAAGGAGACCAGACTACAGAGGTAAAGAGGGAGTTTACCTGATGGTGGTGAAGGAGACCAGACTACAGAGGTAAAGATGGAGTTTACCTGCTGGTGGTGAAGGAGACCAGACTACAGAGGTAAAGAGGGAGTTTACCTGCTGGTGGTGAAGGGGACCAGACTACAGAGGTAAAGAGGGAGTTTACCTGCTGGGGGTGAAGGAGACCAGACTACAGAGGGAGTTTACCTGCTGGTGGTGAAGGAGACCAGACTACAGAGGTAAAGAGGGAGTTTACCTGCTGGTGGTGAAGGGGAACAGACTACAGAGGTAAAAAGGGAGTTTACCTGCTGGTGGTGAAGGAGACCAGACTACAGAGGTAAAGAGGGAGTTTACCTGCTGGTGGTGAAGGAGACCAGACTACAGAGGTAAAGAGGGAGTTTACCTGCTGGTGGTGAAGGAGACCAGACTACAGAGGTCAAGAGGGAGTTTACCTGCTGGTGGTGAAGGAGACCAGACTACAGAGGTAAAGAGGGAGTTTACCTGCTGGTGGTGAAGGAGACCAGACTACAGAGGTAAAGAGGGAGTTTACCTGCTGGTGGTGAAGGAGACCAGACTACAGAGGGAGTTTACCTGCTAGTGGTGAAGGAGACCAGACTACAGAGGTAAAGAGGGAGTTTACCTGCTGGTGGTGAAGGAGACCAGACTACAGAGGGATTTTACCTGCTAGTGGTGAAGGAGACCAGACTACAGAGGTAAAGAGGGAGTTTACCTGCTGGTGGTGACGGAGACCAGACTACAGAGGTAAAGAGGGAGTTTACCTGCTGTTGGTGAAGGAGACCAGACTACAGAGGTAAAGAGGGAGTTTACCTGCTGGTGGTGAAGGAGACCAGACTACAGAGGTAAAGAGGGAGTTTACCTGCTGGTGGGAAAGGAGACCAGACTACAGAGGTAAAGAGGGAGTTTACCTGCTGGTGGTGAAGGGGAACAGACTACAGAGGTAAAGAGGGAGTTTACCTGCTGGTGGTGAAGGAGACCAGACTACAGAGGCAAAGAGGGAGTTTATCTGCTGGTGGTGAAGGAGACCAGACTACAGAGGTAAAGAGGGAGTTTACCTGTTGGTGGTGAAGGAGACCAGACTACAGAGGGAGTTTACCTGCTGGTGGTGAAGGGGAACAGACTACAGAGGTAAAGAGGGAGTTTACCTGCTGGTGGTGAAGGAGACCAGACTACAGAGGCAAAGAGGGAGTTTACCTGCTGGTGGTGAAGGAGACCAGACTACAGAGGTACAGAGGGAGTTTACCTGCTGGTGGTGAAGGAGACCAGAATACAGAGGCAAAGAGGGAGTTTACCTGCTGGTGGTGAAGGAGACCAGACTACAGAGGTAAAGAGGGAGTTTACCTGTTGGTGGTGAAGGAGACCAGACTACAGAGGGAGTTTACCTGCTGGTGGTGAAGGAGACCAGACTACAGAGGTAAAGAGGGAGTTTACCTGCTGGTGGTGAAGGAGATCATACTACTGAAGTAAAGAGGGAGTTTACCTGCTGGTGGTGAAGGAGACCAGACTACAGAGGGAGTTTACCTGCTGGTGTTGAAGGAGACCAGACTACAGAGGTAAAGAGGGAGTTTACCTGCTGGTGGTGAAGGAGACCAGACTACAGAGGTAAAGAGGGAGTTTACCTGCTGGTGGTGAAGGAGACCAGAATACAGAGGTAAAGAGGGAGTTTACCTACTGGTGGTGAAGGAGACCAGACTACAGAGGTAAAGAGGGAGTTTACCTGCTGGTGGTGAAGGAGACCAGACTACAGAGGTAAAGAGGGAGTTTACCTGCTGGTGGTTTTGGAGACCAGACTACAGAGGTAAAGAGGGAGTTTACCTGCTGGTGGTGAAGGAGGCCAGACTACAGAGGCAGTTTACCTGCTGGTGGTGAAGGAGACCAGACTACAGAGGTAAAGAGGGAGTGTACCTGCTGACGTGGAAGGAGACCAGACTACAGAGGTAAAGAGGGAGTTTACCTGCTGGTGTTGAAGGGGACCAGACTACAGAGGTAAAGAGGGAGTTTACCTACTGGTGGTGAAGGAGACCAGACTACAGAGGGATTTTACCTGCTGGTGGTGAAGGAGACCAGACTACAGAGGTAAAGAGGGAGTTTACCTGCTGGTGGTGAAGGAGACCAGACTACAGAGGTAAAGAGGGAGTTTACCTGCTGGTGGTGAAGGAGACCAGACTACAGAGGTAAAGAGGGAGTTTACCTGCTGGTGGTGAAGGAGACCAGACTACAGAGGTAAAGATGGAGTTTACCTGCTGGTGGTGAAGGAGACCAGACTTCAGAGGTAAAGAGGGAGTTTACCTGCTGGTGGTGAAGGGGACCAGACTACAGAGGTAAAGAGGGAGTTTACCTGCTGGGGGTGAAGGAGACCAGACTACAGAGGGAGTTTACCTGCTGGTGGTGAAGGAGACCAGACTACAGAGGTAAAGAGGGAGTTTACCTGCTGGTGGTGAAGGGGAACAGACTACAGAGGTAAAAAGGGAGTTTACCTGCTGGTGGTGGAGGAGACCAGACTACAGAGGTAAAGAGGGAGTTTACCTGCTGGTGGTGAAGGGGAACAGACTACAGAGGTAAAGAGGGAGTTTACCTGCTGGTGGTGAAGGAGACCAGACTACAGAGGTAAAGAGGGAGTTTACTTGCTGGTGGTGAAGGGGACCAGACTACAGAGGTAAAGAGGGAGTTTACCTGCTGGTGGTGAAGGAGACCAGACTACAGAGGTAAAGAGGGAGTTTACCTGCTGGTGGTGAAGGAGACCAGACTACAGAGGTAAAGATGGAGTTTACCTGCTGGTGGTGAAGGAGACCAGACTACAGAGGTAAAGAGGGAGTTTACCTGCTGGTGGTGAAGGGGACCAGACTACAGAGGTAAAGAGGGAGTTTACCTGCTGGTGGTGAAGGAGACCAGACTACAGAGGGAGTTTACCTGCTGGTGGTGAAGGAGACCAGACTACAGAGGTAAAGAGGGAGTTTACCTGCTGATGGTGAAGGAGACCAGACTACAGAGGTAAAGAGGGAGTTTACCTGCTGGTGGTGAAGGAGACCAGAATACAGAGGTAAAGAGGGAGTTTACCTACTGGTGGTGAAGGAGACCAGACTACAGAGGTAAAGAGGGAGTTTACCTGCTGGTGGTGAAGGAGACCAGACTACAGAGGTAAAGAGGGAGTTTACCTGCTGGTGGATATGGAGACCAGACTACAGAGGCAGTTTACCTGCTGGTGGTGAAGGAGACCAGACTACAGAGGTAAAGAGGGAGTTTACCTGCTGACGTGGAAGGAGACCAGACTACAGAGGTAAAGAGGGAGTTTACCTGCTGGTGGTGAAGGAGACCAGACTACAGAGGGAGTTTACCTGCTGGTGGGGAGGGAGACCAGACTACAGAGGTAAAGAGGGAGTTTACCTGCTGACGTGGAATGAGACCAGACTACAGAGGTAAAGAGGGAGTTTACCTGCTGGTGGTGAAGGAGACCAGACTACAGAGGGAGTTTACCTGCTGGTGGTGAAGGAGACCAGACTACAGAGGTAAAGAGGGAGTTTACCTGCTAGTGGTGAAGGAGACCAGACTACAGAGGTTAAGAGGGAGTTTACCTGCTGGTGGTGAAGGAGACCAGACTACAGAGGTAAAGAGGGAGTTTACCTGCTGATGGTGAAGGAGACCAGACAACATAGGTAAATAGGGTGTTTACCTGCTGTTTTTGAAGGAGACCAGACTACAGAGGTAAAGAGGGAGTTTACCTGCTGGTGGTGAAGGAGACCAGACTACAGAGGTAAAGAGTGAGTTTACCTGCTGGTGGGAAAGGAGACCAGACTACAGAGGTAAATAGGGAGTTTACCTGCTGGTGGGAAAGGAGACCAGACTACAGAGGTAAAGAGGGAGTTTACCTGCTGGTGGTGAAGGGGAACAGACTACAGAGGTAAAGAGGGAGTTTACCTGCTGGTGGTGAAGGAGACCAGACTACAGAGGCAAAGAGGGAGTTTATCTGCTGGTGGTGAAGGAGACCAGACTACAGAGGTAAAGAGGGAGTTTACCTGTTGGTGGTGAAGGAGACCAGACTACAGAGGGAGTTTACCTGCTGGTGGTGAAGGAGACCAGACTACAGACGGAGTTTACCTGCTGGTGGTGAAGGAGACCAGACTACAGAGGGAGTTTACCTGCTGGTGGTGAAGGAGACCAGACTACAGAGGTAAAGAGGGAGTTTACCTGTTGGTGGTGAAGGAGACCAGACTACAGAGGTAAATAGGGAGTTTACCTGCTGGTGGTGAAGGAGACCAGACTACAGAGGTAAAGATGGAGTTTACCTGCTGGTGGTGAAGGAGACCAGACTACAGAGGTAAAGATGGAGTTTACCTGCTGGTGATGAAGGAGACCAGACTACAGAGGTAAAGAGGGAGTTTACCTGCTGGTGGTGAAGGGGACCAGACTACAGAGGTAAAGAGGGAGTTTACCTGCTGGGGGTGAAGGAGACCAGACTACAGAGGGAGTTTACCTGCTGGTGGTGAAGGAGACCAGACTACAGAGGTAAAGAGGGAGTTTACCTGCTGGTGGTGAAGGGGAACAGACTACAGAGGTAAAAAGGGAGTTTACCTGCTGGTGGTGAAGGAGACCAGACTACAGAGGTAAAGAGGGAGTTTACCTGCTGGTGGTGAAGGAGACCAGACTACAGAGGTAAAGAGGGAGTTTACCTGCTGGTGGTGAAGGAGACCAGACTACAGAGGTAAAGAGGGAGTTTATCTGCTGGTGGTGAAGGAGACCAGACTACAGAGGTAAAGAGGGAGTTTACCTGCTGGTGGTGAAGGAGACCAGACTACAGAGGGAGTTTACCTGCTAGTGGTGAAGGAGACCAGACTACAGAGGTAAAGAGGGAGTTTACCTTCTGGTGGTGAAGGAGACCAGACTACAGAGGGATTTTACCTGCTAGTGGTGAAGGAGACCAGACTACAGAGGTAAAGAGGGACTTTACCTGCTGGTGGTGAAGGAGACCAGACTACAGAGGTAAAGAGGGAGTTTACCTGCTGTTGGTGAAGGAGACCAGACTACAGAGGTAAAGAGGGAGTTTACCTGCTGGTGGTGAAGGAGACCAGACTACAGAGGTAAAGAGGGAGTTTACCTGCTGGTGGGAAAGGAGACCAGACTACAGAGGTAAAGAGGGAGTTTACCTGCTGGTGGTGAAGGGGAACAGACTACAGAGGTAAAGAGGGAGTTTACCTGTTGGTGGTGAAGGAGACCAGACTACAGAGGTAAATAGGGAGTTTACCTGCTGGTGGTGAAGGAGACCAGACTACAGAGGTAAAGAGGGAGATTACCTGCTGGTGGTGAAGGGGAACAGACTACAGAGGTAAAGAGGGAGTTTACCTGCTGGTGGTGAAGGGGAACAGACTACAGAGGTAAAGAGGGAGTTTACCTGCAGGTGGTGAAGGAGACCAGACTACAGAGGTACAGAGGGAGTTTACCTGCTGGTGGTGAAGGGGAACAGACTACAGAGGTAAAAAGGGAGTTTACCTGCTGGTGGTGAAGGAGACCAGACTACAGAGGTAAAGAGGGAGTTTACCTGCTGGTGGTGAAGGGGAACAGACTACAGAGGTAAAGAGGGAGTTTACCTGCTGGTGGTGAAGGAGACCAGACTACAGAGGTAAAGAGGGAGTTTACTTGCTGGTGGTGAAGGGGACCAGACTACAGTGGTAAAGAGGGAGTTTACCTGCTGGTGGTGAAGGAGACCAGACTACAGAGGTAAAGAGGGAGTTTACCTGCTGGTGGTGAAGGAGACCAGACTACAGAGGTAAAGATGGAGTTTACCTGCTGGTGGTGAAGGAGACCAGACTACAGAGGTAAAGAGGGAGTTTACCTGCTGGTGGTGAAGGGGACCAGACTACAGAGGTAAAGAGGGAGTTTACCTGCTGGGGGTGAAGGAGACCAGACTACAGAGGTAAATAGGGAGTTTACCTGCTGGTGGGAAAGGAGACCAGACTACAGAGGTAAAGAGGGAGTTTACCTGCTGGTGGTGAAGGGGAACAGACTACAGAGGTAAAGAGGGAGTTTACCTGCTGACGTGGAAGGAGACCAGACTACAGAGGTAAAGAGGGAGTTTACCTGCTGGTGGTGAAGGAGACCAGACTACAGAGGGAGTTTACCTGCTGGTGGGGAGGGAGACCAGACTACAGAGGTAAAGAGGGAGTTTACCTGCTGACGTGGAATGAGACCAGACTACAGAGGTAAAGAGGGAGTTTACCTGCTGGTGGTGAAGGAGACCAGACTACAGAGGGAGTTTACCTGCTGGTGGTGAAGGAGACCAGACTACAGAGGTAAAGAGGGAGTTTACCTGCTAGTGGTGAAGGAGACCAGACTACAGAGGTTAAGAGGGAGTTTACCTGCTGGTGGTGAAGGAGACCAGACTACAGAGGTAAAGAGGGAGTTTACCTGCTGATGGTGAAGGAGACCAGACAACATAGGTAAATAAGGTGTTTACCTGCTGTTTTTGAAGGAGACCAGACTACAGAGGTAAAGAGGGAGTTTACCTGCTGGTGGTGAAGGAGACCAGACTACAGAGGTAAAGAGTGAGTTTACCTGCTGGTGGGAAAGGAGACCAGACTACAGAGGTAAATAGGGAGTTTACCTGCTGGTGGGAAAGGAGACCAGACTACAGAGGTAAAGAGGGAGTTTACCTGCTGGTGGTGAAGGGGAACAGACTACAGAGGTAAAGAGGGAGTTTACCTGCTGGTGGTGAAGGAGACCAGACTACAGAGGCAAAGAGGGAGTTTACCTGCTGGTGGTGAAGGAGACCAGACTACAGAGGTAAAGAGGGAGTTTACCTGTTGGTGGTGAAGGAGACCAGACTACAGAGGGAGTTTACCTGCTGGTGGTGAAGGAGACCAGACTACAGACGGAGTTTACCTGCTGGTGGTGAAGGAGACCAGACTACAGAGGGAGTTTACCTGCTGGTGGTGAAGGAGACCAGACTACAGAGGTAAAGAGGGAGTTTACCTGTTGGTGGTGAAGGAGACCAGACTACAGAGGTAAATAGGGAGTTTACCTGCTGGTGGTGAAGGAGACCAGACTACAGAGGTAAAGATGGAGTTTACCTGCTGGTGGTGAAGGAGACCAGACTACAGAGGTAAAGATGGAGTTTACCTGCTGGTGATGAAGGAGACCAGACTACAGAGGTAAAGAGGGAGTTTACCTGCTGGTGGTGAAGGGGACCAGACTACAGAGGTAAAGAGGGAGTTTACCTGCTGGGGGTGAAGGAGACCAGACTACAGAGGGAGTTTACCTGCTGGTGGTGAAGGAGACCAGACTACAGAGGTAAATAGGGAGTTTACCTGCTGGTGGTGAAGGGGAACAGACTACAGAGGTAAAAAGGGAGTTTACCTGCTGGTGGTGAAGGAGACCAGACTACAGAGGTAAAGAGGGAGTTTACCTGCTGGTGGTGAAGGAGACCAGACTACAGAGGTAAAGAGGGAGTTTACCTGCTGGTGGTGAAGGAGACCAGACTACAGAGGTAAAGAGGGAGTTTATCTGCTGGTGGTGAAGGAGACCAGACTACAGAGGTAAAGAGGGAGTTTACCTGCTGGTGGTGAAGGAGACCAGACTACAGAGGGAGTTTACCTGCTAGTGGTGAAGGAGACCAGACTACAGAGGTAAAGAGGGAGTTTACCTTCTGGTGGTGAAGGAGACCAGACTACAGAGGGATTTTACCTGCTAGTGGTGAAGGAGACCAGACTACAGAGGTAAAGAGGGACTTTACCTGCTGGTGGTGAAGGAGACCAGACTACAGAGGTAAAGAGGGAGTTTACCTGCTGTTGGTGAAGGAGACCAGACTACAGAGGTAAAGAGTGAGTTTACCTGCTGGTGGTGAAGGAGACCAGACTACAGAGGTAAAGAGGGAGTTTACCTGCTGGTGGGAAAGGAGACCAGACTACAGAGGTAAAGAGGGAGTTTACCTGCTGGTGGTGAAGGGGAACAGACTACAGAGGTAAAGAGGGAGTTTACCTGTTGGTGGTGAAGGAGACCAGACTACAGAGGTAAATAGGGAGTTTACCTGCTGGTGGTGAAGGAGACCAGACTACAGAGGTAAAGAGGGAGATTACCTGCTGGTGGTGAAGGGGAACAGACTACAGAGGTAAAGAGGGAGTTTACCTGCTGGTGGTGAAGGGGAACAGACTACAGAGGTAAAGAGGGAGTTTACCTGCAGGTGGTGAAGGAGACCAGACTACAGAGGTACAGAGGGAGTTTACCTGCTGGTGGTGAAGGGGAACAGACTACAGAGGTAAAAAGGGAGTTTACCTGCTGGTGGTGAAGGAGACCAGACTACAGAGGTAAAGAGGGAGTTTACCTTCTGGTGGTGAAGGAGACCAGACTACAGAGGGATTTTACCTGCTAGTGGTGAAGGAGACCAGACTACAGAGGTAAAGAGGGACTTTACCTGCTGGTGGTGAAGGAGACCAGACTACAGAGGTAAAGAGGGAGTTTACCTGCTGTTGGTGAAGGAGACCAGACTACAGAGGTAAAGAGTGAGTTTACCTGCTGGTGGTGAAGGAGACCAGACTACAGAGGTAAAGAGGGAGTTTACCTGCTGGTGGGAAAGGAGACCAGACTACAGAGGTAAAGAGGGAGTTTACCTGCTGGTGGTGAAGGGGAACAGACTACAGAGGTAAAGAGGGAGTTTACCTGTTGGTGGTGAAGGAGACCAGACTACAGAGGTAAATAGGGAGTTTACCTGCTGGTGGTGAAGGAGACCAGACTACAGAGGTAAAGAGGGAGATTACCTGCTGGTGGTGAAGGGGAACAGACTACAGAGGTAAAGAGGGAGTTTACCTGCTGGTGGTGAAGGGGAACAGACTACAGAGGTAAAGAGGGAGTTTACCTGCAGGTGGTGAAGGAGACCAGACTACAGAGGTACAGAGGGAGTTTACCTGCTGGTGGTGAAGGGGAACAGACTACAGAGGTAAAAAGGGAGTTTACCTGCTGGTGGTGAAGGAGACCAGACTACAGAGGTAAAGAGGGAGTTTACCTGCTGGTGGTGAAGGGGAACAGACTACAGAGGTAAAGAGGGAGTTTACCTGCTGGTGGTGAAGGAGACCAGACTACAGAGGTAAAGAGGGAGTTTACTTGCTGGTGGTGAAGGGGACCAGACTACAGAGGCAAAGAGGGAGTTTGCCTGCTGGTGGTGAAGGAGACCAGACTACAGAGGTAAAGAGGGAGTTTACCTGTTGGTGGTGAAGGAGACCAGACTACAGAGGGAGTTTACCTGCTGGTGGTGAAGGAGACCAGACTACAGACAGAGTTTACCTGCTGGTGTTGAAGAAGACCAGACTACAGAGGGAGTTTACCTGCTGGTGGTGAAGGAGACCAGACTACAGAGGTAAAGAGGGAGTTTACCTGTTGGTGGTGAAGGAGACCAGACTACAGAGGTAAATAGGGAGTTTACCTGCTGGTGGTGAAGGAGACCAGACTACAGAGGTAAAGAGGGAGATTACCTGCTGGTGGTGAAGGGGAACAGACTACAGAGGTAAAGAGGGAGTTTACCTGCTGGTGGTGAAGGAGACCAGAATACAGAGGCAAAGAGGGAGTTTACCTGCTGGTGGTGAAGGAGACCAGACTACAGAGGTAAAGAGGGAGTTTACCTGTTGGTGGTGAAGGAGACCAGACTACAGAGGGAGTTTACCTGCTGGTGGTGAAGGAGACCAGACTACAGAGGTAAATAGGGAGTTTACCTGCTGGTGGTGAAGGAGACCAGACTACAGAGGTAAAGAGGGAGATTACCTGCTGGTGGTGAAGGGGAACAGACTACAGAGGTAAAGAGGGAGTTTACCTGCTGGTGGTGAAGGGGAACAGACTACAGAGGTAAAGAGGGAGTTTACCTGCTGGTGGTGAAGGAGACCAGACTACAGAGGTAAAGAGGGAGTTTACCTGTTGGTGGTGAAGGAGACCAGACTACAGAGGGAGTTTACCTGCTGGTGGTGAAGGAGACCAGACTACAGAGGTAAAGAGGGAGTTTACCTGCTGGTGGTGAAGGAGATCATACTACTGAGGTAAAGAGGGAGTTTACCTGCTGGTGGTGAAGGAGACCAGAATACAGAGGTAAAGAGGGAGTTTACCTACTGGTGGTGAAGGAGACCAGACTACAGAGGTAAAGAGGGAGTTTACCTGTTGGTGGTGAAGGAGACCAGACTACAGAGGGAGTTTACCTGCTGGTGGTGAAGGAGACCAGACTACAGAGGTAAAGAGGGAGTTTACCTGCTGGTGGTGAAGGAGATCATACTACTGAGGTAAAGAGGGAGTTTACCTGCTGGTGGTGAAGGAGACCAGAATACAGAGGTAAAGAGGGAGTTTACCTACTGGTGGTGAAGGAGACCAGACTACAGAGGTAAAGAGGGAGTTTACCTGCTGGTGGTGAAGGAGACCAGACTACAGAGGTAAAGAGGGAGTTTACCTGCTGGTGGTTATGGAGACCAGACTACAGAGGTAAAGAGGGAGTTTACCTGCTGGTGGTGAAGGAGGCCAGACTACAGAGGCAGTTTACCTGCTGGTGGTGAAGGAGACCAGACTACAGAGGTAAAGAGGGAGTTTACCTGCTGGTGGTGAAGGAGACCAGACTACAGAGGTAAAGAGGGAGTTTACCTGCTGGTGTTGAAGGGGACCAGACTACAGAGGTAAAGAGGGAGTTTACCTGCTGGTGGTGAAGGAGACCAGACTACAGAGGGAGTTTACCTGCTGGTGGTGAAGGAGACCAGACTACAGAGGTAAAGAGGGAGTTTACCTGCTGGTGGTGAAGGAGACCAGACTACAGAGGTAAAGAGGGAGTTTACCTGCTGGTGGTGAAGGAGACCAGACTACAGAGGTAAAGATGGAGTTTACCTGCTGGTGGTGAAGGAGACCAGACTACAGAGGTAAAGAGGGAGTTTACCTGCTGGTGGTGAAGGGGAACAGACTACAGAGGTAAAGAGGGAGTTTACCTGCTGGTGGTGAAGGAGACCAGACTACAGAGGTAAAGAGGGAGTTTACTTGCTGGTGGTGAAGGGGACCAGACTACAGTGGTAAAGAGGGAGTTTACCTGCTGGTGGTGAAGGAGACCAGACTACAGAGGTAAAGAGGGAGTTTACCTGCTGGTGGTGAAGGAGACCAGACTACAGAGGTAAAGATGGAGTTTACCTGCTGGTGGTGAAGGAGACCAGACTACAGAGGTAAAGAGGGAGTTTACCTGCTGGTGGTGAAGGGGACCAGACTACAGAGGTAAAGAGGGAGTTTACCTGCTGGGGGTGAAGGAGACCAGACTACAGAGGGAGTTTACCTGCTGGTGGTGAAGGAGACCAGACTACAGAGGTAAAGAGGGAGTTTACCTGCTGGTGGTGAAGGGGAACAGACTACAGAGGTAAAAAGGGAGTTTACCTGCTGGTGGTGAAGGAGACCAGACTACAGAGGTAAAGAGGGAGTTTACCTGCTGGTGGTGAAGGAGACCAGACTACAGAGGTAAAGAGGGAGTTTACCTGCTGGTGGTGAAGGAGACCAGACTACAGAGGTAAAGAGGGAGTTTACCTGCTGGTGGTGAAGGAGACCAGACTACAGAGGTAAAGAGGGAGTTTACCTGCTGGTGGTGAAGGAGACCAGACTACAGAGGTAAAGAGGGAGTTTACCTGCTGGTGGTGAAGGAGACCAGACTACAGAGGGAGTTTACCTGCTAGTGGTGAAGGAGACCAGACTACAGAGGTAAAGAGGGAGTTTACCTGCTGGTGGTGAAGGAGACCAGACTACAGAGGGATTTTACCTGCTAGTGGTGAAGGAGACCAGACTACAGAGGTAAAGAGGGAGTTTACCTGCTGGTGGTGACGGAGACCAGACTACAGAGGTAAAGAGGGAGTTTACCTGCTGTTGGTGAAGGAGACCAGACTACAGAGGTAAAGAGGGAGTTTACCTGCTGGTGGTGAAGGAGACCAGACTACAGAGGTAAAGAGGGAGTTTACCTGCTGGTGGGAAAGGAGACCAGACTACAGAGGTAAAGAGGGAGTTTACCTGCTGGTGGTGAAGGGGAACAGACTACAGAGGTAAAGAGGGAGTTTACCTGCTGGTGGTGAAGGAGACCAGACTACAGAGGCAAAGAGGGAGTTTACCTGCTGGTGGTGAAGGAGACCAGACTACAGAGGTAAAGAGGGAGTTTACCTGTTGGTGGTGAAGGAGACCAGACTACAGAGGGAGTTTACCTGCTGGTGGTGAAGGAGACCAGACTACAGACAGAGTTTACCTGCTGGTGGTGAAGGAGACCAGACTACAGAGGGAGTTTACCTGCTGGTGGTGAAGGAGACCAGACTACAGAGGTAAAGAGGGAGTTTACCTGTTGGTGGTGAAGGAGACCAGACTACAGAGGTAAATAGGGAGTTTACCTGCTGGTGGTGAAGGAGACCAGACTACAGAGGTAAAGAGGGAGATTACCTGCTGGTGGTGAAGGGGAACAGACTACAGAGGTAAAGAGGGAGTTTACCTGCTGGTGGTGAAGGGGAACAGACTACAGAGGTAAAGAGGGAGTTTACCTGCAGGTGGTGAAGGAGACCAGACTACAGAGGTACAGAGGGAGTTTACCTGCTGGTGGTGAAGGAGACCAGAATACAGAGGCAAAGAGGGAGTTTACCTGCTGGTGGTGAAGGAGACCAGACTACAGAGGTAAAGAGGGAGTTTACCTGTTGGTGGTGAAGGAGACCAGACTACAGAGGGAGTTTACCTGCTGGTGGTGAAGGAGACCAGACTACAGAGGTAAAGAGGGAGTTTACCTGCTGGTGGTGAAGGAGATCATACTACTGAGGTAAAGAGGGAGTTTACCTGCTGGTGGTGAAGGAGACCAGAATACAGAGGTAAAGAGGGAGTTTACCTACTGGTGGTGAAGGAGACCAGACTACAGAGGTAAAGAGGGAGTTTACCTGCTGGTGGTGAAGGAGACCAGACTACAGAGGTAAAGAGGGAGTTTACCTGCTGGTGGTTATGGAGACCAGACTACAGAGGTAAAGAGGGAGTTTACCTGCTGGTGGTGAAGGAGGCCAGACTACAGAGGCAGTTTACCTGCTGGTGGTGAAGGAGACCAGACTACAGAGGTAAAGAGGGAGTTTACCTGCTGGTGGTGAAGGAGACCAGACTACAGAGGTAAAGAGGGAGTTTACCTGCTGGTGTTGAAGGGGACCAGACTACAGAGGTAAAGAGGGAGTTTACCTGCTGGTGGTGAAGGAGACCAGACTACAGAGGGAGTTTACCTGCTGGTGGTGAAGGAGACCAGACTACAGAGGTAAAGAGGGAGTTTACCTGCTGGTGGTGAAGGAGACCAGACTACAGAGGTAAAGAGGGAGTTTACCTGCTGGTGGTGAAGGAGACCAGACTACAGAGGTAAAGAGTGAGTTTACCTGCTGGTGGTGAAGGAGACCAGACTACAGAGGTAAAGATGGAGTTTACCTGCTGGTGGTGAAGGAGACCAGACTACAGAGGTAAAGAGGGAGTTTACCTGCTGGTGGTGAAGGGGACCAGACTACAGAGGTAAAGAGGGAGTTTACCTGCTGGGGGTGAAGGAGACCAGACTACAGAGGGAGTTTACCTGCTGGTGGTGAAGGAGACCAGACTACAGAGGTAAAGAGGGAGTTTACCTGCTGGTGGTGAAGGGGAACAGACTACAGAGGTAAAAAGGGAGTTTACCTGCTGGTGGTGAAGGAGACCAGACTACAGAGGTAAAGATGGAGTTTACCTGCTGGTGGTGAAGGAGGCCAGACTACAGAGGCAGTTTACCTGCTGGTGGTGAAGGGGACCAGACTACAGAGGTAAAGAGGGAGTTTACCTGCTGGTGGTGAAGGAGACCAGACTACAGAGGTAAAGAGGGAGTTTACCTGCTGATGGTGAAGGAGACCAGACTACAGAGGTAAAGAGGGAGTTTACCTGCTGGTGGTGAAGGAGACCAGAATACAGAGGTAAAGAGGGAGTTTACCTACTGGTGGTGAAGGAGACCAGACTACAGAGGTAAAGAGGGAGTTTACCTGCTGGTGGTGAAGGAGACCAGACTACAGAGGTAAAGAGGGAGTTTACCTGCTGGTGGTTATGGAGACCAGACTACAGAGGTAAAGAGGGAGTTTACCTGCTGGTGGTGAAGGAGATCATACTACTGAGGTAAAGAGGGAGTTTACCTGCTGGTGGTGAAGGAGACCAGAATACAGAGGTAAAGAGGGAGTTTACCTACTGGTGGTGAAGGAGACCAGACTACAGAGGTAAAGAGGGAGTTTACCTGCTGGTGGTGAAGGAGACCAGACTACAGAGGTAAAGAGGGAGTTTACCTGCTGGTGGTTATGGAGACCAGACTACAGAGGTAAAGAGGGAGTTTACCTGCTGGTGGTGAAGGAGGCCAGACTACAGAGGCAGTTTACCTGCTGGTGGTGAAGGAGACCAGACTACAGAGGTAAAGAGGGAGTTTACCTGCTGGTGGTGAAGGAGACCAGACTACAGAGGTAAAGAGGGAGTTTACCTGCTGGTGTTGAAGGGGACCAGACTACAGAGGTAAAGAGGGAGTTTACCTGCTGGTGGTGAAGGAGACCAGACTACAGAGGGAGTTTACCTGCTGGTGGTGAAGGAGACCAGACTACAGAGGTAAAGAGGGAGTTTACCTGCTGGTGGTGAAGGAGACCAGACTACAGAGGTAAAGAGGGAGTTTACCTGCTGGTGGTGAAGGAGACCAGACTACAGAGGTTAAGAGTGAGTTTACCTGCTGGTGGTGAAGGAGACCAGACTACAGAGGTAAAGATGGAGTTTACCTGCTGGTGGTGAAGGAGACCAGACTACAGAGGTAAAGATGGAGTTTACCTGCTGGTGGTGAAGGAGGCCAGACTACAGAGGCAGTTTACCTGCTGGTGGTGAAGGGGACCAGACTACAGAGGTAAAGAGGGAGTTTACCTGCTGGTGGTGAAGGAGACCAGACTACAGAGGTAAAGAGGGAGTTTACCTGCTGATGGTGAAGGAGACCAGACTACAGAGGTAAAGAGGGAGTTTACCTGCTGGTGGTGAAGGAGACCAGAATACAGAGGTAAAGAGGGAGTTTACCTACTGGTGGTGAAGGAGACCAGACTACAGAGGTAAAGAGGGAGTTTACCTGCTGGTGGTGAAGGAGACCAGACTACAGAGGTAAAGAGGGAGTTTACCTGCTGGTGGTTATGGAGACCAGACTACAGAGGTAAAGAGGGAGTTTACCTGCTGGTGGTGAAGGAGATCATACTACTGAGGTAAAGAGGGAGTTTACCTGCTGGTGGTGAAGGAGACCAGAATACAGAGGTAAAGAGGGAGTTTACCTACTGGTGGTGAAGGAGACCAGACTACAGAGGTAAAGAGGGAGTTTACCTGCTGGTGGTGAAGGAGACCAGACTACAGAGGTAAAGAGGGAGTTTACCTGCTGGTGGTTATGGAGACCAGACTACAGAGGTAAAGAGGGAGTTTACCTGCTGGTGGTGAAGGAGGCCAGACTACAGAGGCAGTTTACCTGCTGGTGGTGAAGGAGACCAGACTACAGAGGTAAAGAGGGAGTTTACCTGCTGGTGGTGAAGGAGACCAGACTACAGAGGTAAAGAGGGAGTTTACCTGCTGGTGTTGAAGGGGACCAGACTACAGAGGTAAAGAGGGAGTTTACCTGCTGGTGGTGAAGGAGACCAGACTACAGAGGGAGTTTACCTGCTGGTGGTGAAGGAGACCATACTACAGAGGTAAAGAGGGAGTTTACCTGCTGGTGGTGAAGGAGACCAGACTACAGAGGTAAAGAGGGAGTTTACCTGCTGGTGGTGAAGGAGACCAGACTACAGAGGTAAAGAGTGAGTTTACCTGCTGGTGGTGAAGGAGACCAGACTACAGAGGTAAAGATGGAGTTTACCTGCTGGTGGTGAAGGAGACCAGACTACAGAGGTAAAGAGGGAGTTTACCTGCTGGTGGTGAAGGGGACCAGACTACAGAGGTAAAGAGGGAGTTTACCTGCTGGGGGTGAAGGAGACCAGAATACAGAGGTAAAGAGGGAGTTTACCTACTGGTGGTGAAGGAGACCAGACTACAGAGGTAAAGAGGGAGTTTACCTGCTGGTGGTGAAGGAGACCAGACTACAGAGGTAAAGAGGGAGTTTACCTGCTGGTGGTTATGGAGACCAGACTACAGAGGTAAAGAGGGAGTTTACCTGCTGGTGGTGAAGGAGGCCAGACTACAGAGGCAGTTTACCTGCTGGTGGTGAAGGAGACCAGACTACAGAGGTAAAGAGGGAGTTTACCTGCTGGTGGTGAAGGAGACCAGACTACAGAGGTAAAGAGGGAGTTTACCTGCTGGTGTTGAAGGGGACCAGACTACAGAGGTAAAGAGGGAGTTTACCTGCTGGTGGTGAAGGAGACCAGACTACAGAGGGAGTTTACCTGCTGGTGGTGAAGGAGACCAGACTACAGAGGTAAAGAGGGAGTTTACCTGCTGGTGGTGAAGGAGACCAGACTACAGAGGTAAAGAGGGAGTTTACCTGCTGGTGGTGAAGGAGACCAGACTACAGAGGTAAAGAGTGAGTTTACCTGCTGGTGGTGAAGGAGACCAGACTACAGAGGTAAAGATGGAGTTTACCTGCTGGTGGTGAAGGAGACCAGACTACAGAGGTAAAGAGGGAGTTTACCTGCTGGTGGTGAAGGGGACCAGACTACAGAGGTAAAGAGGGAGTTTACCTGCTGGGGGTGAAGGAGACCAGACTACAGAGGGAGTTTACCTGCTGGTGGTGAAGGAGACCAGACTACAGAGGTAAAGAGGGAGTTTACCTGCTGGTGGTGAAGGGGAACAGACTACAGAGGTAAAAAGGGAGTTTACCTGCTGGTGGTGAAGGAGACCAGACTACAGAGGTAAAGATGGAGTTTACCTGCTGGTGGTGAAGGAGGCCAGACTACAGAGGCAGTTTACCTGCTGGTGGTGAAGGGGACCAGACTACAGAGGTAAAGAGGGAGTTTACCTGCTGGTGGTGAAGGAGACCAGACTACAGAGGTAAAGAGGGAGTTTACCTGCTGATGGTGAAGGAGACCAGACTACAGAGGTAAAGAGGGAGTTTACCTGCTGGTGGTGAAGGAGACCAGAATACAGAGGTAAAGAGGGAGTTTACCTACTGGTGGTGAAGGA